>NC_138219.1:7966857-8001792 GCF_964194415.1 Vipera berus | reverse complement strand
GAATAAAGCGGATAAGTAGGAAAGGAGGCTACCCATTGCTTCCCTTTAGGAGTCACAGATACGCCTCATTTAAAGGTGAGCGTGCTGAAGTTGAGAAGGAGTCTGCTTGTTGCTTCCCAGTTTGAGAACTTCCTCTCTCGTTTCAGGAAGGGGAGAAGTGGACAGGTATGGTGGTTGAGTAAGGAAAAGAGTCGTCTAAAGGGGAGAGTGGATAAATTGAGGAGCCTGCCTGTTGCTTCCCAGTTTGAGAGCTTCCTCTCTTGTTTCAAGTGGATAAATATGGTGGTTAAGTCAGGAAAAGAGTCTCCGTTGCTTCCCTGTATGAGTCGCTGCTCTGTTCTCCTTACGAGATAAATCCGGATTTTTTTTTTTTTTGAGGAGTCCCTTGAAGCCGTTTCTCCTTCCTGCTTTCAGGTTTTTCGATTCAGACGGAGGCTACGCCATTCAGGTCTCCATCAATGACTATCTGGACATTTACTGTCCCCATTATGAACGGCCGTTGGCCACCGGGAAGCCGGAATCCTTCACTCTGCTTATGGTCAATGCCGAAGGTTATCAAGGCTGCTACGAAACTCCGGGAGCTTTTAAACGGTGGGAATGCAACCGTCCTTATGCCGCCTACGGGCCGGTCCGATTTTCGGAGAAAATCCAGAGATTTACGCCCTTCTCGCTGGGCATCGAGTTCCAGAGCGGCCGTGAATATTACTACATATGTGAGTTGAAGCGCTTTCCACTTATTCAATCCATCAGCTTGTAAATAAACTCATAAAACACAAAACGTCTGAAACGGTACAGGTTCTCCCGCAGGAGCAGGGAAGGGTGGGCGGGGCTGGACTAGAAGACCTCCAGGGTCCCTCCCAGCTCTTTTCTATCCTAACACAGGTTTATTTACTTTTAATTGGATTTATTTAAAATACAACTTTATTTAAATGTATTTCAATATTTAAAATAACACGTTTATTTTTTAAGGGTGTGGAGTTAAACTTGTCTAAATGTATTTCAATATTTAAAATATACGTTTGTTTTTTTAAGGGTGTTGAGTTAAAACTTATATTTCTGTTTGTGTGCAGAATGAGCCTTATTAATATCATACAGGCAGTCCTCGACTTACAATGGTTCATGACCGTTTGAAGTTACGATGGCACTGCACAAAGGGACTTTGGAGTTTTTCTAAGTTTTTTCTAAGTATTTCACACTTATGACCGTTACAGCATCTTCACGGTCACGTGATTGAAATTTGGACACTCAGCAACTGACTCATATTTATGACGGTGGCAGCGCCCCGGGGTCACGTGATCCCCTTTTGCGGCCTGCTGACAAGCAAAGTCAATAGGGAACGCCCGAACCGAGTTAAAATTATGGTTTATAATTGGCGGGATTGATGTAATTATGCCACATTTCTGGTTTTTTCTTCCTGACGTCCTGGATGGCTCTGCTAAACACCAAGTGGTCCCAAAAAAAACCCAGATCTGCCATCGCTTTTAGCCTGGGAACAACAACCCTGCGGGGTGGATTGGTTTGAGAAACCAGGATTGATCCCTAAACATCCCGTCTCGGATGCTAACTTAGTTTTCTGCCCTCGTTAGCCCGGATTTTAACCGCTCTTTCTCCCCGATGGCAAAACCTGCCCGATTTTGGAATTTATAACGTTCCGTCCTTTGCGCTTCTGATAAAAAAGCTGCCCATTTGCCGTGCTCCATTAAAAACATGAAATAATAATAAAAAAAAGTCACAGACACACAAAAGGAGTGTCACGGTTCTGGGGCCGAGTGTCGTTGGGCCTTAATCGCCATCATGCTTTTACGGGCGGCTTTATTGAAATAAATACGCCTGTTAGCCAAGCCCGGTCCCCCGGCCGCCTGCTTCTGGAAATGCACAAAATGAGGAGGGAGACGGTGTCATTGCCACAACCTGCATTTTGATGTCCCCAAAATGCCAGGCGCATTCAAAGTTCGCAAGGGGCATTTTTGTAAGCAACACACACCTGATAAGGTGGTCCTGTTGTACCATTGCAGTTGCAATCACAAGCAAAAAAAATAAAGCCCCTTTTTTTGGTTAATTGTGTCCCGGAAGGTGTGTGCTGTGCCCACATACTTATGACTTAACAACGGTTCTGCTTAGCAACAGTAATGTCATAAGTCAAGGACTACCTGTGTATTGGTGATGGCGCAGATGCCATATGCAGAAGATCACAACAGTTTTGCCCCCATTTTACCACCTTCCTGCTACGGTTGTTAAGCGAATTGGTCATTAAGCGAGTCACGTGGTCGCTCAGTGAATCCAGCTCCTCCCATTGACTTTGCTGGTCAGAAGCCTTTAAAGGGGGATCACGTGACACATACACACACAACCGGGACACTGCAACCGTCATAGTCAGTTGCCAAGTGTCTAAATTTGATCACGTGACCACGGGGGAGGCTGCGACGGTCGTTAAGTGGGGAAAACGGTCACTCACAAGTTCTGTTTTTCAGTGCCTTCGAACGGTCACTGAAAGAATTATTGTAAGTCCAGGACGACCTGTATTTTTTAAAAAATTGAAAGCTTATCTAAATAAATAAATTGGCTTGATCTTTCTCGTTTAACTTGGACATTTGATCTTCTAACCACCTTTCATGGTCTCTTGTATTTTCTTCTTCCAACAGCAATTCCTGCTCCGGAGAGTCCTGGCCAGTGTTTGAAGCTACGCGTTTTGGTCTGCTGCAAAGCCACCGCCAGTAAGTCGGTCTGTCCCTCCAGCTGGTGGGGAGGCCCAGGATTCTGGGTTTGTGAAAACAAACCAGATTCTTAGGAAAAGATCTGGGCCAGTTTCCGTCGTTCCTCCCTGTCAAGCTTTTAAGAGCCTCGAATCTTGTCTTCTTCCCTCCAAAAGGGCGGGTAGTCCTTGAGTTACGGCCGCATCTGAGCCCTGAATCTCCGTCGCAAAGCGAGACATTTCTCAAGTGTGTTTCGCCCCTGTTTGACGACTTGTCTCGCCGCCGTTGAGACAATCACTGCGGTAAATGGGAGGACCAGTCGTAAGGGTCTTTTTCCCAACGTAACTTGAACAGCCATTAAATGAAAGGTCGTAAGTCAAGGACTAACCTCTACGGCTTCCCTAAATGCATGCAACGGCTCTCTGGGGATGATGGGGATTGTGGTCCAATAATAATTGGATGGGGTTGCTAGACCGCTGAGCATTCTGTTTCTGCAGGATCGGCCTAGAAACGTGAAATTTCTCAGTTTGCTCCTCTGGGTGATGGTTGGCGGGCAGTTCTTGAGACTCTGCGTGGGGGCCGAGGGAAAGGAGACCACCGTGTGATTGATTTCTTATTCCTGTCTCCTTTCTAGCCCCAGACCTTGCGACAGAGGCACCCAAATCCCAGCCTCGAGGGAGAGGCGGTCCAGAGAGTGAGTTGGAGAGCATTTCCGTCTTTTAAATGCAGAAAACAAAATGGCGCATTAATGAGGAGTTATGCTGCAAATGGTTGGGTGAAAACAAAACGGTCTTAAGTCCGAGATGGTGTAGGTTCCTGCTTGAGCAGGGGGCTGGACTAGATGACCACCAGGGTCCCTTTCAGTTCTGTTCTGTTCTATTCTATTATTCTATTATTGTTCTGTTCTGTTCTATTATTATTCTATTCTATTTTATATCATTCTTTCTTTTCCTTTTCCCTGCCGTTGTAACTCCGAACGGTCGCTAAGCAGAGGCGGACCTAGAATAAGAATAGAATAGAACAGTAACTTTATTGTCACTTTGAAAGTACACTAATCGGCACACCTTAAAATGAGATTTTGTTGCCTTCCGCTCTCAAAGGGTCACCACCTCCGATACACGCTACATAAATATGACAAAAATAAATAAATTAGGCATAGACCCACATGTATGACACGGAGAAATGGCGGTCCAGTTCGGGCTATGTACACACGTGCGTGGCGAGGAAAACGAATTGACGTAATTCAGTGGTAATTCAACTTGCACTTTTCGTGTCCCTTGATCTCGCCGTTCCCTGCGCCCGATCTCCTTTCTCTTTCTCTCTCTTCTGCCCCTAGAAGCGGTTGTCATTCGTGGACATGGTCCTGCCCCGATCCAGCTTGGCGTCGCTTGCCTGGCTCTCCTGGTGGTGCCCTTTCTCTGGCTCTGACGGCAGGGAATTCGGATCGCGAGTCCCCCCCCCCGAGACTCGGGCTGGTTATGGAGCGCTGGCGGAGGGATTCCTCCACCCCACTGTTATCCCCACTGCAAAGATGCCGATCGACCACGTGACACTTTAGAAATAACCGGAGACTCCTCTTCAATTCGACTTCAACTCCTCAGAAAGCTGCTTTTCGGACCGATGGACAGACAGCGTTCCCGATACTGGAGGAACAGGGTACACCTCTTTAATCTGACATGATCCTCTCTGCTCCCAATTCAGACTCCGGAGGATCTTCAACGAGAGTGTAAGTTTTGGGGAAAAGGGGGTGGATGGATGAGAGGGCACCTGGAGGTCATTTAGTCCAACCCCAGAGTGGGAGGTGGGGACCAGCCTCTCTAATAGAGGGATCTTTTTGTTCTCGTCAGGGATTAAACTCCTCGGAAAGTCTGCCCGTGGTCAAGGGTCTCCTGCTAGAGCAGGGGGTTGGACTAGAGGACCTTGCAAGGTCCCTTCCAACTCCGATGATGTTCTGTGATTCGACTGGCAATTTCAGCACCGTCATAACTTGGAAGCAGTGCTCACTAAGCCAATACTCCCGCGGTGGAGGCTACCTCGGGGTTGCAGCCAGTCCCGCCTAACCTTGGGAGCTGAGACATAAAAGGCACCACTTTAAAAAAACAACAAATGAATAAAAATAAAAATTCAGCTAATCGCAAAACGGCCCCAGCCGGCAAAGGCCAGCCACATTGCAAGGGAGAAAGGCAGAAAATTAGAAAACAAATTGGATAATCGGTCGAGGCCGAGCCGAAATCAAATAAGCCAGCCATGAAAATGTCAGAAGTCAATACCAAAAAGAGGGAAGGAAAAAAAAGGGGGGGGGGGCAGCGCGGTGTCAGCAAAGGACGGTCTTGAGAACCGTAGCCGGGGGAATTGGGGCGAAAATATCTATACATATTAAGAACGCGAAGAAAATTTACTTGGGTCCCTGCAACAAGCCGGCTCCGTTCGCCTGCCCGCCTTGCTTGTTTGTTTGTTTTTTAAATGCAAACGTTAAATTTATTTTTATTTTTTTATTGCTTGACGAGGACTTTTCTTCCAGATTCGGCCCAGCAACTTTGCTTCTTGCAAACCAGGAGGAGAAAACAACTTGGCGGCCGTTTAAACAGCTGGTCCTCGAATTACGTCCGCAACCGAGCACTAAATCGAATAAATTCCAGAATACCCAACCTGCTTAATGTCCTCTGATACAGGCAGTCCTGGATTTACGACGACAGTTGATCTCCATGTTTTTGTTGCTAAGCGAGACGTTTGTGAAGGGGGCTTGCTGTTCTTAACGGACTCCTCGGAGTTGTTAAGTTAGTGACCCGGTTGTTAAGTGGATCTGGCTTCTTTCACTGCCTTTGTGTGTCGGAGGGTCACAAAAAGGGACAATGGCGTGATCCCGGGACACCACGGCCGTCATAAATACGAGTCAGTTTGCCGAGCCTCCGAATTTTGATCCCGCCACCATGGGGGATGCTGCGACGGCCTTGTGAAAAAAACGTTCGTAAAGTCAAATGCGGCGAAACTCACTTAACACACGTCTCGCTTAGCAACAGAAATTTGGGAGTCGGTGGTCGTCGTAAGTTGAGGACTGCTTGCAATTGAGGGCAGAGTACAACTCTTCCGTCGGAAGCTTTTACGGATCGCTAAAATTCTCCCTCTTTAAAAGAAAAAGAAGAAAAAAACCCGGGAAGGACATCAATGCAATGTGGAAGAAGAAGAGTCCCTGGAATTAAAAAAAAAACTTGAACTTTAACTCTCTGTCTCTCAAAAAAAAAAAGGAAATGTGCTCTCTTAACAATCCCTCTTTCTCCGTCTTTTCCCTTCAGGCGTTGTGTCTTGTTCCCACCAGATGTCGAAGCTGTGCTTTCCGCCTCCGGGACCGGATGGAGACCCCACCCCACCCCCACCCCTCCGAACTGGCTTCCCCACCCCGACGAGAAAATCCAAATTTGAGTCTCTTCCAGATTTGAGCCGACAATGATCTCTCCGGGATTCTACGCCAAAGATAGGAGATTTCTCCCCGTTTTCCCACTTGGCGATGACGTAAAACATTGCTGCTTTAAGAGAGGAGGTTGGCTTTGTATACCCCACCCCCAAAATTTCCTCTTTGCCCACCCACCCACCCACCCCCCAAAAATCCTCACCGTCTGGACTGTGTCAGCCGCCCTGCCCTTTGTTCTCGAAGAGAACGGACAGCTCAGCTTTTTAATCTTCTGTGAAGAGACCAACTTCTCGTAGCTGGTATGCTGCTCTCTTTTTTTTTAAACGTGTTTTTAAATTTGGTGGTGGTCCCGCTCATTCCGGGATCATCAGCGACTGAGCCATACAATAAACCCATTTTAGAAATGAGGGTCCTCGTTTTCGCTCCCGGGCTTCCTTCTTCCCCGAACTTAGTCCTCGAAAGAAAAAGTTGGGAAACGTGTAGGGAGGAAGACAGGGAAGGTATTGGGCAGATGGTGGCGGTGAGAATGAAGCGAAGAGGATAAAAAGAGAGTATCATGGATAGCTGAAGATGGTTATTCCTGGTTCAGATAGTCCTCGGCTTAAGGCCGCTCATTGTAAGGGTTTCAAAATTTATTTAAACTTCTATTTGTGCTTGCATACATAGCGTGTCTTAAGGGACGTGGTGGCTCAGTGGGTTGGGACGCTGAGCTTGTCGATCAGAAGGTTGGCAGTTTGGCGGGTCGAATCCCGAGTGCCGCGTAGCAGAGTGAGCGCCTGTTACTCGTCCCAGCTTCTGCCAACCTAGCAGTTCGAAAGCACGCAAAAATGCAAGTAGAAAAATAGGGACCCCTACGGTGGGAAGGTAACAGCGTTCCGTGCGCCTTTGGCGTCTAGTCGTGCCAGCCACATGGCCACGGAGACGTCCTCGGACAAGCGCCGGCTCTTCAGCTTTGAAACGGAGATGAGCACCGGCCCCTAGAGTTGGAATTGACTAGCACGCGTGTGCGGGGGAACCTTTACCTTTACCTTTTTACATAGCGTGTCTTATTGGTGGTGTCCAGTCACAAAGTTACAACAGCCCTGGAAAAAAGGGACATGGCTTTTTTTTTCATACTTACGACCGTCATAGCCTCCCTGCGGTCACATGATCAAAATTCCAACACTTGGCAACTGATTCGTACTTATGAAGGTCACCACGTCCATGGGGGGGGGAGAGGGGGTTTCCCATGATCCCCTTTTGCGACCTTCTGACAAGCAAAGTCAATGGGGGAAGCCGGATTCACTTAACGACTGTGTGACTAATTGAACAACTGCAGTGATTCACGACAAAACGGGGGGTCGCAAGCTTGTCAAATGGGGCAAAGTGTCTCCCTTAGCAACAGAAATCTTGGTTGGCTGACCGTTATTGCAACGTCTCTGCTTTTCTAGCCGAGGGGTACCCCCTCCCCCCTCCCCAAAAGTTGCATACTTGCCAAGTTGAGCCTCCAAACAGCCATGCTGGTCTGTTTGGGTGGGTGGGGGGCATTATCAGGGTTTGTCTGCTTCCCTAACTCAGGTTAGTTGCGGCCTCTTTCCTCTTTGCCTTGGCTTAGGAGATCCCAGCTGATCAAGCAAAGCCATTTCCCCTGCATCTCAAATTGAAATTCTTCCCTTTTATTACAATCTCTTTTTTTCCCCATCTGGGGCGTTTTGCAAAAATAGCCAAAAAAAATCAGATTGGGGAGGGGGCTTCGCCCACCGCACTGCTGTTTGTTTTTTTCCAAGCAGGTGCCCTGTGCGCGGCTGCAGCTTGCAAAGGAGCAAACTTGGAAAGAACGCAAATAATGGTTTATACAAACGTGGTTTGCTTCTCCCCCCTCTTCCCCCTCCCCCGTGGCCCCCTCCCCCACCCACCCCTCTCCTCCACAGCCCTGTTTCTCCGCTCGGCAACCTTCCAGGCGGCTGGGATTAATTGCCGTGTTTGATATTGAGATGTCAGGAAAATGTCGGCGGGGAAGTTTTAATTACAGATCGGCTGCCAGCAATTAGGGCGGATTTTGCACGCAAGACGGGACCGGTGGAGGTGCCAGCGCGGGGGCAACTGCCGGACCTCAGATTCCCTCTTTGGCAAGTCACGTGGGGAGGGGGGGGGTCTCGCTGTGGAGCATGGGATACAGCCCCTGTTTTTCCCACTTTGCCGACGGGAAAATCCTCCATTCCACGTTTTCGTCCTTGTTTTTCCTGGGGAGGGAATAAATACCTGCCGTAAAGAAAACACGGAAAGAAGGATTTTCCCGTCAGCAAAGTAGAAGACAGGTCGACTTTCGGCCGCCAGCTCTGTCGCTAAGCGAGACATCTGTGAGTGTGCCCCATTTGACGAGCTTCCTGCCCACGGTTCACAGGCAAACCCCTGCTTGTTAAGTTAGCAAAGCAGCTGGTAAGCGAATCCACATTGGCTTGGCTTGGCAGAAGGTCGTAAAAGGGGGTTCCCCTGAGCCCGGGACACTACGACCGTCGTAAGTCTGAGTCAGCTTTCCAAGTGGTTGCATTTTGATCACATGACACAGTACAGGCAGGCCCCTGGCTTACAACCGTCTGATTCACTAAAGCACTGCAAAAATAATGATAATAAATTGCAAAATTGGGGCACGCCTTGCTTAATGACTGCCTTGCTTAGTGACAGAAATCCCGGTCTCTCTTGCCATAAGTCGAGGACTGCCTGTGCAGCTTCCTTGAGGCTAGTAGAGGAAATCAAAAACCGTTTTTTCCTACTGAGTCAAATGTATCGGGTAGCTGGCACATTGTTGGAAACACAACAGTGTTGTGTCCCAAAGGAAAACCACACCTTACCAGCTGTAGAATTCCTTCTTGAGCAATTTGAGGTCTTGCAAGCTGGAGAAAGATCAAGTTACTAGTCCTTATTATGGCAAAGGAAACAATGGTGGGGGGGGCAGAGCTGCCAGGTGTCCCAAGGAGACCGGCCCATTATCAATTGTGTTTGAATTTTTCACAGGGAGTAAAACAGGAATGAACCAGGGCAAATTGTCGTATTTTTTTTTTGCCCTGAGTGTGTTCCTCCTGCTTTAATCCTGCAAAAAAAAAAAAAAACCAAGATTTTGCAACAGGAATTCTTCTTATATTTTGTCTGCTTCTCCTGTAGGGAATCCCCACCTTTTCAATCATACTTTTGCAATTTGTCGTTGTTTCGATTGGACCGGTGTGTTAGGATGGGAGGGAAAGGCGAGGAACAAGTGGGACTCCCCACAGAAAGCGGCGGGTGTGTGTGTGTGTGAAGAAACGCACACACACCGCAATGGGGTGATTGTGCCAGGATCCGCCCTCGACGCCGAATTCTCCGGCACCCCCTTCCCAACACCCATTCTGCACAGCTCGGCAGTATCGTTAATAGCTCTGGGTCCCTTCCTGGACCTAAACATACCCACACAAAAGCAATTGCGGCAATACTTTCCCCCACACACGCCCCAAAACCCTCTGACACAAATTGGGGGTGGCCGTAAAACATGCAGGTGGCATTTGTGTCTGGACTGTGCCTCCCCCCCCCGCCCCTCTTGAGCTTTGCAACGCAGGAAAATCAACCGCACTGCAGATGGGGGGGTGCGTGTCTGCGTACACGTTGTGCCGGGGTTGGGGGGGGGGGAGAAGAGGACACGCCTGTCGCAAAAGTGTTGTCGCATTTTTGTCCGGGATTCTAGAATTGGGTCTTTGCTGGGAAATTGTCCATCGAGATGGCACATTCTAGCCTCTAGGGGGCAGTAGGAAGAGTCTGTTTCATAGACCACCACCACCACCCAGCATGGAACATAGAACATCATCAGAGTTGGAAGAGACCCTGGAGGTCATCTAGTCCAACCGGCTTGCTCTAGTAGGAGACCTTAGACCATTTCAGACAAGTGTCTGTCCAGTCTCTTCTTAAAAACCTCCAGTGATGGAGCACCCACAACTTCTGGAGGCAAGCGGTTCCGCTGGTGAATTGTTCTGACTTTCAATAAGTTTCTGAAGGACCCTTGAGGTCTTCTAGCTGGGCCCCTTTGCTGGAGGATTTCAACATTTTTGCACAACGCCCAGGTGTTTTGCGGTTGGTACTTGGAAAAAAGCAACACAATGGATGTGGCCTTTTTATTTTACAAGCCTGAACGCACCCTGGAGACACCGATGCCGTAGGATTTTGAATTTTCCAAAATTGGCAAACAGAACTAGTTGCTAAAATGCTTAAGGGGTTTTGATTTTCTAAGTCTGGATCCCCTAGTGCTGCGTTTTCAAAGGCAGATCTGTGGGGGTGTTTTGTTTGTGGGGTTTTTTTTTGTTTTGTTTTCTGACCCCTGTCTGGGTTTCTAGCTTTTTAAATTTAAAATCTTCCCAATTTTCCTACACCTTCCACGAGGTTGCATGTGTTAAATACGGAGGGAAAGTAATTTAGTTCACAATGGATTTATTGTGCTTTGTTATCTGGGGTTTTGGCCTTGTGTGTAGAATCTGGGTGGATTTGAGCATGAAGCCCTGGTTAAATAGGTGAAAATAATTGAGTTTAAAACCAATTTATTGCATTTTAGGTTATCGGTGTGTATGTGGAATCTGGGCTGATTTGAGCATGAAAGGCCTGATCAAATCGGTGAAAATAATTGAGTTTAAAACTGACTTATTGCGTTTTGGGTTATTTGGGGAGGGGTATCCTGTGTAGAATCTGGCTCGATTTGAGCACAAAATTTAGGTGGTTTCGGGGTGTGTGTTTTTTTTTAAGGAAACCCTGCTGTCCACCCTGATCTGACATGCCTGGAGTTTTAATCTGTGCTTGGGGTGCAGGAGGGTGAGCCGATAAACGGCTGTATCAGCGAGAGCTAGGCACAGCGTGTTGATTTCACGGCCCTTGATCTACGAACTCAGCCCACTTTCCTCTGATAGCCACCCAGCCGTGGGAGGGGGCTTCGCTGCAGCTACTTAACTCCGTTCCCAACTGGAATGCAACTGGAATAATGTACCCCTAAATCAGGGTTTCTCAACCTCAGCCATTTTAAGACGCGGGGACTTCAACTCCCAGAATTCCACAGCCGGTTCACCAACTGATTTGGGCTGCTTCAGTGTCTCCCCCCCCCCAAAAAAAAAAATCTGAAAACTGACAGCTCTTCTGCCTTTTTACAACCTTTTCTCTGCAAAAAAAAATACCCAGTTTGGTTAGCTCAGCAGAATCTGACCGAGTTTGGGGAATGGAGAGGAGACCACCAGGCTATCCCAGGGCAATAGATCAAAGTGGGAACTCCCTAAGAAGAAGCAGTTTTATTGCAGTGGCAGATAGAGAGAAGAGAGAAGGATGGATGGATGGATAGATAAGATAGATGGAGATGGATGAATAGCGATAGATAGATAGATAGATAGATAGATAGATAGATAGATAGATAGATAGATAGATAGATAGATAGATAGAGCTCAAAAAAATAAAGGGAACACAAGATAAGACATCCTACTATTAAATACAGTACATTGTGTTGTTTAAGTGTTCCCTTTATTTTTTTGAGCAGTATAGATAGATTAGATTAGATATAGATAGATATAGAGATATAGATAGATTAGATAGAGATATAGAGATAGATAGATAGATTAGATAGATAGATATAGAGATATAGATAGATTAGATAGAGATATAGAGATAGATAGATAGATTAGATAGATAGATATAGAGATATAGATAGATTAGATAGAGATATAGAGATAGATAGATAGATTAGATAGATAGATAGATATAGAGATATAGATAGATTAGATAGATTAGATAGATAGATAGATAGATAGATAGATATAGAGATATAGATAGATTAGATAGATAGATATAGAGATCTAGATAGATTAGATAGAGATATAGAGATAGATAGATAGATTAGATAGATAGATAGATATAGAGATATAGATAGATTAGATAGATAGATAGATAGATAGATAGATAGATAGATAGATAGATATAGAGATATAGATAGATTAGATAGATAGATATAGAGATATAGATAGATTAGATAGAGATATAGAGATAGATAGATAGATTAGATAGATAGATAGATATAGAGATATAGATAGATTAGATAGATTAGATAGATAGATAGATAGATAGATAGATAGATAGATAGATATAGATAGATTAGATAGATAGATATAGAGATATAGATATAGATAGATTAGATAGAGATAGATATATAGATAGATTAGATAGATAGATAGTTATAGAGATATAGATAGATAGATAGATAGATAGATAGATAGATAGAGATAGATAGATAGATAGAGATAGAGATAGATTAGATAGATGTGAGAATAAATAGATCGATCAATAGAGATAGATGAGAGACAGAAAGAGATCAGTAGATATAGATGAGAGAGAGAGATCGATAGATGAGAGACTGACAGGCAGACAGACAGATGGATACAGGTAGATGATTGATGGATGGATGGTAGCTGGCAGATGACATACAGGTGGGAGAGTAGAGAGAGGTGAAATGGTTAAGAGTGGAATGTTGCTATTTGACAACCCGAAGCCCCAAACTCTTGAGATTTTCTTGCTTTTTCTTTTCACCTTTCCTTTTTTCTCTTTCCCTTTCTCCCTTTCCTTTCCTTTCCACCCATTAACTCCCATCACCCCTAGAGGGCGCTCCAGACAATGCCAATGGGAACACAGATAAAGGCGCTCTTGTTTCCCCCTCCGGGTCAGCTGACCAAGGACAGCCAATCCGGTGCCGCTGCCTGCTCTAAATTCCCAGGCCTTGGCTCCGCCCACATTCCCCACAGTCTGCCTGGCTTGCTTTTCCCTTTTAGCAGCTGCTGCTGCAGGTAAAACTTTTCCCTTTCTTGTGCTGCAACGCCAAACCTAACCTGGTTTCGGCTACAGAGCCCCTGTTGGCTGGGAATGGAGGCCTTAGGGGCGGAGCCCTTTGCAGAAGGACCAACCACTGCTTTTCGCTGGAGGCTCCAAGAAAATACTTTACATAGAGAATCCTTGACTTACAACGAGTTTGCTTAGTGACCAAAGTTACTGAAAAGATGACTTATCGTGGTTTGTCACGCTTAACGACCATTGCAAGCATCCCTGTGGTCACCTGGTCCAAATTCAGCCCAACAGACTCCTATTTACGACGGTCGCAGTGTGTGTGTGTGTGTGTGTGACGTGACCCTCCTTTTGCAACTTTCCGGACAAGCCTGGTTCACTTTACAACCGAGTCAACGGGGTGGGGTGGGGAGCCCGATTCCCTTTACAACCAGGTGTGACTACCTTAACAACTGGAGCAATTCCCTTCACAACTGGGGCAAGGGAAGTCGTCCAAAGGGGCAAAGCTGTCTCAATAACTGTCTCACTTAGCAACGGAACGGCTGGGTCTCCGTTGCAGTCGTAAGTTGAGGACCGTGGTCCATGCATAATGCCGCTTTCCGCCCGATTGACAACACTTGCATTATGGGAATGTGTGTGTGTGTGTGCGCGCGTGCACTGAAAGCTGTGTGATTTTCAGACGGTGGAGTGGGTCAGGGACTCTTCCCCCACCGCCTCCAATTCCAAATTTTAGAAACCCGGTTTAAATTTAGCTCCATCCTGGGCAAGGCATTGGCAAGTCAAGTGCGCCCCTGCCCTTGCTCACTAAAATCGTGGCCTGCCGTAAATAACCCACCCCCCGCCTCGCTTTGAGCTCTCCAGTGGTAACCTCGGGGTTGCAAATGGGGTGCTTCCTGCCCATATTAAGAGTGCAGGCAATTTCGAATTTATTTTCGATTGCTCCTTCCTGTCTTAGCAACGATAGAAGTGTGCTGCGGAGAGCTGGGCACTGCCAGAAGGCTTTTATGGTTTTGCCTTGCAAGCAGCTGACGTCACCGGGCCGGCCAACGTGGCTGCTTGCCGTGGGTCTCGGTGGCTGCCCACCCACTGCAAACATAAGAAGAGGCAGGCAGAGCTTTTTTTCTGGGTGGGGGGCAGGGGGGAAAGAAAAATTCTGTAATTTTTCCCACCAGGGGAAAATGCTGGAGGCAGAAGGCTGCTGAAAAGAATTTCTGAATCCCTGTTCCTTCCCCTGGTTAGCTCGCTGACCTGGTTTGCAGAGCCTAAGCCGCAACCTGGTTAATTGAGGTTGGCTTGATGGGTTGGGTTACGGTGTAAACCAACCCAGAGAATTGCAGTTTATCCGAAAAAAGGAGGCTGTGTGAACGTAAGAATGGTTGGGTACCGAGCTATCCTGGTTTCTTCTTGGTTTATAGGGGAGGGGCACCCTCTGCTCATGCTCAGAAGGCTTCATGCTCACAGGGATGGGGAGCTTTTCTGCAAATCCGAACACCACCCCAGCCACCCCCAACTTAACACTGGCAGGAAGATATCCAACAGGTCAGGAAGCGGATTAATTTAAAACAAGAATATCCTAACAGGTCGGAAAACAGGATAATTTGTACCCTCTCTTTCTCAAGCCCTCCCCCCCCTTCGTCAATTACAGGCTGAAACCCAACAGGTGCAGCTTTTGCAGGCTGCTAGCCTCAGGAAAGCTCTACCTGACCTCTGGTTTGCAGCAGCAGCAGCAGCAGCGGCCTGAGACCTGAAGCCTATCCGGTTGGTTTCCTGCCTGCCCCTCCTCTCCACCCCCTTGCAAGGACTGAGGTCTTTACCCTCAAGGGGGAAGGACAATCTGGGTGCAATTTACCCGCTTTCCCCCCTCCCCCTTCAAACTCTCCAGATGAGAAATGGCCTCAATAAAAGCTAATTGGCGGCAGGGCCCGGTAAATCGAATTGCTCAACCCCCCCCCCCAAAAAAAAAACCAGAGGGGGGCAGTTCTTCCACCCTGCCAGCCTGTAGCTGCCCAAAATTGAATCTATTAAAGGTAAATTACGCCATGAAGCTATCCTGCCTGGGCCTGGGGGTTGCCATTTAATGCCGCCCCAGGAGACCCCAGGCTCAGAATTTGTAAATTTGTATGTGAGCGTGCAAGTGGACAATGTGTGTCTGGTCCCCGGGATGAGGTTTTTGGGGGGTGCAAGGAGAAACACACACACACACACACACACACACACACACACACGGGGGGGGGGAAACAACCACCCAGCTGGACCAACTTGGTGATAGCTGTGCTGGGAATTAAGATGCCCGTTTCGTTTCCGAGCGTTGGGGGTTGAATTTCTTGGAAAAAAAAGGGGTTGAGGACAAGCTAAACTTGATCTGTTATAACCTTGAAGTGGGATAGGGTCTTTGGCTTGAGCGCGGGGTTGGACTAGAAGACCTCCGAGGTCCCTCCCAGCTCTTTGTCCGTTATTCTGGTGTTATTCTGGTGTTAATTCTTCACTGTTCGGTGGTTATCCTGTTATTGGGCACCCTCTGTACAAAAAGAGAACCTTCCGACTGAGGGTGTTCCCTTGCCCGGGGTAGACTGCCTCGAGCGCTGGAGGCTCTACTCAGTGGTCAAGAGCACTAGGCAAGGGCTACCTTTGACAGGTAAACAAAAGATCCTCTTTGGGGCATTGTCCAGGCTGGGATGTTCCTGGCCAGAGCATTTTAAGGTTTATAACAGTTCTCCGTAGCCGCCTCATTAAGCTGCCTCTCTCTCCCCCTTCCACTCCTAACAATGTCATTTATCTCCTTCGTTCGCTCTGACCTTAGGGAGTCTCTGAGGTTTGCAAGGCAACGTGCCTCTTTCAATTCCCCCCCCCCCTGCATTTGTTTGCCCCCCCCCGCCAGGTGAGTGGCGTGGAGGAGGGCTGGATAGCCCCCTACTCCAAAGGCAGGGGTGGGGTGGGACGGAGCCAGCAAGCCCCCTCCCATCCCATTTCTCCTTGATTCCCAACTTCTGGAATCCATTTTTTTTTTTGAAATACAAAAAGGTGGCCTTAAAAAGTCTCTTATCGTTCAACGTTCCAGTTTTCGCTCAGGTCCACGGCTCCCGATGCAGGCTGCTTTGTAAAAATGTCTGCTTGCTACAAAGTTTTTTTGCAACCAGAATGTTGGACTTCAACTCCCAGAATTCACATGCTGGCTGGGGAATTCTGGAGTCGACCGCCCATCTTAAAGCAGGCTGGCTGGGGGATTCTGGGAGTGGAAGTCTACCCCTCTTCAAGCAAGCTGGCTGGGGGATTCTGGGAGTTGAAGTCCACCTCTCTTAAAGCAGACTGGCTGGGGGATTCTGGGAGTGGAAGTCTACCCCTCTTCAAGCAAGCTGGCTGGGGGATTCTGGGAGTTGAAGTCCACCCCTCTTAAAGCAGTCTGGCTGGGGCATTCTGGGAGTGGAAGTCCACCCCTCTTAAAGCAGGCTGGATGGGGATTCTGGGAGTAGAAGTCCACTTATCTCAAAGCAGGCTGGCTGGGGGATTCTGGGAGTGGAGGTCCACCCTTCTTAAACCAGCCAAGGCTGAGAAGCAGTGGTTTACTAGCTCCTTCCTGCACAAATTCAATTTCTCTCTCTCAATTCCCTCCAGAAGAGAGAGACAGCTTTGGACTCCCCTGCCACAGTGGGGAGCCTTCAACACACACACCCCACGCCCCCCCCACCCCCAGACCTGCCTCTGGTCCCTCCCAAGTCTGGATCTCTCATATCGATTTTTAATTTTTATTTCTACTTGGTCTTCTCAGCCAAGCTGGATTCTCAGAGCCACTTATAACAATTAAAATCCTAGGCAGAGATATTGACAGCTCCGGGGATGAGAGACAGAGCTGGAGAGAGAGAGAAAAGAGAAAGAGAGAAAAAGAGAGGAGGGTTGGGGTGAATCTCACCGCCTGCCAAAACACGTCTTTCCCGGTCAATTTCGAGAAACTCAGGAACGTGACCGGACGGTCAGCCACGAGAAGCCAAAATGCCCCAGCCTGCCCTTGTTTGCCTTCCAAAGTCCCTTTTCCAGTCAAAAAGGAGCAATTTCTAACACCCGTCTTGCATGCAGAATAACAGCCGCAATACGGATAATTCTCCACTTGCAATACTTCGTTTAGCGACCGTTTGAAGTTACGACGGCATTGGGGGGGGAAAAAAGGGACTTAACGCCCCTTTTTCCGATGCGGCCTCCCCAAGGTCACGGAATGAAAATTCGGATGCTCGGCAACAGACTCGTGTTTATGACGGTTGCGGCGCCCCAGGGGACAGGTGAGCTCTTTTAGCGACCTTCTGACGAGCAAAGTCGATGGGGGGGGAGCTATATTCGCTCAACGGCCATCCTACTCATTTAACAACCCGCAGGGATTCGCTTCAGAAGCGGGGGTCAGAAGGGGGCAAAAGTCACTTCGCTAACGTCTGGCTTGACCGCGGGAATTTTGGGGTCGGTTGCGGTCGCCCGTCGGGGACCTGAAGCTTGTGGAACTCTCCGCCACAAGGTGATGGGAATTAGGCTAATTTTAAGGGGGAGCCAAGGACTCCCGACATTTCTCTGTGGTTTCAATATCCATGAGGAGAAAAGTGGGCCCCGCTTTTATTTAACCTGGAAGCTTTTGCTCCGCTGTGAGGATTTGAGAGCAATTTTTTGCAAGGGGCCTCACCGGGAGTCCTGCTCAAACCACAAGCAGGGATGGCTTGGGGCAAAGCCGGGAGTGACAGAAAAAGCAGATTAAATCTACACCTCCAGACTTTGATCTGCGACAGCAGGAAAAAAAATCTCTCTCCTCAAGGCCTTTCCTTATCTTTATTAGCCCTAAACTTAATGCCTTTTTGGCAAGGGTGAATGGGAGGCAGATGCTCAGGACTCCGGAGCCTATGTCTCCTGCCGATCTGCCCCCGAGGAATGATGGGAGGTTGAGTCCACACATCTGAAAGGGGCCGAGGCCTTGGGGGGGGGGGAAATGCAGCTGTTTTCTGCAGAAGTCGAAAATAAATGACCTCGAAATAAAATTTTAAGATCCAGAATACCCAAAGCTGCTTTACATCTCTGATACGGCTAAGTCCTTGATTTAGGACCACAAAGCTTCCTGATGATAAGTGAGACGCTTTGGCCGCATTTGCCCGCCTTTCCTGCCACAGTGCTTAAGTGAACCGGTCCTTAAGTGAGTCACACTGACTTTGCTTGTAAGACGGTCACAAAAGGGGGATCACGTGACCCGGGACACTGCGACCGTCATCAAAACGAATGTGTCCGAATTTTGATCCCGGGGATGCTGCCACGGGCGTCAGTGTAGAAAACGGTCCTAAGTCCCTTTTTTTTCTTCAGGGCCGTCGTAACTTCGAACAGTCACTAAATGAACAGTCGTAACTCGAGGGCAACCTGTACATTCTCTACCATCGAGCTTCCAATTCAGACTTGGACTCCGGGCGGGTCTGTGCAAGAGGCAAAGTGTGCCGGGGCGACGTGCAAACGCTGGTTTTTGGGACACGGGAATGTTGGGTTCACCGTCAGCCCAACCTGGTTCGCGGATCACACATTTAGCCGGAAGGTGGGGTGGGGGACGCAAAGCGGGCCCACCGCGGTGCCGGTGCCGGTGGCTTTTAAGGGCTGACCTTGCCGGGGACGGTTTGCATCCGAAAAGCGAGGTCTTGCAAGGCAGACGGTGGTGGCGAATTTGTTTCTCCCCGGCACGTTTTGGCTGTCTGGCTCCCCGATTCCTGCAGCCCGTGCCCCCCCCTCTCTCGGCTAAGCCTGATGGACAGTAATCTCTGGACGCCTCGCCTGTCCACCCCGGTTTTTATCTCCGGTTCTGCCACTTGCATGCTAAGCCCAGTTTTTATTGCCCCCAAGAGGAAGAGTAAAAAGTTGCCGCAGCACTTAAGGCCCGGGTTTATTGCATCCTTTGTCTGCGTTTGTGTTTGTGGGCCTGCTTGCCAGTGCATTTCCCTGTACAAAAAGGTGGTGGGTTTTTTTCAAAAGCCCCCCCCCTCTCTCCTTCTTCTTCTTCTTTGGAGAGATGCAGTGGCTGGCTAGGAATTCTCGGAGGCCGTATTGGTGATGGAGATTTGGTGTTTCCGGGTTTTTAATTTGATTTGATTTGATTTCAACCGTTTACCCATCACACCGAAACTACGGTGGTGGGTGGCTTCGTTCTCCCAGGTTGAATTTGGATATCCGCTTGGTGTTTTTTTTTTGGGGGGGGGGGGTTGGGGGTCCAGTTCCCTTTCTTTCAGGGGATAAGCAAAAGGGGGCGGCTGGGTGGAAAAGGGAATATTGTAAAGTCAGAGTAAGCAGAATAAATGGCGAAAGGCAAAAGAGGATGGGAAAATGGTGATAAATTGAGTTGGTTTGCTGCCTTGGTTGGACTGTCACGTTTAAGCGCTGAAAGGTGGTCTTCCTTCTCACTCCTTTTCTCGCCTTCCTTCCTTCCTTCCTTCCCTTTTCCTCCCCTTTTTCCTTGCTTCCTTCCTTCCTTCCTTCCTTCCTTCCTTCCTTCCTTCCTTCCATGCTTCCCTTTTCCTCCCCTTTTCCTTCCTTCCTTCCTTCCTTCCTTCCTTCCTTCCTTCCTTCCCTCCTTCCTTCCCTTTTCCTCCCCTTTTTCCTTCCTTCCTTCCTTGCTTCCCTTTTCCTCCCCTTTTTCCTTCCTTCCTTCCCACCTTCCTTCCCTTTTCCTCCCCTTTTTCCTTCCTTCCTTCCTTCCTTGCTTCCCTTTTCCTCCCCTTTTTCCTTCCTTCCTTCCCACCTTCCTTCCTTCCCACCCATTTCCTCCCCGCAGATTTTTTCCCCCTTTTCCTTCCTTCCTTCCTTCTCTGCCTCTTTCTCTCCTCCTCCTCCAATTTTCTTCCTTCCTTCGTTTCTGTCCCTTTTTCACTTTCACTCTCCCTGTCTCCAGCACCGCTCCCCCCCCCTCTCTCTCTCACACACACACACACACACACACACACACACAAACACAAACACACACACACTATTTTTCTAAAAATTGCATTGATGCTCCTGCCACGAAATAGCGTGGGGGGACTTTCCCCATCTGTAATCAGGCCCCAACCCACTGCAAATTGGTTGTCAAGGGAACTTATTAAAACCAGGAACTACCTGTTTGGAAATGTGACTCCAGGCCGCCCCGGTTTGCTTGCAGAACTTGGCGGCAGCCGCCCTGCTCTCACTGGGCCAGGGATCTGTTGATTTCAGCTGCTGATTTGAATCAATTTCCCTAATGCCTTCCTCCTCCACCATCACCCCCCCCACACACACACACACCCGCCCCTCTTCCCCCCAAAAAATCAGCTAATTTTGCAGCCTTTTAGGAAGTTTAGCATCTTGCACAGGTCCAGCTCCGGTGCAAACCCGGAAAATTAAGATAATTCACTATCCAGGTTTAAATAAATACAACCCTGGTTATTCTGAGTTACTTTCATCCACTCGGCCAGGAATTCCGTTGTTTTAAAGCCCCTGAATGATAACATCAGAAGACGCCCTTCTGAATTTGAGGGTGGTGGTGGTGGGGATTATTTCCAGGAACTGGGGATAATAAAATTACCTGTTTTTTGTGCACCAATCTTTGCTTGGGGGGTGGGTGGGTGGGAGGGAAACCCCTAGATGGGTTAAAATAGAATTGCAATGGTTCCCCGTCCACTTTGTCGGTTTTATCCTGCAAATAAATGCCTTCCTTTTTCCTGCAAATTTCCCAATTCTTCTCCTGCTTGCAATCCCAGCAGCCCAGCCCGGTTATCCTTGGGAAACTGCCTTACCTTTTTCACCCCCTAACCTGAGTGCAAAATGACAAAAAAACAACAACAGCCTGCAGGAAGAAGAGACCATCTTCAAAGGACTTGACCCCAGGGCCAGTGATTAGATAGGTTAAGTTTTTGGGTTGTGTTTTTTTTTAAAAAAAAGAAAATTAAAACAGCCACAAGGGATGCTTGCAAAGCAGCAGGATGAAAGTCCAATTTGACTTTTTAAGTTCCAGGCTCTTTCAAAAATTCGAATGGGCATTAAAGGAGCTATTGTAAGTCAAGGAGTGCCTGTATTATTCCCATAATCCGGGGCCGACAAAAAAACAAAACATTTTGTGGGGGTTTTTTTGCTGTTGTTGTTACAACCATCTGGAAACCTTGCCTTAATTGAAGAAATCTGAGGATTTCTGGTGAGGACTTAAGTTATATTATATTACATAATTACATTTCCCCAGTGTTAATGTCTTTTTTTTTTCCTCTCTCCCCTTTTTCCTGTAAAACGGCATTTATTTAAAATAACACAAAACTTGGCACAGTGGTGGGGAATTTGAGCTGATTCAGAGAGAAAGAGGAAAAAAAATTAAAAATCTCCTTTCTTTGGGGGAAAGCGTTGCGGTTTATCGAGAAGCAATTGAGAGTCTTTGCACGTTACGGGGAATCCACAATTCAGCCCCAAATTGCTGCTGCTAAGCAAAACATTCCTTAAGTGAGTTTCACCCCACTTTTGCGACTTCTTCTCTTGCCCTAGTCGTTCAGCGAATCACAGCAGTTCTTCAATTCGTCACACGGTCGCCAAATGAATCTGGCTTCCCCGTTAACTCAACTTGGCAGGTCGCAAAACAGGATCGCGTGACCCCCCCGGGGACTCCGCAACCGTCATAAATAGGGGTCGGTTGCCAGGTGTCCGAATTTTGATCAATTTTGATCAATTTTTATGTTTAATGGCTTTTTAATTTTTGTATTCGATTTTTATTGTGTATTGCCCTGTTCACCGCCCTGAGTCCTTCGGGAGAAGGGCGGTATAGAAATCAAATTATTAAATTAAATTAAATTAAATTAAATTTTGAATTTGGAACCCCTGCTCCAACCGAACAGATCTGAATACAGATAGTCCTCAACTTATGACTATTCATTTTGTCACCATTCGGAGTTACAACGGCGTAAGTTGCCAAGTGTCTGAATTAGTGACCACGGGGGATGCTGCAACGGTCGTTAAGTGTGAAAAATGGTCACAAGTCACGTTTTTCAGTGCCGTTGTAAGTCCGAACGGTCGCTAAATGAAACAGTTATAAGTTGAGGACTGGCTTTGTTGGGAGACAAAGTCAGGGGGAGAAGGAAGGCGTTCTTTGACAGCAACACGTCTTAAATTATCTGTGCTAAAAGACCAGGTTGTTGGTTTTTTTTTTCTTATTTTTCTTTTAATTTAATTTACAGTTGGATACGTTTGTGAAATACAATAACACCGAACAGTTACACAAATGAAATGGAAATCAAACACAAAGAGACTCACTAAAGCATACCTAATACGAGCCCACGTTTCTTCTTATTAGATGCAAGAGAATTTTATTTTATTTTTTGGATCACCTGCTTGGATGTTGCTGCAATGTCAAAATTGCTATTGGCACTTTGCTAAAATTGTGTTTCTCACCCTGGCCTTGAAAACTTTAAAGGGTGTGGACTTCATCTCCCAGAATTCCTCAGTTGGCTGTGGGTCATTCTGGGAGTTGAAGTCCACACACCTCTGAAAGTTTTTCCCAAGGGTGGAAAAGATGTAATTGCATTTACCAATCTTGGCGCAAACTGGTTTTAAACCCTTTGCAAAGCGACACTTGGGTCAGTTTGAATCGGAAAGGAAAATTCCCACTTTCCTTCCATTTCTCTGTTTTGCTCAGGGATTGAATTGGTTTCCTGTAACTGTTGGCTTCAAATTACTAACCGGCCGTTTGCAAAATTTCTGAACCCATCACCCATCCGCAGCAAAAAGTTGAAGCAGAGACCATCTTAAAACCATCTTAATTTAGCCGTGAGGAACAAAACAAAAAAAGCCACCTTTTAATTCAAGTCCTGGGTTCAAAGATGTTCTCTTTTTTTTCTCTTTTTTTCCCCCCTTTGGAGATGCAGAAAAGGAGCGATTCCTAGTTTAAATGATAATAATCTGCTTTTACCGATCAGATATTTTGGAGTCGGTCAACTGCCCTCCAGGCGATGATGGTTAATGAGGGCCCCAGACTTTTTCAAAAGGAGTAAAACTTTTGCCAAAAGGGTGTTAATCGCCCCGAATTGTGTCTCCCCAAGGGACAAATGGTGGGGCCTCCTGTCTTTAAATGTTGCTCTGTGTGTGTGTGTGTGTGTGTGTGTGTGTGTGTGTGTGTTGGATATTTATTTATATTTTAGTTCAAAGAAGGGGAAGAAAATAAGAAAGGATGGGGACAGCTCTTCTGACGCTAACCCTCCAAGTAATTAAAATTAAATCTACAATTAACACAAACAGTAGCTTTCCCTCCTCTCCCGTGTGTGTGTGTGTGTGTGTGTGTGTGTGTGTGTGTGTGTGTGTGTGATTTAAGATGGATTACAGGGGTCCCACTCCGGTTAAATCCACTTGCTTTGGGGGGGGGTGTCTTCTGATGATGGAGAACTGGATTTTGAGCCCCACTGCATTTGCTCACAGGAGAACTTGAGTGTCTCTCCATGCGGGAAATACCCAAGGCTGTGGATTTTAATTCCCAGAATTCTCTGCAACAGGTGTGCTGGCTGGGGGATTCTGGGAGTGGAAGTCCACCCCTCTTAAAATGTCTGAGCTGGAGAAATATTGATGTAGAAAGCAACCGTCTCTCCCAGAATTCTTAGCCATGGCCCAACTCGCTGGGGCATTCTGGGAAATGATCCCCTTTAGTCTGGTTGACTCCTCAGCCTGTCGGATTACAACTCCCATCATCCCTCGGTTGCCTGGCCGCCTCTGGGGGAGCAGAGGTGAGTAACGACGCCATCCAGACTCTCTGACTGGAGCTTTAACTTTGAATACGGGGAGACCCTTAAGGTGGCCAAGCTTGAAGGCTTCACCTTTCCGTGGCTACACTGGCTGGGGCCGATAGGAGTTGTAGTCCAGCTCTTTTCTCTCTCTCTCTGGCTGCTGCCTTAAAAGTTAGCTCAGCCACAGAGGCTGTTAAATAACTTTAAAAAAATAAAAAATATATATTTACAAGCCTTTTGGGCTGATCTTATCCCCCTTGCAATTCTCTGCCACCTCTTCTGAGCCCACCCACCCCCGCTCACCTGCCCCCCCCTCTTTGCACCAGCCCTACAAGTGGAAAGTAGACGCTGGAGCAGCAAGAAAGACGGATCGATGGTGTGAATAATTTAGCGGTGAGCCGTGGGGTGGGGGGCAAAGGGGGTGGACACACCACCAGGACAGATTCACAGCCCCCATAGGGTCTGGATCAGCAATGCCTTGATGGATCTCCCCACCAGCAAACGCCCCCCCCCTAAATGCTGACAGGCTCATATGGACTCTGTATCTCTAAATTGAGTCTGGGGGCGCGTTTCCTCCCAGGGCAAACCAGATCTCCCCATTTAAAAGGATTTGTGCCAGGGTAGGTCTTAGTATGGACCCCCTACTGCTTCCAAGTGATAGGCCGGGAAGCAGAAGGGGTTTTAATTTCTAAATAACAGGTAGTCCTCAACTTACGACCACCATGGACCCCAACATTCATGTCGCTAAGTGAGACATTTGTTTAAGTAAGTTTGGCCCCATTTTACTTCTAACTTCTAGCAGTCAGTAAAGGAACTGTTGTAATTCGAGGACTATGTGTATATTTTGGAGGGGGGAAAAGAGACAGAGAGAGAGAGAGACAGAGACAGGTGGAATTACCAAGGTAAGGAAATGACATCAAAATTTTTATTTTTTATTTTTCCCTTTTTCCCCATCCCTCCATCTTTCCCTGCTTCTCCACCTCCCCTTTTTTCTCATTCTGTGCTTCATTTCCCCCCCCCCGCCCCCATTATTCGACGCCCCTAAGAAAGAGCTAGAAGCAGCATCTGTGCAGGATGCTAGTCTTAGGTAGTCTTAGCCAAGGTTAGTATTTTCCTGGCTTTGCCAATTTTGAGAGTGGGGGGGGGGATTTTTAAATGCCAACTTGCTAGTTCCTCGCCCTATCCAAACTCTGCTTAGCTGGTTGAGGGCGATCCAGACCGAGCAGAGTTTTGCAAATTCTCTTTTTTCTTAATTTTTGTTTTTTTTTAGGACAATCACGGCCACGAGATTAACGCTGCCAGCGCTCTGCTTAACATCCGTAGCAAAGAAGGACGTAAACCCAGACCCAGCTGACTCAACAAGCTGCCTTGCTTTGCGACGGACATTCTCGCCCCGATTGTGGACGTAAGTCGAGGACTACCTGTGATATTAACCCTGGCTTTTGATTAGCCTTATCTGGGCAGGACAGACAGCTGATCACATCCCCTGAAAACCTCATAGTTGCTTCTTCTCCGGGCTGCAAAAGCCGCTGGCTGATGCCAATCATTGATTTCTTAATTTAAGATCAGGGCAGAGGCCTCGGACACAGGTGACTCACCCTTTTCTGGACCGTCTTATTTAAGATTCATTTAAAGAATAATATAGCAGCTGCCTGAGTCAGCGCAGGGCTGGTCAGAATGCTGTTTTGTACATTAATGGAGCTATTAAATTGACCTCAGACACGGCCATCCTGATTTATAAAGCTTAGCCGTCCTGGGGAACACCGTTGTTTGGCAGCCTGGCAGAAACTGGGCAGCCAGTCTAGTTTAGAGATCCTCTAGTCCAGCCCTCTGCTCGCGCAGGAGACCCCATGCCACGAAAAGGGCTCTTTAAAAAGGGGGGGGGGAAACCCCGCTCTCCCAATGTAAAAATATCTTTATCATTCTGGACAATTGCAGTTGTACACCCAATTTTCTAACATTTTTCAAGCATCCCATGCCCTGGCCTTTCGGTTGCAGCATGCGGTTGCAGCGGCGGCGGCAGCAAAAAAAAAAAAAAAAGGCTTTTGTGTGCGCCAGGCGCAGCCCTGCACCCAGCGGGGCCATATTTCACCATTACGGTAGAGCCCGCCATTTGGTTCGGCTCTTCTCCTTCTTCTCTCCCCCCCCCCTTCCACCACCCGTTATTTACGGCTTCATATTCTCCTAGGCGCCACCGGCTGCCAAAGGAAGGCACCGGGTGCGTCTTTGCCTGCCCCCCCCCAATCTGAAGGTTGCTAAAATTGCTAGATAGCAGGAGATTGTGGGGCAGGGGGAGAGAAAGCTGGAGGTGTTGGGTGCAATAAGGTGGCAATAGGCAAAGAGGCAAAAATGCAGACAAATGTGGGGTTTTTTGTATTGTTGGGTTTTTTTGGAAAGAAGGTGACCTCTGTGTGTGTGTCTGTGTGTGTGTGTGTGTGTGTGTGTGTGTGTATCAGGGAGGCGGGACAGGGTCCTAGGTATGAAGCCTCATCTTGGCTAGAATCAATCAATCAATCAATCAATCAATCAGAATAGAGCTGGAAGGGACATTGGAGGTCATCTAGTCCAACCCCCGGCTCAAGCTTACGACATTTAGTGACTGTTCAAAGTTACCACAGCCGCGAAAAAAAGGGCACGTTTTTCACCCTTAACGGCCGTCGCGGTGTCCCCAGGGGTTCACATGACCCAAATTCAGATGCTTGTGTCTCGTAATTACGACCGTCCCGCGATTTCCCCACTTTTGAGACCTGGCTGACGAGACAAGTCAATGGGGGGGGGGAAGGCGGATTCGCTTGGCTACCGGGTCACTAATTTAACAGCGGCAGCGATTCCCTTCAACGCCCGTGGCAAGGAAGGTCGTAAAACGGGGCAAAATTCACTTGACAGAGGTCTCCGCTTAGGATACGGAAAATCTGGGCTCTGTGGAGGTCGTAAAGTGAGGAGAGCACCTTTGTCGGATGCAAAAGATCTCCGTTGTATTGCATTGTCGTTCTTTTTCCTTGGTGCTTTTGCACAAAATGGTGAGGCAGAGCTGGGAGGACTGATCAACTCCTGTTCATTTGCACAACACACACCATGCTGGGTTAGTTGTTTTTTTTAATATATATATTTATATATTTTATTGATTTTTTTTAACATAAACACCTTAATATTTGGTAAACAGTGTGTCGTCTGGCCTTATATTTACAAAGTAATTGTTAACGATCAGTTTTTATATTCCAAAGCCCACATAATAGCTTTACTTGATTTCCTCTTAATAATATTCTCTTGGCCAACCTTAATATAATTCTTGTTAATTCAACAGGTAACAATTTAAATATAATTCCCCCCTAAAATTTCTACCAGTAATAACCACATCAGCACCACGCTTCTTTTCTGTCTAGTCACCTTGGTTGCCGCATCCTGAATCCTGTTTTAACAATTCTTATTCTTATGCTGGGTTACTCTTAACCATAGTTTGTCCAAGGGTGGATTTTCCTTCAAAGTAGCTTAGCGAAGCGTGCCAGCCTAAGGGCTTTCAGACGCCGCCACCCTTTCCATCACAAACCTGGATTTCTCTCTTATCCCTTTGTGTGACATTCTTTTTTTAAAAAAAAAAATAATTATAAATTTGGTGGCATTTAAAGAAAACAGCGCAGCTCACCGCCATCTGCAACCGGTCCTCCCGCCGGTTTGTTGAAGTGCATTGTGCGCTTTAAAAGCGAAGCTATCGGAGCTAATTGAAAAAAGGAACAAAAGACAAAAAAGGCGAATTTTTTTTAAAAAATGAAGCCAAAGTTAAGCAGGGAAGCTGCGGCAGCTCGTTAAAAAGGAACACACAAAAAAGGAACAACATACAAAAGACGTGTAGAGAAAAGAAAAGAAGAAAAACGATGAAGCGGTCAATTCACTCCGAAAGAAGAAAAAATAATAATAATAATAATAATAATAATTTAACACCGTGGTTGAAAGTTCAGCTTTTCACTGCCCTCCCTCCCCCCCCTCTTTGTTTTTTCCTTCGCTCTGCAAATTGCCAACTTTGTGTGTTGAACCACAAATTGAATTCAGGGCACAGGGGTCCCGATTACAGACGTAGTCCTGGATTCCAGCCCGTAAGTCATTGCAACTGAGTCGGACGCAACTCGGCCACAATTTTTACTGCGAAAAACCCATTGCGAAATGCAACCACGTGACCGCAGGACGCTGCAGCGGGTCGTAAGTGCGAGTGGGGTGCATTTACAACCGCCAGGGCATCCCCCAGTTACGCGACGGGCGTAACTGTTGTGGCCTCCTTGAGCCTCACAACTGGCCAAGGGAGGAAATCACCGGTCAGCCTGCTGCTTGCCTGCTCCGCAAGGCGGGTGTTTTTTTGCACTGAATTAAACCCGCTTGAATCCCAGGCTGGTTTGCATCCCAACCGGCTGAGAATTGACCCAACGTGGCACGGGGATTTTAACCTGGGGATTCCTCCCGCCTGGATTTGCCAGCTCAGCAGCTCCCGAGGTCGCTGGCGCGTCGGCTGTCTGGCCAGCTCGCTCCCTGCAGAGTCGGTGGTTTTCCCCGGCCGCTGCTTCTCCATCTCTCTTCACACTTTGCTTGGCATCTCCTTGGATGCCACTTTCTGGCGACGGAGCGGCCCGCATTGCAAGGGGGTCGAGCCTGGAGGTTGCTGGTGGAGGAGAGGGGCCAGGCAGGGCCAAGCCCCCTTAGAATGCCCAAGGACCATCTTCAAGGGGAAGGGATCCGCCCCCCCCCCAAATTGAAGGATCCTTGTTGCCAGGAGCAAAGGCTTGGGAAGGAAGGAAGGAAGGAAGGAAGGAAGGAAGGAAGGAAGGAAGGAAGGAAGGAAGGAAGGAAGGAAGGAAGGAAGGAAGGAAGGAAGGAAGGAAGGAAAGAGGGGAAGGGAAAGAGAAAGAGAAAGAGGGAGGGATGGGGGAGGGAAGGAAGGAAGGAGAGAGGGAAGGAAGGAAGAATAAAAAAGGGAAGAGGAAGAAAGGAAGAGAGTTGATGGATGGATGGATGGATGGATGGATGGATGGATGGATGGATGGATGGATGGAGAGAGAGAAAGGAAGGAAGGAGAGGGAGGGAAGAAAGGAAAATAGGGAAGGGGAGGAAAAGGAGAGAGGGATGTATGGATGGAGAGAGGAAGGAAGGAAAGAAAGAAAGGAGGGAAGGGAGAGGGAGGGAAGGAAGTAAAATAGAAAGGGAGGGTCTATTTTGTCTTGCCTTGTCTTGCCTTGCACCCCATTCCCTTGCAAGGTTCCCCCCCTCCCCCGCACAGAGGGAGGGTCTGGCCAGCTGGGGGAGCAAAGAGGAAGGAAGGAAGGAAGGAAGGAAGGAAGGAAGGAAGGAAGGAAGGAAGGAAGGAAGGAAGGAAGGAAGGGACAAAGGCTGGCAGAATGGGAAATAACCAGAGGGCATTGAAATGGAGAACTACAGATTTCCCCTGCTATTGAAATCCAAAGTGGAGAGCCCCCCCCCCAGCTGGGGAAAAAAAGGCTAATCCTTCCCCCCCCCACCTCTCCAGAGCTGGTTTCCATAATCCCCTCTGAGCTGGGAGTCTGGAAGTTGGGGAGGGGGCCGAAAGACACCCTATGCATTCCCTCCTCCCTCCCAATTCTCTTACCCTTCCTCTTACAGCCTCTCTAGAGCTTCCAACTTGGCCGAATCTGGCTTTGCCATTCCTCGGCTTACGACCCAGAAGCCAGCCCGGAATCCCCGAGCGAAACCTTTGGTGCGAGTTTTGACCCATTTTACGACCTCGCTTGCCCCCCCCCCCCCCGTTGGTAAGCGAATCGCCAAAGGATTGTGAACTTAGTCACACGGCTGTGAAGTGGATCCGGCTTCCCCGTCGACTGTGCTTGTCAGTCGGTCGCAAAAGGAGGAGGTGTGTGTGTGTGTGCGTCACATGATTCCGGAACGCTGCAACCGTCATAAATACGAGTCATTTGCCAAGTCTCTGAATTTGGACCGTGTGACTCGCAACAGTTGTCGGCCGTGAAAAACGGTCACACGTGGCTTTTTCCCCCAGTACCGTCCTAACTTTGAACGGTCGTAAGTCAAGGCCCCCCAGATGTTAAAACGGTACGAGAACGACCGGCGGAGTCTTCTTGGATCCAGGTGCGAAAGACGGCCCACCTGTTCCGTTTGAATCAAAACCAGGGAAAACCCAGCCTGTTGCTAGCTTTGAAGCGGATCCCGAGAGACGGGATCCGGATCTTAAGCCAAGTCCGGAGTAGCTTTCCCAGGATCTCTGGAGGGTCTCGACCGAGCACGGTAAAGCGTTGTAGCGGCGAGACGCTGAACGGATCCGACAAAGCAGAAGCCCTTCATCCAATTTTAATGAACCCACAGCGGGTAGTTAAAAAGGGGGAACCGGAAATAGAACGGTGAGGGGGGGGGAAACCTTGGGGAAATTGGGCTAAATTATTTGATTGAATCTTCCATTTTGCCTGGATGGGAGAAGAGAAATCTATCTTCTTTGTCCAGAGAGAGAGAGAGAGAAAAAAAGGATTTTTTTTTCAAGGTTGGCTGATCCTGCGCTAAAATCATTTTGCATCCCGTTTTGCCGGCAGGATATTCTGCACATCTGAATGGGGGTTTTTTTGGAGGGGGGGGTGGAGGGTCTTGAACCTCTGTGGCTGCACCCTGGCTGGGTTGAAAGGAAAAGCAAACACCGTTTTGCTCTTTGAGATGAAAATGGGCTTGGAAATTAAGGGGAAAAATTGAAATGGAAAGAAAGCAGGTTTTGCCTGGGAATGAAAAGAGAGCCCCTTTTAATGTGCTTTGAAAGTCAGAACAGAATAAGAGAGATGGAAGGGACCTTGGAGGTCTTCTAGTCCAGCCCCCTGCTCAAGCAGGAGAAATTGACATTAAAAGAAACTACATTTGCTTTGATTCGGGGTACCCAGTGTGCTTGTGAATGTCCCTTGATCTATCTGTCTGTCTATCTATCTATCTATCTATCTATCTATCTATCTATCTATCTATCTCTTAATCTCTCTGTCTGTCTGTCTGTCTGTCTCTTTCTCTCTGTCTGTCTATCTATCTATCTATCTCTTAATCTGTCTGTCTGTCTGTCTCTTTCTCTCTGTCTATCTATCTATCTATCTATCTATCTATCTATCTATCTATCTATCTATCTCTTAATCTGTCTGTCTGTCTGTCTCTTTCTCTCTGTCTATCTATCTATCTATCTATCTATCTATCTATCTATCTATCTATCTATCTATCTATATCCTAATCTATCTGTCTGTCTGTCTGTCATCTATCTATCTATCTATCTATCTATCTATCTATCTATCTATCTATCTATCTATCTATCTCCTAATCTGTCTGTCTGTCTGTCTGTCTGTCTGTCTGTCTGTCTGTCTCTCTCTCTCTCTCTCTCTCTCTCTCTCTCTCTCTCTCTCTCTCTCTCTATATATATATATATATATATATATATATATATATATATATATATATATATATATATATATATATATATATATATATATATATATATATATATATATATCTGTCTGTCTGTCTGTCTGTCTATCTATCTATCTATCTCCTAATCTGTCTGTCTGTCTGTCTATCTGTCTGTCTGTCTATCTATCTATCTATCTATCTATCTATCTATCTATCTATGCAGATAGATCTATCTATCTATCTATGCAGATAGATAGATCTTGTCTGTCTATCTACACACACAAACACACAAACACACAAAGTCAAGATATTTTTCCAGGTGCCAAGCAATCTCTGCAGGAGTTTTGCACACCCAGTTCTGCCCAGATTTTTTTTTCTTTTTGAGTCCTTTGCTAGCCTGGCCATAAATTTAAATTTTGTTCCTCCCTTTCTGACCCTTTAAAGCCGAGATGTGTAGGCGGTGCCCGGCCAGCCTTGTGCCAAGGCCTCTGCGCCCTCTTCCCTCTCTCCCCCCCCCCCGCCCGCCCCTCCCCTCCCCGTGGTGCGATGCTCCCTCCTGTGTCTTCTCACGCCCACTGTATGTTTATTTATTTAATGAATAATTTATCCCCCTCCGCTTGACAAGCTCCATTATCACGCCCCACTCCACCGCGCCTTACTCCAGCTGCAGAGTTGCAGCCCCCCCCTCTCCTCCCCTGGCCCAGTAATGATTTATTGAACACTGTCTATGCACTATACGAGGAGCTGTCACAGGAAGCCATGGTTAAATATTAAGCATGCCGGGAGGAGGATTTTTTTTTTAAAACACACACACACACACACACACACACAAACACACGGGACCTCCCCCCTCCCTTTGCAATAGCCCACCCTCTAAAGATCTCCCCACCAAGGAGAAGCTTCATACGGGGAGTCCTCGACGTACGCCCGCCCGCAGCGGAGCCCAGTGTTTCTGCTGCTAAGCAAGACAGTTAATGGATTTTGCTCCGTTTTACGGCCTTCCCCGTCCTTAAGTGAATAACACGGTCGTTAAGTGGATCCGGCTTCCCCGCTGGACTTTGCTCGTCAGAAGATCGCAAAACGGGGATCACGGGACGCCGGTGGGGGGGGGAACGCTGCATCCGTCATCAATAGAAGGACTCCTATTTACGACGGTTGCCGTGTCCCGACAACTGTGGCCAGCAAGGCCGTAAAATGGGGCAAAATTCACTTAACAACCGTCTCACTTAGCAACGGATGAGTTGGGCTCAGTTGTGGCCGTAAGGCGAGGGCTAATTGTAAGCCATCACTAAGAAGAGATTGGACAACCATTTGTCTGAAATGCTATAGGGTTTCCTGCCTGAGCAGGGGGTTGGACTAGAAGACCTCCAAGGTCCCTTCCAACTCTTTTATTCTGCTGTTCTGCTATTCTTTTTCCATTCCATTCTATTCCATATTTTCTATTTCTATTATTTCTATTTCTATTCCATTCCATTCCATGCTTCTGAATGGGATTCGTTGCCCGGCCTTGATGTCTCCATCCATAACAGGGCCTCCAAGGTGGGCACACTTCCATCGCGAGCCTGGCATCGGTTGGCAAGCCTCCTTTTCTCCCCCTTGCCTGGCGTTCTCCCAGTTGCAAGCATGTGGGAACGCAGCCGCCTGCCATCAGCTCGGGGAAATGAGTCAGAGCTGAAAAAGCAACAAATCGCCACCCCCTCGCAGTGCACCGAGCCAGATCCAAGCGGCCACGTTGGTGCCCAATCAGTGGGTAAAAGGGGGGTTTAGCTTGGATGGGTCCAGGCTTTGGCATGGCAGAGGAGACCCTGGAGCAAATTAACATCAGGGGATAATCCTTCAGGAAAAGTAACTATGTGGGCATGAGTGCCAATAAAATCTCCACAATCTTCAATCCGCGTACTTAGGCAAGCGTGCAATTTCCCAATATGGGTCTTTTCTGTCCTCAACGGACGGCCCCCAATTTCGGCAGCTAAGCGAAACATTTGTTCAACGAGTTCTGCCCCCATTTTACGACCTTCCTTGCCCCGGTTGGTAAGCGAATCGTCGCAGTCCTTAAGCGAGTCACAGGGTTGTTAAGTGAAGCTGGCTTCTCCACGGATTGGCGAGAAGGTTCGCCAAAGGAGGATCGTGCGACCCCGGGGACGCTGATGCGACTGTCGTAGACACAAGTCGGTTGCCAAGCGTCCGAATTTTGACCCCGTGACCGCGGGGATGCTGCGACGGCCACAGGTGGGAAAATGGGTCCCTAAGTCCCTTTTGTTGTAACTTGGAACAGTCACTAAAGGACAAGTTGCAAGCGCAGGACCGGCTATCAGCGTGCCATTTTCCATACGGGTCTTTATTCCGCCAGTGCCAACGCGGAGCCGTGGGTGCGCGGCACCCGTAGCGCACACGGCGGTAAACATTGCGCGGGCACTCCGGCGTCCCCGCAAACGCGCCCTCCGTACGGGGAGCTATTTTTGTGCCACCAGGCGCCTTCAGAGCAGGGTTTTCCCCCCCCCTCCTGCGCACGGGTGACAGCGAGTGGCAGAAGGTGGCGACTGACACGCCGCGCCAGACAGAAAGCGCAATTCTCCGTTTCCCCTGCCTCGAAACGACAGCCCGCAGCACCCCTTCCTCGCTCTGTCTTTCACCATTCCACGGCGCGGGCACGCAGGCACACACGCGCACACCCCCCAGCCTGCTTGGGCTGCTTGCCAAGAACTCGTCCCTCCCTGGCACTGCCCGTTCTCGCGTTCGGCACTCTCTGTGCCGTCAGCCTGCCACGGTTCCTGACGGCTGCGCTGTGGGCGGGAGACACTGGGGAGAGGGGGGGGGGGAAAGTGGACTCAGTCTTGTCAATGGGGAAGAAGCCAAGGGGAAGTTGCCAAGCCTTTGCTGCTGGCACGGCTGTACGGCCGTCCATCGTTGCAGGGCTGTGGCAAACCCAGGGAGGCGGCAAGCCCACCGAGCTGTGGAGGATGGCCGGGGGGCGCTGGTGGACGTCCTTGAGAGGAGCAAGCGTCAGGTTCTCCCGCGGTCCCCGTTGACCTGCACCGTCGTGTCATCAGAATACGGACACTGTGTCCTGCAGGCTGCACGGGGCAGGTAATTCACAAAGCAGCCCACCATTTCTGTGGCTAAGCCTGAGGGTTGTTAAGGGAATTTCCCCCCCCCATTTTTGCCCCCTTTCTGGCCACAGTTTCTTTAGTGGATCACTGCAGTTGTTAAGTTAGTAAACAAGGCTGTTCCCTGAAGCTGAGTCGGGGCTGAACTAGAAGACCTCCAAGGTCCCTTCCAGCTCTGCTCTACTCTACTCTACTCTACTCTACTCTACTCTACTCTACTCTACTCTACTCTACTCTACTCTAAAAAGAGCCTTGGTGGAGCAGTGGGCTAATGCCTCCTTAAGTAACACCAGCTGCCTGCAATTAGTGCAGGTTCGAGTCCCACCAGGCTCAAGGTTGACTCAGCCTCCCATCCTTCCCAGGTAGGTCAAATGAGGACCCAGATTGTTGGGGGCAATTAAGATGACTTTGTAAAAATGCCGCTTGGGGTGTGTGTGAAAGCCCTAATAAGCAGGCATATACATAGAATGAAGGCTACTGCTAAGCTTGTAAGCCGCCCTGAGTCTTCGGAGAAGGGCGGGATATAAATGGAATTAAAATAAAAAAAATAAAAAATACTCTACTCTACTCTACTCTATTCTTATTTCTATTCTGTTCTATTCTATTCTGTTCTGTTCTTATTTCTATTCTATTCTTATTTCTATTCTATTCTTATTTCTGTTCTATTCTACTCTAATCTACTCTACTCTATTCTGTCATAAAAGGGGGCAAAGCTCACTAAGCAACTGTCTCGCTTAGCAACGGAAAATTTGGGCTCAATTGTGGTCCTAAGCCGAGGACTGCCCGTGTGTTATTATTTTTTTTTGCCGAGTTCT
>NC_138219.1:7854357-7961857 GCF_964194415.1 Vipera berus | reverse complement strand
CCCCTACTTCCCCTCCTCCCCCCCTCCCCCCCCCCCCCCCGACTTCCCAGAGCAAAATACAAGGTATATATCTAAAAAGCAATCATAAACAATCATATACTAACAATTATAAACTCTAAAATCCATCACTCTCTAGCTTATATAGAGTAAACCAATCCTTAATAATACTAAATATGTATAAAGAACTAAAATAAAAGAAAACTAGCATCATTCCCATCTATGTTCTTCCACAATTCACTATTTCCTAAACATATTCTCATTTACACATCACAAGCACCTATCCCTATTAACCTCTCTAGCCAAAATAGGCTATAATAGATAGTTCTTACACAAATTAACCCACATTAACCCACAAAACTTTCTTCCTCTTCCTCTGTAGTAAATTGTCCATTAATCCAAATTAAAGATTCTGTTACCATACATATCATCCCAAAACTCTTAAAAACACAACTACCACTTGACTATCAGAATGTTGTGGAAGTTCCATAGATTTCTACTGGTTACAACCTTTCTTGCCACTATTGTTAAGGGAATCACTGCAGTTGTGAAGTTAATAACACGGTTGTGTAGTCCTTCTGGCTTTCCCCCCTTGACTCTGCTTGTCAGAAGGTCACAAAAGGGGATCGGGATGTTGCGGCCGTCATAAATGCGAGTCAGTGGCCAAGCGTCTGAAGTTTGATCACGTGACCGTGGGATCGTTAAGCGGGAGGGGGGGGAAAACACTTTTTCCCAGTGCTGTTTTAGCTTCGAACGGTCACTAAATGAGGCGTCGTAACTTGAGGACTTTCTGTGGTTCGTTTCTTCTTTTAACGTTGGGAATAACATAAAAACTTTGGCAAAAAAAAACAAAAAACAGACAAGGTAGGGCGAAGGAGGGGGCCTGCCCCACACGCCCCACAGAGGAAGGGAGGAAGGGTGAAGCCGGCTGGGGCCGGCTTCTCCAGCATAGGACACAGGGCCCACCTTGGCCTGGGGCTTTTGGCTGCATTCCTCACGCGCAGCGTCCAACTCGACCACAGCACGGCGTGTTCGGGCACGGCCAGCCCCCCGGCGGGTGGGGAGTCTCCCTGCTGGGTGGGCAGGCGGGCGTCCGTCGCCCGGCTTCCTAGCTCAGCAGTTTTGGGTGCACGGAGAGGCTGGGTGGCCCAGCCCTGACGCTGGCCTGCCTGGATCCGCTTCCAAGGCTGAATAGACTAGAATAGAGTAACAGAGTTGGAAAGGAACCTTGGAGGTCATCTAGTCCAACCCATGGCCCAAACTGGTTAAAATCAGGTGATCTATGAGAATGGAATGGAATGGAATGGAATAGAATAGAATAAGAATTGTAGAGTAGAGTAGAGTAGAGTAGAGTAGAGTAGAATAGAATAGAATAAGAATTGTAGAGTAGAGTTGAGTAGAATAGAATAGAATAAGAATTGTAGAGTAGAGTAGAATAGAATAGAATAAGAATTGTAGAGTAGAGTAGAGTAGAATAGAATAGAATAAGAATTGTAGAGTAGAGTAGAATAGAATAGAATAGAATAAGAATTGTAGAGTAGAGTAGAATAGAATAGAATAAACAATTGTAGAGTAGAATAGAATAGAATAAGAATTGTAGAGTAGAGTAGAGTAGAATAGAATAGAATAGAATAAGAATTGTATAGAGTAGAGTAGAATAGAATAGAATAGAATAAGAATTGTAGAGTAGAGTAGAGTAGAATAGAATAGAATAAACAATTGTAGAGTAGAATAGAATAGAATAAGAATTGTAGAGTAGAGTAGAGTAGAGTAGAATAGAATAGAATAGAATAGAATAGAATAGAATAGAATAGAATAAGAATTGTAGAGTAGAGTAGAGTAGAATAGAATAGAATAAACAATTGTAGAGTAGAATAGAATAGAATAAGAATTGTAGAGTAGAGTAGAGTAGAGTAGAGTAGAATAGAATAGAATAGAATAGAATAGAATAGAATAGAATAGAATAAGAATTGTAGAGTAGAGTAGAATAGAATAGAATAGTTGGAAGAGTCGCAAAAGGGGATCATGTGACCCCTGGGCACTGAAACCATCATAAATACCAGGCAGTTGCCAAGCCTCTGAATTTTGATCAGGCGGACATGAGGCGGTCATCTAAGCGTGAAAAGTGGCTGTCAGTCCCTTTTCTCAGTGCCGTCGTAACTCTGAACGGGCGCTAAATGAAATGCGGTCCCTGGAGGACCCCCTGAGTGGTGGTGGTGGTGGTGGCGAAGAAACATCTGGAAAGGGTTTCATTTCCCCCATCCCCTCGCCCACTTACTTGGGGCAGGGAAATTGGTGGTGGTGGGGGGGGGGGGGAAAGGGGTTTAAGTGGAGGGTCCCCCCCCCGGGGGGGCGTGGCGTCGAGAGCTGGCCAAACCCCGCCCACCCCGCCCTTGTCTCCGCCCTCTCCGGGCTGGCTTGAGCCGGGAAGCCAAGGCGGCGCAGCAGCGTGGGGGAAGCCCGTGGGAAAACGGCGCGGGAGCGAGCGAGCGGGCGCGAGCGCGGGCGCGCGCAGGCAGCAGGAGGGGGCGGTCCCGGGCCGGGGGCGCGCGAGGAGGAGCCGGGGCGGCGCTGGAGGCTTCGGGCTTCGGCAGCAGCAGCAACATCAGCAGCGGGAAAGGGAGACGATCTCCGCGGCTGGCTCTCCCGCTCGTCTCCTGCTGCTGCTGCCGGGAGCGGGCTCCCCTGGGCGCGGTGGCTGGCGGCCGGGACGTGGCCCGGCGGGATGGCCCGGCTCTCGCTGCCTCGCCTCTGCCCGCCGCCCTGGCCCTCGCCGTTGCCGCCGCTGCTCCTCCTGCAGCTGCTGCTCTTGCTGCTCTGCCGCGGCAGCTTCGGCAACCGGCACGCCGTGCATTGGAACAGCTCCAACCCGCAGTGAGTACCCCGGGCCCCGGGGAAGGGCTGGAGGAGGAGGAGGAGGGCGCGCGGAGGGCTGGAAAAATTGGGGAGGGGGTCCTGGAGTGGAGGGGAGGGGTGTCTGGGAGCGGACGGGCGTCAGGGGATCCCGGGGCTGTGCGGTGCAAGGAGGGTCCCCCATTTCATTCTTCCTTCCCCCCCCCCCGCTGCCCTGACAGACCCTCTCCGGAGATTCCTCCTCGCCTGCCTTGCTCAGCTCTTGACAGCCCTCCCCACCCCCCACCCCCGTCTGGCGGCTGTCTGGACGGGGACCCCCGCCCCTTCTTCCCCCTTCCCTCCCCCGCCCTCATTTGCTCCAGCTCTCTCTCTCTCTCTCCCCCCCCCCGCCTACTCCCCGCCAAAGTCAAGGCTTGGTGGCCTCTCCAGAACTGAAGATCAGGGATTTGGAGCCGGCCGGGGGCGGCGGGGATGGGGGTGTCGCTTGGCCCCAAACCTACTTACCTACCTACCTACCTACCTACCTACCTACCTTCCTTCCTTCCTTCCTTCCTTCTTTCCTTCCTTCCTTCCTTCCTCCCTCCCTCCCTCCCTTTATTGCTCCCTCTCCTTCCTTCCTTCCTTCCTTCCTTCCTTCCTTCCTTCCTTCCTTCCTTCCTTCCTTCCTTCCTTCCTTCCTTCCTTCCTTCCTTCCTTCCTTCCTTCCTTCCTTCGGCTGCCGCTTCTCTCGCCCGGCAGCCGTTCCGCGCGGACCGGGCGGCTGGTGGGTCGGGAGTGGGGTGGGTGGGTGGAAAGCGTGTCGTGTGAACGCGCGCCCTTTGCTCCGCAACGGAGGAATAGTTGGGGCGGGGGTGGGAACCCGTGGCCCCGGCTGGGAGGCACTCCCCCACCCCCTCCTCCTCCTCCTGCTGCCCCACCGATACCCTACGAGTCCAGGCGGGGACCCCCTTGCCGGGGGTAGGGGTGGGGGGTGCGACGGGCGGGTCTCCGGGCGGGGGGGGGGAGAGTGGTGCGTCGGAGCGCGCGTGTCATGACCTATTTTCCCTCGGATTTCTTTTTTCTTCCTTTCCTTCCTTCTTTCCTACTTCCTCCTCCTCCTCCTCCCTCTTTCCTCCAAGCGACTCGAGAGTAGCCGGCAGGGCAGCCCGTGGCACGTGCCCAAGCAACTGCCAGACGTCCCGGAGGGGGGGGGGGAAGAGGGTGAAATTGGGCGAGGTTGTCTATTTCCAGCCGGCCCTGGGGAGGGAGAAGCAGCCGGGGCTGCCAATGGGCGGTGGGGAGGAAGGGGGAGGGGGGGTTTCAAGGGTGGGGGATGCCCTCGCCCACCCCCAACTGGCCTTTGCAGGTTTCTCTCCCTGGCTGCCCCCCCCCCCGCCCTCTGCCCGCCCTGCCCTTGGCAAAAGGCGTCCCGTCTTCCGTCTGCCTGCCCAAAAGATCACCTCTCTGGGCAAAACTTAGCCTCTCCTGGCAAAGTCTGGCCAAAAAAAAAAAAACCGATGGGGGGTGTTTTAACTTCTACGCAGACAGCCCCCCCCCCCCGCAAGCTCACGGGAGGCTGCTTCCTCCTGGTGTTCCACGTGGTCTGATCAGAGTCCTGCCTTGGGCTGCCTAGAGTGCAGTGGGCAGGGAAGTGAAAGGGAGAAAGTGAAGGGGGTGGGTGGGGGGGGGGGTCTTGGGGTGGTACAAAGCCGAGTGAGTGAGTGAGTGAGTGCCCGATCCCGTCTATGGGCTGGCTGGAAGGCTGACCCACCCCCACCCCCACCCATCCCCCACCCCCGAGCTCCTTCGGAGGGGGACAGGATAAGATCCTTCTTTATTTGCTCCCCCCCTCTCTTTCCTACTTTGCTTCCTTCCTTCCTTCTTCTCTCCTCCCTCTCCCTCTCCTTTCTCTCTCCTTCCTTCCACTCTCCTCCCTTTGTCCCTCTTTCCTCCTCCCTTCCTTCTTCCCTCCTTTCCTCCTCCATTCTCTCCTTCCTTCCTCCCTTCCTCCATTCTTTCACACTTTTCCTTCCTTCCCCATCCCTCTGCCTCTCCTTCCTTTCTCCCTCCCTCCCTTCTTTCTTACACTTTTCTTTCCTTCCTTCCTTCCTTCTTTCTTTCTTACACTTTTCCTTCCTTCTCTCCTTCCTTCCACTGTCCTCCCTTTGTCCCTCTTTCCTTCTCCCTCCCTCCCATTCTCTCCTTCCTTCCTTCCTCCATTCTTTCACGCTGGAGAAGGAAGCTCCATCCCTCTGCCTCTCCTTCCTTTCTCCCTCCCTCCCTTCTTTCTTACACTCTTCCTTCCTTCCTTCCTTCCTTCCTTCCTTCCTTCCTTCCTTCCTTCCACCAGGGCAAACCCCCACTGTGAGTGAGAAGCTCTTCTGCTCCACCCGCCACCTCCCCACCAAGGGCTGCAGACTGAATTCCCCTCTGGAGGGCCAGACACCACATTCCCCCCCCCCCCGCCTCCCTCTTTCTCCACTGTGGGACTGCCTTTCCTCTCCCTCTCAGCCTGGCTGGGAACTCTGGGAGTTGTAGTCCAGGAGCACCACCAATCCCAGAGCCCAGCCATCCACATTCCCTTTGCCCCAAATGGTTAAAAAAAAAACCCAACAACCGCTTTTTGCCCTTCACGGGGACCCGGATAAAAAATTCTCCCTTCCTCCGGCAATCTTTCTCTTGCTTATATAGATGGATAATGAATCAACGGTTGAAGCCATAATTTGGGGATTGTCATGGCTGCCAAGGGAAGCCACAGGGAACCGGATCGGGGAGGAGGGCCGGTGAGAACGGGAGGGGGGGGCGCTGCACGTTATCTCCAAGGCTCCATGCAGAACCACAGGGAGGAAAAAACAACCCGTTGTGCCAGGTGAAAGAGGGTGCCAGCACCGTTCGAAGCCTGTCCTCTATTTTCAACCTGCACAAAGGTAGCACAGGTGCCACCAGCCTCCGGGCACCCTTGTGGGTGATGTCTTCCCCAACACACCTGCCGTGCAGCTCCCGGCTCGTGCGCAGGAGCCAGAGAGGCTGAAACAAAGTGGGCATCCTCCGTGCTGGGCTGCCATTTGTAGCCACTCACCCCCACCTAATCCTGAGCCCGGCCTGGTGTGTGTCTCTCCTGCCCCATCCGTCCGTCTGTCCTTGCGCGTCTGACTCTCACGCCCTCCGTCCTGCGTCCCTCCGGTTTCATCAAGTCTGGGGACCACCCTTGCCTTTGAGAATCTCCCCTGAGGCGGAAGCTCGGCGCCCATAAATTCTGCCTGTGAATTGGGCTATGGCGGGCACCGAACAATGGCGGAGAGCGTGAGGCGGAGGGCCATATTTTTCTCCCTCCCCCCCCTTTTCTCTTTTCATCCGCCTCGCCGGTCGAACCTTTGCTAACTTGGCCTGCCAAGGACGGTTGCTAAGGAGATGCTCAGGTAAAAGTCTTCCAACGTGCCGGACCGCCTGAACGATGCCGAGGGCCCATCAGGTCAGAGGTCCTTTGCCTTCGATTTCGGGGTGGGTGGGTGGGGGAAACACCCCTGCAAAACATCCCAGTGTGCTTGCTGCAGTTGCGGCACCGCCTACCTCCTCTCGGCCCTGTCCTCCTTGCGTGGCAGTCACCCCCATCCTAGTCGGGGGTCCCATCCCCAGCTCTGGCCCTACAACACCCCAAGGGCATCGGCCCTTCCCGGCCGGCTCAAATGCACGGGGAGGAACACGGTTGCGCCTGCCGCAGAGCAGAGTTGCCAGCGCATCGTGGATATTTATGGCGAAGCAGTGCGGCAAAGCTGGCTTCGCTGCAGCCCGGACGGCCTCCCCGGGCGCTGGGTTGAGGGCTGGAGTGGGTCTTTGTGGGCCAGATCCTAAAACGGGCGGGGGGCTGTAAACTCAGCCAGCTCTTAGGCCTGGCTCCTGCTGCAGGATGCCGAACGTCTCCAAACGGGGCCCGCCAAAGACGCAAATCTTTAGGGTGCCAGAATTTATTTTTATTTTTATTTTCCTGGCACGGGGAAAATAATAATAAAAAAAATCTTCCTCTTCTCCCAGACCTCTTCTTCCTTCTGGTCCATCCCTTCGGGTTTGGGCCGATGATTTACGGCCCATTCGGGATAGACTTTCCAGCGAGCGCGTGCACGGCTGTGCAAACAGCCTTCTCTCTTTGTTCTCCTCGATGGCGGTGCCCGCTCGCCCTTGTTGGGTTGCGGATCTTCCGAGGGGGTTCACCGGGACACCGGCCTCAATTTTTGGGGGGGCTCCCCTTCTTCTTCCTCCCAGGGGCCTGGAGCAGCTCCCCTGGGCCCAGCTCTCCGATTTGTGCCCCGGTTCCTGTGACAGGGGCGTGTGTCTGCGCCAACGTGCTCCAGTCAACTGGATCGGTCCTCGCTTCCTACTTGCGTTCCTTCCCCTGGCTACGTGTCTCTGAGGCCCACGTGGGACACAAGTGGGAAAGTCCACCTTCCCCGGGAGCTGGTGGATCCTTCATTTCTTTTCCACCACTCTGGAATCTTTCTCCCGTATCAGATCCTCCATCTGAATCAAATCTGGCCCGTTGTCCACGCTGCCAGCGTAAACTGAATTTCTGCAAATCTCTTTTTGTTTTGTTTTAGGAATTGGGGTGCAGCGAGCGGCCTTGAGTGTCCAGTCTGTTCCTTCCCAAATCGTGTTTCCCATGCACCCCCTGGAAACTCTCCAGCTTTAACGCCGCTCCCCTAAATTTGCAGGGGTGTGTGTGTGTGTGTGTGTGTGTGTGTGATTTCTGAGTTCTGCCCTTGGCCTCCCCAAATTCTCAGAGACCGGCAACCCTCCTGATTTTAATAACCTGGTCCGTGTGTGCTTGCAACGTGCGGGGCGGTGTGTATTCCTCTGGACAAGGGCAGATGTGACTTGTGTGCTGATGAAGCCTGGAGCCACCCGGATGCATCTAGGAAGCAGGGAAGGGATCTGGGGATCTTCTTCGGCAGCCTGGGGAATCTTGTCAAGGGATCAACCCCTCTCTTCCTTTCCCTTTTAAACTTCCCGCCAGTTGTGTGCCTGAAAACATGTGCCGGCATTTCCTTGTCCGACTTAGGACCGGAATGGGGATCAAAATTCCTGCTGTTAAGCAAGGCAGGCCTTAAGGCGAGTCGCGCCCCACTCTACAACTTTTTCTTTTCTCACGGTTCTTAAGCAGATCGTGGCAGTCGTTAAGCAAGTCGCGTGATGGTTAAGCACTCTCCCCTTGACCTGGCTTGTGGGAAGCCCGCTGGGTGGGTCGCAAATGGTGAACACGTGACCCCGGGATGCTGCAACCGTCGTAAAATTTGCGCCAGTTGCCACAATCAGTGAGCGTGCAGGGATGATTGTAATGTGAGGATCGGCCACGAGCTGCTTCTCTTCAGTGCCGTGGTAACTTCGAACGCGGTTGTAACTCAAGGACTGTCAGTTGGACTTCCAGAAATGGCCTGGCTGTCAGGGATGGTGGTGGTGGGGTGTCTAATGACCCCTTTTTGGGGGTGGCTAGATTGGGGGAGGACCCTTTATACAGAATTACCTTTCTTTCAGTGCTGTTGTAACTTCAAACAGCCGCCAAGCACGCGGTCGTAAGCCGAGGACTTCCCCCTGCACCAGCTTTTCTTTGAAAGACCAAAACGCAAGTTTTCTCAAGCCGGGATAAGAACGATGCTTGTTTAAAGCTGATCAAGCCGAGATGCCAGCTCTCCAGGAAGTGAACCCCCGGGTCACACCTGACGTTTGTGGGCGAAGAGCGAAGGTGGCACCCCCGTCAAGCCAGTTTTGCAAAGGTGGCGTTGTCGGCTAAACCCCCGCTGAGCAAAAAGCCCCTGAGCATGGACAAAGAAGAGTGGCTTGGCATCTTGTCCTCCTTGCAATGCGAGAAGGCCCACCGCCACGGCAAATTATTCCTATTTTTTTTATTTTTCTTTGAACACACCCTTCCTTGGTACACGCTGCTACTTCCAGGATGATTCAGCCGATGAGCCGATCCTGACATTCAAACAGAGGCACGTGATGAAGAAGAAGAAGAAGAAGGAGCGGGGAGGGGGGAAAATCAAACCCCCAAACCCTGTTTTCTTATTCCCGACATGACAAGCTATTATCCAAACGGAAAGAGGTTTGTTTCCTCTTCCTCTCTTATTTCCACACACACAAAAAAATCTGCCTTTTCTGCAGGAGTTTAGAAAAACACATCAGAATCCCTTTCTCTTGATCCGCTCGGAGCCTGGGGACGAAAGCCCGTTAAGAAAAGAACAGTTTTGTTTTATTATTTCATTTTATTTCCACCGTCTTCTCCTCCTTCTCCTCCTCTCCTCTTTCCTCTGCGAAAACCAATTTCGAGGAAATTTGCAAGCCGGGGAAATAAAAAAAAAGCCATAATGCAAAAAATAAAATAAAATAAAAAATAAAACAGAGGCCCTGCTTTGAAAAAAAGAAAAATAAAAAAGCCGGGAGAAATCGAAAAAGGCAATTGAATGGTGATTTCATTCTTTCTTTCGCTGTTATTAGAGAGGTATTATTGCGACGCTGAGCTTTATTTGCGTGCCGCTTGCCGGGGGGGAGGGAGGAAACGGCACGTGTGGATGCCGAATTAAAGCTTGCGCGTGCACACGCTTATTTGTGTGTGTGTGTGTGTGTGTGTGTGTTTATGTGCGTATAAATATCTGCATCCATCGAAAGAGGATTGGAGAGGTAAACAGCCTCCGTGCGCTTCTAAAACTGGTCCAAATAGAGGATTTTTGCTTCCCTTTTTTGGGGGGGGACAAAGGACCCCACCCTCCCCAAACTCAATTTCTGTGGAAAAGGTGTGTATGTGTGTCACACGCACGCACACATGGTGGAGAGGGTCTTTCTCGTTGTCTTTAAAATTAAGCAAAATCCTATTAACCTTGCTGCCCCTCATTCAAATCTTGTCCCCTCCCTCTCATTCTCTCTTTCCATCTCTCCTCTCTCTCTTTCTTTCTTTCTTTCTCTTTTTCTTCCTCATCCCCTCCCTCTCTTTCCATTTCTCTCTTATTTCTCTGTCTCTCTCCCTTTCTTTTGCTCTTTTGCTCTTTGTTTCTTCCTCTCTCTTCCTCTCTCTTTCTTTCCCTCTTTGTCTTTCTATCTCTCCCTTCTCTCTCTCTTTCTCTCTCTTCCTTCTCTCTCTCTCTCTCTCTCTTTCTCTCTCTCTCCCTTTCTTTTGCTCTTTTGCTCCTTGTTTCTTCCTCTCTCTCTCTGTCTCTCTCTCTCTCTCTCTCTCTCTCTCTCTCTCTCTCTCTTCTTTTCTCTCGGGAATGGTGTGACTAGGCGGGACCTCCGTCTAGGACAGCAGAGTCTCCGGCTTTTCAGCCACAACAGCGGCTTCAATTCAATATCTGGAAATGGTTTATAAATCAGATTTGCCGGATTGTGCTGTGGTTTCTGAGACCAGGCCATCTTCCCCTGCACCAGCATTAAAATATATGCTGGAGATGGATGGAGAATTTTGGAGGCTAAGACTTTTAAGACTGCTTTGGCTGTCTCCTCCAATTTACACCTCAAAAATCACTTTTTTTTACTCTATTTGGGGGCCATTTTCAGCCCCCAAAGATGCTCCTTAAAAGGAGGGTCAGCCCCCCCCCCTCCGCTAACAGTCTAGCCCTGCCCCTTGCTCTGTGCGGCCCCGCCCACTCGTCTTCCCCTTGCCCAGAGAAGGGGCTCCCCCAGGCTCATTTCCAGAATATCTCAGCATTCAGTGGCCTTGTTGCTAAGTGAGATAGTTGTTTTGGCCCGTTTTACGACCGTCCTTGCTGCAGTTTGTTCGTCGAATCTCTTTGTTTGTTGCTCAGCGAGTCACCCGGCTTGTTAACACAGCTTCCCCCTTGACTTTGCGCGTCAGAAGGTTGCGTGACTGACCCCGGGATGCTGCGACCGTCATAAATATGAGGCCAGTGGCCAGGCGTCTGGATTTTGATCACATGACCACGGGGGAGGTGGTGGCGGTCGTAAACTCCCCTTATTTCACAAAAGACACATTTTGCCAAAATTTTGGCCGCTGGATCACAAGGTGTAAAAGGAAACTGACCTCTTACAATAGAAATTCTACTGTTCTGTTCCATTCTGTTCTGTTCTGTTCTGTTCTATATTCTGTTCTATTCTATTTTATTCTATTCTATTCCATATTTCCTATTCTATTCTATTTCTATTTCTTTCTATTTCTATTTCTATTTCTATTCTATTCTATTCTATTCTATTCTATTCTATTCTATTCTATTCTATTCTATTCTATTCTATTCTATTCTGTTCTGTTCTATTCTATTCTGTTCTACTCTATTCTATTCTATTCTATTCTGCTTTCTCTCCTATTCTCTATTCTATTCTATTCTATTCTATTCTATTCTATTCTATTCTATTCTATTCTATTCTATTCTATTCTATTCTATTCTATTCTATTCCATTCCATTCCATTCCCTTCCCTTCCCTTCCTTTTCCTCCTTCCCTTTCCGGATCGGACGTTCTTTGCATGGGTTGGGTTACAGCTCCCATTATCCCCAACTAGCACATTTAAAAAAATAAAAAGATCTGCATTGGGGAAACCCTTGCCTGTCCTGGGTGCTTGGTGCTTATCCAAAAGTGGTCAGAAATAGGAAAAGAACAAGAAAAACAAACTCTTAGCCAAGTTTCTGTTTTGATTCTGTTCTTCTGCCAAAAGTGTCAGTTTTCCATTCTTGTGATTGTTTAGGCTTTACCCTTTGCCCTCGGACACGATTCACCCGAGGTGTTTGGAATCTTTCTTTTTCCCTCTTTTCTCTCGTGTGTCGTTCCATTCAGACGACCCATCTTCCGGGCAAGGACTGACTTCTTCTTAAGGGATCGTCTCTGGTGTCCCTTGATGGGGCTGGGGAGAGAGACGGCTTAAATGAAAACCGACACAAATTAATTCCTAGCTAGCATCACTACAATCGGAAAAGCCAAGTTGCGTGTTCACCCATGCCTCTACTAAAGCGGGATCGCGTTTGGATTGAGCGTGAACTCAGCCACTCTGGTTTCTACAGGAGAGACTGACCGATGGTGGCTTGCACCGCGGCAGCTTGTGCAGGGAGGGGGGAGTTCACCAATGGTGGCTTGCACGAGAGGAGCCGATGGTGGCTTCCCCGGCAGAGGCCAGTTGATGGTGGCTTGTACTGGAAAGGCCAGCCAGTGGTGGTTTGCAGGATGGCAGCTTGTGTGTGTGGGGGAGAGTTCACCAATGTTGGTTTGCACGGGAGAGGCCAGCCAGTGGTGGCTTGCCCGGCAGAGGGCAGTTGATGGTGGCTTGTACTGGAAAGGCCAGCCAGTGGTGGTTTGCAGGATGGCAGCTTGTGTGTGGGGGGGAGAGTTCACCAATGTTGGTTTGCATGGGAGAGGCCAGCCAATGGTGGCTTGCCCGGCAGAGGGCAGTTGATGGTGGCTTGTACTAGAAAGGCTAGCCAAGTGGTGGTTTTTAGGAGGGCAGCTTGTGCGGGGGAGAGCTCACCAATGGTGGCTTGCACACCAGAGGCCAGCTGATGGTGGCTTGTATGAGAGCACCTTGCCACGGGAGAAGCTTGCTCAAGAGGCCAACATTCCTGAAACTGGCTTTTTTCAGGGGTCCGGGACAGGAAGAAGACCCCGTGATTTGATCTGGAGAAGATCGCCACTGGCAAAGCGCCCCCCCTCCCCTGTTTCAAGAGGGATTAGAGATCAGATGAAAACAAATCCCAGATTTAAAGCAACGGTTCAAGGACTCTGGCCTTTGAGCAGCGGCAAGGAAGCATCCTCCCCCAATTTTGGGGGGCTGGAGAGAGGTTGGTGGATCGGATTTCCCCCCGGCAGCGTCCTCCAGCCACAAAATGAGCAGCAGCCCCCAACTGAATCAGCAAAGGGCTGGGAGGGGAGCGGGGTGGGGGGTGGGCGACTTAATCCAGATTAACCCTAGGTTAGAGATTAAAGGGACTTTCCCTGCAGCCCTCTTAATCCTGTTAAGGCTGCTTCTCTTCTCCGCCTTCCCGTTTCTCTTTCTTCTCTTTCCCCCAGCCTGGGAAATCCAGAATCCTTTGCAAAAGCGCTTTTCAAGAAAATGTATTAGTCAGAGAAGGTGCTACCCCACTCCTGGTTTTATTTTTATTTCTTTATCGCCACGACAGACACACACGGCTCTGCTGCTCCAATCAAGCCAGGCGTTGTGACACGACACTTTGGGGTGCTCTGTCTGGCTGGGACCAGATTAAATATTATAGTGCAGCAGTGAGCATTTTTTCCTTCCTTCCTTCCTTCCTTCCTTCCTTCCTTCCTTCCTTCCTTCCTTCCTTCCTTCCTTCCTTCCTTCCTTCCTTCCTTCCTTCCTTCCTTCCTTCCTTCCCTTTGTCCAGGAAAGAGAGGATCAGCCACAATTCTCAACTTTTTTGCAAGCTTTAAATTCCACGTTTGTTTCGCCAAACAGGGCATCACCCGAAATGCTCTTTTTTTTTTACCCGTCATACTCACAAGGACAGAACACAATTGCATCCCGGTTTGCCCCGTAATGCTCAGCTTTTCTTTGCCTAACGATGGTTTGCTGAGTGAATCACTCGTTGCAAGAAGCCAGCAAGGCTGGGTCACCAACCACGAGGTTGGGGCGTGCTCACAAGCTGGCTCCAAGGCGAAACCATCATGCTGTGGTTGTATGAATGAGTAACGATACCGGTTTTGGGGAAAGAGGGATACGCACCATTGTCTCTGTTTGTGGTTTGCTTCGTAGCTTCCCCTTGTCAAACTTGTCAGTGTTTTTCCTTTACTTTTGAGCATCACGGTGACCAGTTGGGTGAAAGGAAAATTTCTTGCTTCTTGGGGTTCAACAAATCTCTGGCTTTGCCATTGGGTGACGCTACTGTAGCTCATCAACCACGATTCGTGGTTTAACATGAGGCCGAACTAGGGCTGTAGGGACTCTTGTCAAAGTGGAGACATCTATAGGGTCCGAACTACGGTGTCAATGAGGATCAGAAGCTTGTTCAGCTAATTTCAGGGGGCAAAAGTCCTCTTTGCTGAGTATTATTATTATTAGGCTGTCTGTATATTCACTTCATTTTTCTGTTGTTTCTCATTTCCATGGATTGGCTCAGCTGCTTTAGTGTGATCTAGACAAATAAGCAGGCAGTCTGTCTCCAACGAGGAACTAAAGGATAGTTAACAAGGCATTAAACGGTTTCAGCTATAGGCAGTCCTCGACTTATGACTTATTCGTTTAATGACCGTTCAAAGTTACGAAGACGCTGAAAAAAGTGACTGGCAACCAGCCCTCCCACTTAACAACCGTCAGAGCATCCCCGTGGTCATATGATTAAAACTCAAAATTCTTGACCACCAACATTTACAACGGTTGCAATTCCCTGCTAATTCTCAGTATGATTCTTCAATTTGTTCAAAAATTGTTGCTCTTTAAAAATAAAAAGTTTATGTGGTGAAAAAGGAGAACCATTCTAAACTAAGAATAAATCAAACAAAAATAAAATACAGGGAGTCCTCAGCTTAATGACCGCAATGGAGCTCCAGGTGTGTGTTGGCTAAGCGAGAAACTTGTTGAGTTGTGAGTTGTGCCCCATTTTATGCCTTTTCTCACCACGTTTGTTAAGCCGAATCGCTGCCGTTTGTTGTGAATCCGGCAGGATTGCACAGCTTTGCACCCCTGCACAAGGCACCCAGTTTCTCCACCCTCCGAAGCATGAAGCGTCTTGCCCCGGAGCATATGCAAAGCGTTTTTCTTCTCTGCATTAACTCTGGCACGTCTGGAGCACCAGGTTGCAACATTGGGAGGGGTTCCTTGAGCAATTTGCACTCGGGGCCTTTTCTGTTCGCGGAGACAAAGCAGGACCTGTTAGCCAGGATCGTGGGAAGTGGGGTGTGGATTCACGCACCCCGTTTTTTGACAGGAAGAGGCCAAGCCAGGCCCCGTGGGCAAGGCAGCTCCGTAGCCGAGCGTGTGACACAGGGCACCTTCCGCCAGGTGTCCTTTTAGCTGGCTTTTACTACACTTGTAGGTGTGAAAAGAGGTGTGCCCCCCCCCCGCACCAGTGCAAATGACAAAGCTGGTCTGTCGAAGAAGGCAAAGAGTTTTTTCTGAGCATGCACAGAAGGCTGGTGCACGAGACGAAACTGGAGAGCCGAGCTTGACGTGTCCAGAATGCAAAAGGGGAGGTGTTTCTGAGCATGCACAGAATGCTTTGGGCGTCTTTGGACTGCTGGAACCAAGTCCGTCTCAAGCTTGAGTCATAGTGGATGGGCCCTTGTTGTCAGTTGTTTGATCTCATCCTGCGTTTGTCGAGAGTGCCGAATGAGTACCCCATCCAGAAAAAGGGGGGCTGGACCCCCAAAACGGAGGCCTGCCTGTCTTGCAAATCGCTCCGTGAGCTCATCCTGAAATTCGGAGCGGTCCGGATGTTGTTTTCATCTCTTAACTAGTCTGGAGTTGAAAACAGGCCCGTGTTTTGCTTCCAGGGGAGACCGGCCCATAGAATTCTTACCCAAGCAGCATCTCTAAGCAGGAAGGGATATTCCCATCATGCTTTGCTCTCAGACGGGATGCTCTGGCTTGCTTGCCTGCCTGCTATCAATAGCAAGAGGGTTTTACTTCTCTCTCTCTCTCTCTCTCTCTCTCTCTCTCTCTCTCTCTGTGTGTGTGTGTGTGTGTAAAATCTCCCTCAGTCACTCTGTCTGTCTGTCTGATTCTAGCTAATCTCTCATCTCTATCTAATCTCTCATCTCCCTGTCTAGCTAGCATCTATCTATCTATCTATCTATCTATCTATCTATCTATCTATCTATCTATCTATCTATCTATCTATCTATCTATATCCTATCATTCTCCGCTATCTTTTCTATCATTTTCATCTATCTGTCTGTCTGTCTGTCTGTCTGTCTATCTATCTATCTATCTATCTATCTATCTATCTATCTATCTATCTATCTATCTATCTATCTATCTATCTATCTATCTATCTATCTATCTCTATCATTCTGTCATTCATTTTGTCTTTCTGTCTGTCTGTCTCTATCTATCTATCCCAGGTGGACACAATGCAACCTTTTTGGAGCATTTGCAACATCCCGCTCCATTTTCCCTCCGTGACAAGCTGCCCGCTGCGGCACCCACCCTGTGCCCGTCTCTGGCTGGCACGGGCTGCATCCTGTGTCTTTCCTCCCCCCCCCCCCCGCGTTCCTGTTCCTTTCTTCCTCCCTGCCAAAGCCTATCGGGGGTGGGGGGGTGGTCCTGGGTCCTGGGCGCCATGCCTGGCCTGCAGTAGCCCTGCCAGCCTTCCCCTTCGCCCGCCCAGCTCGTGACAGGATGATGGAAAGTGTCATCGCCGTAAAAGCTGCTCTAAAAACTCAGCCGTGCAGAAGCAACAGCTTCTCCATTCCGCCTGGGGGCTTAACTCTTCCTCGGCCAAGCTGCCGTGGGGGTGGGGTGGGGGTGTGGCTCCTGTGAGCTTCCCACGGGGGAGTGGGGGGGAGAGAGAGAGCAAAGCTCACCCACAGCAATTTTTTTTTTGCTGTCCGTCCGTCCTTCGCTTCTCCGAGATAGACTGCCTCTGCAGGTAGAGGCTCGTCACCGAATACCCATCTGCTCACGATAAACAGGCTGGCATTTTATTCCGAGGAACGTTTTAGGCTTTCTCCCGACCAGGTGCCAGGCCGAAGCAGCACCCTTTTCCCCGCCCCGAAATTGTGGGCCTTTATTGTTGCAAGATAATATTGTGCAATTTAATATTGTTGCAAATCCACCATTATCGCAAACGTTGTTGGAAGCGGTTAAATAAATAAATAAAACGCATTCCCCCCCTTCCTAATTGTTGCACGATTAGACAAATCGGCGTATTGGGGGGGGTTGTCCTTGGCTTAATGGAGCCCAACATTCCTAACGGTTGAGTGGATTTCGCCCTGTTTTACGACCATTTCTTGCCACGGTTCTTCAGCGAATCCCCGCGGTTGTTCAGTCGGTCACGTGGTCCTTAAATTCATCCGGCTTCCCCCCAAGGGACTTCACTGGTCGGAAGGTCGCAAAAGGGGGGAAGTCACGTGACCCCTTGGGACGTGGCGACCGTTGTAAATTTGAGTCACGCGTCTGAATTTCGGTCACGTGACCACGGGCTGCTGCTACGACGGTTGTTAAGTGTGAAAAACGGTCCGAAGTCACTTTTCCCGGTGTCGTAACTTTGAACGGTCACTAAACAAGCCGTTGTAAATCAAGGACTGTCCGTTCTGAGTGTTTCAGGCTGGTCCCGGCCTACTTGCCTCATGCAAAGGCGAGACCCGTCCTTAAAGAGTCTTGCTGCAAATTTCGCAGCCCCAACGGGCAAGCCTTAAAAGGTGACACAGCAGCCCTGCGAGGTAGGACAGTGGCGTCTGAACCCGGCGGTCAGATCCTTTGCTTCCCCTTGCCACAGCTCTCATTTGCTCCCTTCCCCCAGCGCCGCTGCGGCAGTGTTTAAACACAGGAAAGGCAGCCAAGCAACTCTCCAGCTACAGTTGAGTTATGGTGTCCTTTCGTACAACCAGCAAGTGCGCAGCACGTTGTACGGCAAAGCTGAGGCTAAGAAAGTCGGGGGGGGGAATGTTGGACACCCTTTGGAGGGAGGGGCTGTTGGGAGGACAAAGCCGTTTCCAAATTCTCCCAGGCTCCCTGCAGGTTGCATCCGATTCAGACACAATTCTGGAGTCGGAAAAACAGGATAGTAGAGTTGGGGGGGACCTCCAAGGTCATCTAGTCCAACCCCCTGCTCAGAATAACAGAATAGCAGACATGGGAGGGACCTTGGAGGTCTTCTGCACGCGCGCACGTGCACGCACACACAGAGAGACATACATACATATATACATACAGATATATACACACATACACATGTATACACATACACATATATTTACATATATGTATATGCACACATACACATATATGTATACATATATGCACACATATACATAGACACACACAGAGAGATATAATATACAGAATTTAAAAAGAGGCTTTGTTTCTTGAAATGCAAATCGGCCTAAAAGGCTTATGTGCAAATTGGTTTAAGATTCTTCCCTGGCACAGCCCCATTTTTGGGGGGCTTAATATTCTGAATAAACAGCGCCTTCGCCGGAAGAGACAGCTCTTTCCACTTAGAAAAAATCTTTAAGCATGCACAGAGGCATTTATCTCCATACAAATGGCTGTAATCCGTGCCGGATCGATCTTTTTCTCCTATTTTTTTTCCTCCCTCTCTGTCTTTCTAATTGCTTTTTTTTTAATGCTCCCAGAATTTGCAAAAACGCCAAAGATGGCCTCAGACCGGGGAGGGGAGGGGTGGCCCTTTGCCTGGCCCTATTCCGCCTAGCCTGCCTTGCAGGACTGTTGTAAAACTAAATCATTGCGACCGCCTGCATTTCCCCCATGCCGGCTAATGTTTCTCTTTTGTTTTTATTTATTAAGTTTGCATGCTGCCCATTGCTGGCTGCAAGGCGTCACCTTCCCAGAGGGTCAGAGTTCTTCTGGACATGTGCAGAGTGCTTCTCTCTCTCTCTCTCTCTTTCTCTCTCTCTCTCAAGTCCCGTCTCCCACTTGGCTACCCCTCTTTCTCTGCCTCTTTCTTCTCTCTCTCTCTTTCTCTCTCTTTCTCTTTCCTCTTTCTTCTCTCTCTCTCTCTTTCTTTCTCTTTCTCTCCTCTTCTCTCTCTCTCTTTCTCTTTCTTTCTCTTTCTCTGCCTCTTTCTTCTCTCTCTCTTTCTCTTTCTTTCTCTTTCTCTCCTCTTCTCTCTCTCTTTCTCTTTCTCTCCTCTTCTCTCTCTCTCTTTCTTTCTCTTTCTCTCTTCTCTCTCTCTCTTTCTCTCTCTTTCTCTTTCTCCTCTTTCTTCTCTCTCTCTCTCTCTTTCTTCTCTCTCTTTTTCTTTCTCTCTTTCTTGCTTCTCTCTCTTTTTCTTTCTCTCCTCTTCCTCCTCTCTCTCTCTCTCAAGTCCCATCTTCCCTCTTTCTCTGCCTCTGTGAGTCTCTGTCTCCCTCCACCTGTCTGCTGCCTCTCCCTCTGGGCATGTACAGAGTGTTTTTCCCCCTCCCCATTTGGTTCCTTTTCTAAGGCTTTTATCCTAATCCTTGCAGATTAAGAGTGTGTGTGTGTCTGTGGGGGGGGGGGAATCTTGTTCTGGCTTAACTTCGTGTTTTTCTCACTTTTGCCTGGCTTGTCGGAGCGTTGCGCGCACGGCTCCCCATGGGAGAAGCATCTCTCTCTAACCCTCAGCATTATTATCGGGGCTGTTTACCAGCCTGTTTTGTCGTTTAATAAGCCCCGTGGCAGGAGAGGCTCCCCTGGGGTCCGGGCCAAGCCCCAGCGGACCCCCCCCCCCGCAGAGGGAACCGACTAGGTGTTCCCCGCACACTTCGGCACCAAGCGACAACCGATTGCGCTGCTGGCGCCTCGCGAAAGCTTGCTTGAAATGTCTTTATATACCTTACGCCGAGCAGGCCGAAATTCCACAGGAGACGTCTGCAGGCCGGGTTTTTGGAAGGCAAGAGTCTCTTTGGGGCAGGGGAGAGAGAGAGAGAGAGAAAGGGAAGGATAGAGCCTCCTTAGTAGAGGCAGTCTACCTGCGCTCTCCCCCAGGGTCAATAGGAGATGCAAGGCAAGGGTTCTCTTGCGGGGTTTAAGGGTGGAATCGAGCCTCCTCAAGCAGAGGCCGTCTACCTGCGCTTTCCCAGCATCAGCGGGAGGCCCAAGTCAGGGTCTCTTGCAGGGTTAAAGGGAAGGATAGAGCCTCCCGAAGCAAAGGCAGTCTACCTGCCCTTTCCCAGCATCAGCAGGAGGCCCACGTCAGGCCTTCTTAGGAGAGGGAAATGGGGCCTCCTTGAGCAGAGGCAGTCTACCTGCGCTTTCCCAGCAAGAGGGCAAAAGACGAAACAAGCATCTATTTAGCTGGTTTATTTCCATTAAAAGGGACTATCTCAATTTGGAGATAAGCTTTCTATTTAGGATTAGGGTGAAGGGGGGTGTTGGGGTGACCCCCCCTTTCGCCCCTACCTATTCCAAATTGCCAACAAGGCTTGGGGAGGAGGGAAGAGAAAAAGGAGAAGGAAAAAAAAGTAAGCAAAAGTGGTTCTCTTTGCCGATAAAAGCAAAATAAAACCTAATAAAATAAATTAAATGGAGAGCCGAATGGCCAAATTCCTTTGAGCTTAATTTCCTTTGCTAAGTGAGACAGACTCCTGATTTACTAATTATTTTTCTGGTTGGTTTGGTTTTTTTCCCCCCTCCCTTTGGGGGCGCTAAGGCCGAGCCGGCTTGCTCCATCTCAGCAAACCGTGGTTTGTTGAATAAGCCATCATCGGTGCCCAGCTGGTCTCAGGAGGCTTTGTGGGGAAAAAAAATTCTAAAAATTTGCAAATCCAGTCAGGGTGTTTGAAAGAGTTCAGCCTCGCTTGAAAAAGGGCTGATGTTTATGGTTCCTTTTTTATTTATATATTTATTACGGTTCCTGGCACGGTCAGCCAGATGTTCAGGCTGGATTTGGCAAATTTTGTCCCCCTCTTCAGTCTTTCCCAAGGACCAGGGGTGGGCAGATGTGGTTTGATGGTGTTAAAGGATTTGAAGGATTTAAGCTGTTCAAAAAAGTCAACCAGCCTTTTGCAGTTGACCGATGGGGTTTGTCAATGCCATGTTCAATTGCTCTTTATTATGGTCTGTGACACAGCCAGCCAGATGTTTAGACTGGATTTGGCATTTTCGTCCAGCCTTTCCCAAGGACCTGGGATAGGCAGAGGGGTTGTGGTTTGATGTGGTCTTGTCGTAGGATTTAAGCTGTTCAGAATAAAGCTGCCTTTTGCAATTGAATGATGATGATGATGATGATGATGATGATGATGATGATGATGGAAGGGACCTTGGAGGTCATAATAATAATAACAAAGTTGGAAGGGACCTTGGAGGTCATCTAGTCCAACCCCCTGCTGAGGCAGGAAACCCTGTACCATTTCAGACCAAGGGCTGTCCAATCTCTTCTTAAGAACTTCCAGTGTTGGAGCATTCACCGCTTCTGGAGGCAGGTTGTTCCACTGGTTAATTGTCCTCACTCTCAGGAAGTTTCTCCTTAGTTCCAGGTTGCTTCTCTCCTTGGTTAGTTTCCATCCGTTGCTTCTCGTCTTTGCCTTCAGGCGCTTTGGAGAATAGCTTGACTCCCTCTTCTTTGGGGCAACCCCTGAGATACTGGAAGACTGCTATCATGTCCCCCCTGGTCCTTCTCTTCATTAAACTAGACATCCCCAATTCCAGCAACCGTTCCTTATATGTTTTAGCCTCCAGCCCCCTGATCATCTTAGTTGCTCTTCTCTGCACTCTTTCCAGAGTCTCAACATCTTTTTTACATCGTGGTGACCGAAACGGGATTTAAATACAGCCAGGCCGAGCCGAGCCTCAAAGCTGGGTTTTGCAAACCACGATGTCCCTTGCTCACCCACCCCCCCGTGTCAAACTTCCCAACCATGGCTTGATGGTGCCAACGGAGGCAGGATCTGACTCACTCGGCTTGTGTTTTTTTTAACCACAGGCCGTCCAGGCTTGTCAGAGACCAAAATCCCCAGGAATTTTTCCAGGCGTGAATCTTAGCTTGGTGGGAAGAGCTGGCATGTTCCAGAAAAGTTGGCATGGCAGATGCTTCGGGAGAAGAACGGGAATGGCTGCAGGCAGATCCGGAGCAGGGCAAATCACCCCCCAATTTGGGCCATCTTATCTCCTTCCAGCCGAAGGGAAAAACAACGCCCCCACACTGGAGTCTTTTCCAATTTTTATTTTTATTTTATTTTTTCCAATTCCGAGGCGACAGATGGCAAAAGCCGGTTTTTCCTTGGAGATCGTCTGGATGCGGTGCCTCGCCAAGAAACCTAGCTGGAGAAGAAGGCTCAAACCCCACCCCACCCCCCCCAAAAAAACAGCTTCTGAGCATGCACAGAGGGCCTTTTGAACCTTTGGCTGGAAATCTCCCGGGGCAGGAAAATCCTTCTCTCTTCTCCAGGTTGTGACACTCCAGGATGTCACCAACACGCAAGGAAAAGTGACGGGGCAGGATGAGGACAGGGGGAAAAAAACAACAACCAACCACCAACATTTAGAGGCCCTTTTTATGTGGTTCAGAACTCACGACGGTCGTCGGTTTGGGCTTTTTCTCCTTAATGGGTTTTTAAAAACGTTCTCCGGCTTGCGGTCGCATGTTTTGCGAAGCACGCATGCTCTGCAGTTTTGCAAGGTGGCTTTTTTTTTTTAGGCAACCTGACGGAGGCCGAAAGCCAGGTTGGAGAAGGGGAAGGAAGAGAAGAGAGAATCTCATTTTATTTTATTTTATTTTATTTTATAACCTCAATGCACCATTGCAGATGTCGCCGCGATTCCTTCCATTTGTGCTGCGGCGTTTTCCCTGGCTTTTGCACGGAAGCTAATTAATTGGCGAGCCTTGGGCTCGGCGTGTGCGTGTCAGCGGGCCACGTCTCAGACTGTCACAATTATCAAAGCGGACCCCGATTAGGCCCGGCGGGGGCCTCCGCGGAGCAGATCAGAGCCGGCTTGTGACACAGGATCAGCATAATGGAGGCTCCCGAGAGAAACCCCATTTGCCGGAATTGGGCAACAGGATTAGCGGTGGTATGGAAGCGAAAAACGGGGGGAGCACGGGCGCTCCTGGCTTTCTGAACCCCAGCCAGCGAGCGTGCGAAAGCCGGCAGCATCCAGCAGCCCAGCATCCTCTGGAATTGCAGGGCCCATCATCCCCGGCCCATGAGCCGGGTTCCCACGAAATTGCCTTGCAAGGTTGAAGCTGGAACAACAACAGCCTGTAAAAGAGACTTTTGTGGGCTGGCGTGAGAATTAAAAAAGAAGGATGGTGGGGAGGGAGGGAGGGAGGGAGGGAGGGGTGAATAAGATGCTATTTTGTGATTGGGGTGTCTTTGCTGGCTGTTTTTTTTGGTTTTTCGGGGTTTTTTCGGAGGGAGGGAGGGAGGGAGGAAGGAAGGAAAAGTGGATAGGGAGGAGTATTGGGTGAAAAGGAAAGAGAGGAAGAAGGGAGGAGTGCAGGAGAAAGAGAAGGAAAGGAAGGAAGGAAGGGTGGAGAGGAAGGAGGATCGGATGAGAAGGAGAAGAAAGTGAAGGAAGGGTGGATAGGGAAGAGGAATGGGTGAAAAGAAGGAAAAAGGAAGAAGAGATGAAGGAAGGAAGGAAGGAAGGAGTGGATGAGAAGGAGAAGGAAGGGTAGAAAGGAAGGAGGGAAGAAAGAAAGGAAAGAGAAAGAAAGAAAGAAAGAAAGAAAGAAAGAAAGAAAGAGAGAGAAAGAAAGAAAGAAAGAAAGAAAGAAAGAAAGAAAGAGAAAGAAAGTCAGTCCTTGTGCTACCTCAGCAGAGGAAAAAGCAGCAGAAGGGTAAAGGAAAACTGCTTACCCCGGGATGTCTCCTCCGGATTCTATCTCCCCCCCCCCATTGCCTGCTTTTCCTCCGGAGCCCACTTGCCTTAATTGCTTTGCGAAGATTGCAATTAGTACCTCTTGACACTCTGAGCGTCTTTGGGCTGCGGCTTCTTCTTCAAGAGTCCCTGCAGGGAAGGAGGCCGGCATCCTCTTGAGCCCCAGATCCCACTAGTCCTCTTCAAGGCAACCCTGGGGGCCAGAGAAGCCGTCCCCTCGGTGGGGGCAAGGCAAAGAGGCCAGGTTCGCAAACCTGGGAGGAGAAAAATCTGGTTTCTGAACGTGAAAAGCCGCTTCGGCAGATGCTAAGCCAATCTCTGGTGCTTGCTTGCTTGCCTCTGAACCCTAGGAACTTCAAAACTTCAACTCCCAGAATCCCCCAGCCAGCAGGCTTTAAGAGGGGAGGACTTCAACTCCCAGAATCCCCCAGCCAGCAGGCTTTAAGAAGAGAGGACTTCCAACTCCCAGAATCCCCCAGCCAGCAGGCTTTAAGAGGGGAGGACTTCCAACTCCCAGAATTCCTCAGCCAGCAGGCTTTAAGAGGGGTGGACTTCAACTCCCAGAATCCCCCAGCCAGCAGGCTTTAAGAGGGGAGGACTTCAACTCCCAGAATCCCCCAGCCAGCCTGCTTTAAGAGGGGAGGACTTCAACTCCCAGAATCCCCCAGCCAGCAGGCTTTAAGAGGGGAGGACTTCCAACTCCCAGAATTCCTCAGCCAGCAGGCTTTAAGAGGGGAGGACTTCCAACTCCCAGAATTCCTCAGCCAGCAGGCTTTAAGAGGGGTGGACTTCAACTCCCAGAATCCCCCAGCCAGCCTGCTTTAAGAGGGGAGGACTTCAACTCCCAGAATCCCCCAGCCAGCAGGCTTTAAGAGGGGTTGCCAAGTGTCTGACCTTTGACCACATGACCCTGGGGGGATGCTGCAACGGTCGTAAGTGTGAGAACCGATCCTAAGTCCGTCTTTTCAGTGCCGTTGTAACTTGGCTCACTATAAACGAACTGTTGTAAACCTGTTGTAAACAGGTGCGGCTGTTCATGTTGCGTTGCTTTTTCTCTTTTTTGATTCCCCCCCCCCCACTTTACCTTGCTAAGGTACCGAAACGGCTTTTAGAGCAGAAGCATTTGCAATAAAAAAAAAAATTTTTTTGCCTTTTTCTTGTTAAATTCCATCTGAAAACACGTCGCGCGGTAAACAGAAGGAACAGCCACATTGAAAAAGCAATGGGGGGGGGGGGCGCCTGCCAAAAATCCGGCGAAAAATAAAACAAATTGTTCCTGAATTGACAAGGAGGAAAGGAGGGAGGGAGGGAAGGAAGGAAGGAAGGAAGAAAGAAAAAAAGAGAATGTGGTTGAATCACAGTTTACCAAGCGGGCTTGTCCAAGGCCTTGAGGCTTTTCGCCGTGGGCTTAAACCCCCTCTCCCCCGCCCCAGTTACAGCGAGACTTGATCCCTTTCGGGGGGGGGGGACCAGAATTAAATCCCCTTAGATCGGCAGGATTCCCAATTCATTTAAATTCTCCGTTGAGGTATAGTCCTCGACTTGCGACTGGTTGCTTAGCAACTGTCCAAAGTCACGTTTATGGGGGTTTGTGGCGTTTTAAGGCAGGGGCGGTCTCCAGCCTCGGCATCTTTAAGACTTGTGGACTTCAACTCCCAGAATTCCTCAGCCAGGCAAGTTTAACACTTGTGGGAGTCCACAAGTGTTAAACTTGCCTGGCTGAGGAATTCTGGGAGTTGAAGTCCACAAGTCTTAAAGATGCCGAGGCTGGAGACCGTCCCTGCCTTAAAACGCCACAAACATTCCTGTTTTAAGGGCAACTGGCTGCATTTTACAACGGTTTTATTGGAAAACCCGGCCCTTAACGCCACTGCTTCGTTTAACAACCGCTGCAAACATACTCATCAAGTTGGATGTGGTCACGTGACAGACCCATTTTAGGACCAGCATGACATACAACCATTACAGTCCTAAGTCAAGGACCACCTGTGCTTTTATTAGTTGGTGGGCTACATGCTTGGGGGGAATGTGAAAATATATCTGTACAGTTTTATAAATACATACGTATACGTGTGTGCGTTTGTGTATATATATATATCACATCTCTCCCCCTTTGACACTGAACAAGGAACAAAGTTCAGCACCGCATATCCCCACAGTCCTTCTGAAGCATCGTGCCTGTTAAAACCTGGTGCTGCCCTTAGGTTTCTAGTCCTCAAGACATAGGGATTGGAATCAGGTGCACACGTGAGGCAGGGCCAGGCAGAAATGCTGAAAGCTCCTCATGGATTGTGTGTGTGTGTGTGTGTGTGTGTGTGTGTGTGTGCGTGCTTCCCAAGAATTTTGCCCCTTGCCCACGTTTTAGACGAGGAAAGTAAACATTCTGAAATAAATAAAACGGCATGGAAAACAGCACCTCAGCAAGTATAAATTGCACGTATGTCTTTATCGCATATAATTGCAGGCATGGATAGAAATTGCACGTAGGTGCTTATTGCGTGTGTGTGTGTGTGTGTGTGTTTGCGCCATCAGCAAATTTAGCAAAGTAAATATGTCGAGGCAAACTTCAGGGTCACAAATGTGGGCAGACGAGAAATCTCGCCCTCTCTCCTGGAAGTGGCGGTGAAGGCTTTGCCAACCTTGTGGCTACTTGGAGCAAGAAGACTGGAGACTGCTGTCCAGTCCAATTTAAGGAGCTGTCCATCACCGGGGGGGGGGGGGTTTGAGGGACCCCCACCCCTGCGGGAGGAGAATCACTGTATGTCATTTGAAGCAAGGACATTCCAGAGCGAGCTGGGTGTCTGTTTGGATAAATGGATTATAAAGTAGTGGAGGGCTGTTTTTTTTTCTCCCCCCAATAAATAAACCAGGTTTGGATCAGGAGGTTGTGTAGGTCAGCCTGGCTGATTGGCTTCTTCTAGAAAAGATAAGGAAATAATAAATTCCTTCCTCCCTTCCCTTCCCTTTCTCTCTCTTTCTCTTCCTTCCTTCCTTCCTTCCTTCCTTCCTTCCTTCCTTCCTTCCTTCCTTCCTTGCTTTCTCTTTCTTTCTTTCTTTCTTTCTTTCTTTCTTTCTTTCTTTCTTTCTTTCTTTCTTTCTTTCTTTCTTTCTTTCTTTCTTTCTTTCTTTCTTTCTTTCTTTCTTTTTCCTTCCTTCCTGCTTCCCTTCCTTCCTTTCCCCCCTCCTTTTCATCCATTCTTCCCTTCCTTCCTTCCTTCATCTCTTTCTTTCCTCCTTTTTGCCCACTCCTCCTTATCCGCTTTTTTCCTCCCTCCCTCCGTCCCTTCTCCTCCTCCTCCTCCTCCTTCTCCTCCACACCTTCCTTCCATTTTTCCTTCTCCATCTCGCCTTCCCCTCCTTCCTTTTCCTCCTCACGCACTCCTTCCATCCTTCCCCCTTTCCTCCTCCTGCCCCCCTCTTCTTTTTCTTTAATTTCTCCTTGCAATCTATCTTTCCAGGATTGGGGGGGGGAGAGAAACACACTCTGTACATGCACAGATACCCATGTTGATAAGCTCTTTGTGGGAAGCTCCTTCCTCAGCCTAACTCCTCCTGGATCTTCCCAAGCTAACCTTCTTCTCCTCCTCCTCCTCTTCCTACAGCTTACGGAGAGAGGGTTACACGGTCCAGGTGAACGTCAACGACTACCTGGACATCTATTGCCCCCATTACAACACCTCGGTGCCCGAGGGGCGCATGGAACAGTACATCCTCTACATGGTGAGCCTGGAGGGGTACCAGGCGTGCGACATCAGCCAAGGCTTCAAACGCTGGGAATGCAACCGGCCTCGCGCCCCACACAGCCCCATCAAGTTCTCGGAGAAGTTCCAGCGTTACAGTGCCTTCTCGCTGGGTTATGAATTCCACGCTGGACACGAATACTACTACATCTGTGAGTTGAGCGCCTTGGTCTCCTTTGCCCTAATCATTCATTGGTGGGATGTGTTTTTCCTTTGGGTTGCATTCCAAAAATTTATAAGTACCCTGTTGCATTCCAAAAACTGTTGTTGATGCCCGGAAGGAAATTTACCTCCCCTTATGAAAAGGTAAAGAGTGTCCAGTCATATCCAACACTAGGGGGCAGTGCTCTCCTCCCTTTCTTGGCCAAGGGAGCTGGAGCAAGGAACGGGAGTTCACTCCGTGGCAAGGTGCTTGGATCTCGAACCCAGACTGTCGGCTTCCCAGCTGGCAAGCTCAGCCTCTTGGATGAATTCATGCAAAAATGGGTTGATCAGGGTTTTGTCGGTCATGAAGACCCCACGTCACATCCTAGATTCAGGCCTTGTCGTTCCAGTTAAGTGATAACGATGTAGTGGGACATGCGCCCGTCTTGAGCATCCCCAATGGGAGAAATCAAACACCAAATTAAAAGGGTTTCTCCACCCCCACCCCCCAGGACCACTGGGTGATGTCTTGTATATAACAGTTTGTTGACCATAAAATGATGGTTTAATGCAGGATAAGGGGCTTCATGTAGGGTGAATTCAGACAACCCTCTCCCTCACAAGTCCTTGACTTACTACCATTCCTTTAACAACCGTTTGGAGTTACGACGGTGCTGAAACCAGTGACTTAATGCCAATCCTCGGACTTATGACCACTGCAGCATCTCCACGGTCATGGGATGAGAAATTGTATTTACAACAATTGCAGTGTCCTAGGGTCGTGTGATCAGCCTTTCCCAGCCAGCTTCCGACAAGCGAAGTCCATAGAGGGAGCTGGATTCGCTTAGCGATGGACCCAGTTCCCAGTTACGGTCATAAGCCGAGGACTACCCAGAGTTGAGGCCATTTAGGCTTGAAGTGCCGGCAGGGTTTTTGTCCACGGGTGGTGCAAACCTTCAAAATGCAAAACTAAACTAGGATTTAATTCTTTTGCAGTTTAGTTCAGGCTCAGCTAAGCAGGTGAATATGCTTTTGGTCCACTAGGGGGAGCCCTTGACCAAGCCATCTTTAGGCTTCTGAGGCCTAGTGTCTTTTATGGAGCCCTCAACCTTCTGCGATATAAATTTGTTATAAAAGGAATTTTATTTCTTTTTTGCACAAAAACATTTGCAATTGGGGGCGGGGATGACTTTTTAAGGAGTCCCAAGAGGCTTATCCCCCACATTTTAGGGTCCCGTTTGATTGGTTCGTTTAACAACCGCAGCAAGACAGGTTGCAAAAACAAGCACCGTTCACTTGAAACAGCGCCTTGCTTAGGGACAGGATTTTTGGTCGTAAGCCGAGGACTACCTGAAGATGGATCTGTCTGGGCCGTTTGGGTGGATTTCCAAAGAAAGCAAAATAGCAGGTCTGGTTTTAGAGCTGTGGTACAAATTCTGCCCCACGGCAAATCTTCCCCGTTGGCTGGTCAGCAGGTCGCAAGAAAGGGACACTGTAACCGTCATAAATATGAATCAGGGTCCAAATGGGAGGGAGGGAGGAGAGGGAGGGAGGGAGGGAGGGAAGGAAGGAAGGAAGGAAGGAAGGAAGGAAGAAAGGAAGGATGGATGGATGGATGGATGGATTCTAGTCCTCATTGTTCAAAAGACTGAAGACAACAGGAAGTTTCCCCAAACTTGCTCACCCCACTGATCCATCCCACCTCATTTTCCCTGCCTGGTTCCGCCCCAGGAATCTCTCATCCCATCTGGGGATTAAATCTATTTCCTGCCAAGCCAGGAGGACGACACGGGTCAGAGACGAACGACCGCCTCCAATTCTCTCCTCGTTATTATTATTTAATTTTTTTCCCAGCCACTCCGATGCATAACCACCGCCGGTCCTGCTTGCGAATGAAAGTTTTCGTCTGCTGCCGTTCCCGTGAGTGACTTCTTTCTTTCTTCCCCCATTTCCCCCTTCCCGGGGCAAAGACTTCTCCATATCTGTTTCTACACAATTCACCCCGCCCGCCCTTGAGAAACTGCGGGCTGTCCTTTTGTCCTTGTCCAATCCAAGCTGCTAGTCCTCAGGAGGGCTGAGATTTTCTCCCCTTCCGTTACCACGAGGCGGCCCTCTGCATCTCAGTACCTACCTGGGGAAAGTAATTTTATCTTGGCCTCCTTGAGTTTCCGCTTCCCCAACTCATTGAAAGGAAGATGCAAAATTGACGTCGCCTGTTGCTGAAGCGCCACGCCCCTCGCCAGAGCCTGTAGTCGGGGCTTGGGGGGAGGAGGGGGCTGCCAAAAATTGGGGGGGGGCGTCCTCTCTAGTAACCCACCACCACCCCTGGAAGTAATGCCTTCCCCCCCCCTTTCCTGCCCACAGCGCCGTTTTCTGGGGACAGAGCAATATCAACCCTTCCGCCGTTCACTATAGGGCCCGAAGTGAAGATTGAGGATTTGGGTGAGTGTCCACCTACCTTTGCCCGGGAAAGTGGGGTTGTGGGCTTGGGGACGGCCCCCCCTCCCCATCCAAAACGTAGCATCCTGGCCCCCTGTGGATTGGGCCTCTTGCTGGAAGAGACTCAGGATTCTCCCAAATTCTGGAAGCTGTCGCGGATGAGTCTAGGACAGCTCGCCGCGCACGGCCAAATTACTACGGCCAACTCAGCCGCGGGACAATTCAATGTTTTTAACAGAATGTCAGAGTTGGAAGGGACCCGGGAGGTCTTCTATCTAGCCCAGGGGTCCCCAACCGCCCGGTCCGTGGACCGGTACCGGGCCGCGGCAGGCCAGCAACCGGTCTGCAGAAACAAGCAAAGCCCCATCGGTGGGATGTAGACAGCACACAAAACCACGCGCCCTCTGGTCGGTGGAAAAATCTCTTTCCACCGAACCGGTCCCTGTCGTCCCAAAAGTTGGGGACCTCTCTTCTAGTCCAACCAGGAAGACCCTACCCCGGTTTCAGACAAATGGCTGTCCAGTCTGTTCTTAAAAACCCTCCGGCATCGGAGCAAACACGACTTTCATTCAGTTATTATCGGGGACCCCGTTTTTGCCGGGAAATCGCTGCGACTCTCGTAGCTCTGGATCGACTTTACTGTTGTCGTTATTATTTTTATTATTATTATTATTATTATTGGCCACGGTTCCATCGGAATTCATTTAACTTTTTTGTGTTTGTTGAATTGTCCCACGGGGTTGAGGGGCCTGTAGTGAGTTGTCCCCTTCCGGGCGAGGGATGGCGGACCCTCGTCAGCGGCGCTCGTTCTGTGCGGCGCCCGGCTGAAAAACAGCGTTTTGAGCAGGATTGACTAGGGGAAGAGGGCACACCCTATGCTTCCACCTCTGTTTTTTTTCCCCTACCACTTTTTAATCCTCTCTCTCTCTCTTCTCTCTTCTTCCTCCTCCCTGCACCCCAAAATACAGATCATTTTAACCCAGAGATGCCCAAACTGGAGAAGAGCATCAGCGGAACCAGTCCGAAATGGGAACATTTGCCTTTCGCCCTGGCGGTGGCTTTCTTCCTTATGATTCTCCTCGCCTCCTAGCTGTGTGGACTGCAGGAGGAGGAGGGGGCCAGCAGTAGCCCCCTCCCCACACAGGCCCGGTCTCCTCCCCAAGGTTTCCTTGGCTGTTGGTTGGTGGACACAGAGAAACAAGCAAAGTATATTCACCTCGAAATTCCAGAGGGAGACACTTGAGACGGCACACGGCTGGGTGGGAAAGTGGGGGGGGGGTGTCGCAGAAGAGAACAGTGGGTTTTATGCGAGCGCGTAATAACCATAACCGCTCCTCCGTCTGGTCATTCCAGCAAACCCGGATATCACGATTCCTACTTTGGCATCTTCTCCGCTTTCCGGTCCACCAACATGCCGAAGAAGAAGAACACGACTCTGCTTTCAAAGGCAGGCTCCAGAAATTAAGACAAACGCAACCCCCCCCCACCGACTCCTTGGAAGGAAAAAAAAAATCAGGGGGGGGTGTGTTTGTATGTCTCCTTTCTTTTCCTTTTTTTAAAAAAAAAACAACACACCCGTTCTGCTACTACTTGAGCGTGGCGATTTTGCATCGCTGTCCTGTATCCCTATCTTGTCTCGTCCCGGACGAGCGGAAGAAGCTGGCGGACGTATCCGCAAGATCTGTACTCGTGAGGATTGGGGGGGGTGGGGGGGTGGGGGGGTGAAGAGTCAGGATACAGACTGATTTTAAGCCTGGCTCTTTTGGGAAAGTTGGGAGGGGGGGTGTCCGGGAAGAGCCCCGTTTGGAGAGGGGCGTTGCGTCCCAACTGAGCTTTGGATGCCCGAGATCGGGGAGAAGGGGGCTGGTGGTCCGCGTCGTCCTTTTGACCTTGATGGACACCCGATCTTTCGGAGGGGGGGGAGACCCTGTACATATCTCTAGTATGTGTGCTGTACAGAGAGGCACCCTTATTACCTGTGTCTATAGATTATATGAAATTGTTCTCGTAGGGGGTCCGCGCGGACAGGCAGCGGCTTGCCTGTTTAAGCCAGAGTCTTTTCTTTTTTTGGGGGGGGCGGGGGGGAGGAAGGGCAGCTCTCCCCTGTCTGTCTTCTGTGAAGACCTAAACTATGCAAGCGGCACAGTCACTTTTTTTTTTCCTTTCAAGGGGGGGGTGGCGGAGACTGGGGGGGTGGCTTTTGCCCGGTGGTAGGTAAAAAGGGCCGTCCGAATCCACGCGCGGTCAAAAGGAAGAAGAAAAAAAGAAACGGGGGGGTGCGGGTGGGGGGGGAGGTGGGGGAAAAAAAAGAGATTTCTCTCTCTACGTGTGTCGGTGGGTTTTATTCTTATTTTTATTCTTCATTTTCTCTTGTCAACTTCTTGGGTTTGGATTTCATTGGGGTTTCTTCCCACCCACCCACCCCCGCAGAACTTTGGCTCGTGGTTTTCATATACTTCCTCTTAGTCTATTAAAAAAAAAATTTAAATAAAAGGTGAAGAAAAGAGAAGGAAAAAAAAAACACAAACCCCAACCACAGACTCTCTTCTTTCTTTTCCGCCCTGGCGTGGTCTTCTTGGCTCAATTGGCTAGTTGTCGATTCTCGGCTGATGGATTTGAGGATTTGAGAGGGTGGGGAGAAATGGGGAATGGGTGAGCTTTTCCCATGGATGAATTCCGATTCCTTTTTTTTTCCTCTTCCCCTTCGTTCCTTCTTCATTTCCTTTCCTCTTTCCTACCTTCCCTTCTCTTTCTACTTCCTCTTCCTTCCCGTCTTCCCCTTCTTTCCTTCCTTCCTTCCTTCCTTCCCCTTCTTCCTGCTTCATTTCTGCCTCTTCCTTCCCTTCTTCCTCCTTTTCCCCTCCTTCCCCTCCCCCCTTTCTTTCCTTCCCCTTTTTCTCTTTTCTCTCCTTTTTTCCTCCTTGCTTCGTTGTCTTCCTCTTCCTCCTTCCCCACTTCCTCTTCCTCTCCTTCCTCCTTTCCTCTTTCTTCCTCTTCCCCTTCGTTCCTTCTTCCTCTTCATTTCCTTTCCTCTTTTGTACCTTCCCTTCTCTTTCTACTTCCTCTTCCTTCCCGTCTTCCCCTTCTTTCCTTCCTTCCTTCCTTCCTTCCTTCCTTCCTTCCTTCCTTCCTTCCTTCCTTCCTTCCCCTTCTTCCTGCTTCATTTCTGCCTCTTCCTTCCCTTCTTCCTCCTTTTCCCCTCCTTCCCCTCCCCCCTTTCTTTCCTTCCCCTTTTTCTCTTTCCTTTTTTCCTCCTTGCTTCTTTGTCTTCCTCTTCCTCCTTCCCCACTTCCTCTTCCTCTCCTTCCTCCTTTCCTCTTTCTTCCTCTTCCCCTTCTTCCTTTCCTTTCCTTCCTTCCCCCCCCTTCCAACCCAAGCCCCTTCAGATTCCAAACCCCATCATCCCCAGCCGTGGCTGGCTGCCTTGGATGAAGATTCCAAAGCCTGGCAGAGTCAAAAACCCAGTCCGCCAATAACAAACCACCTTGTCTTCCATGCAGGTTTGTTTTCTCGGCCTTGGGAGTTAAATGCTAGCTTGGTCTCCAGAGACTAACCCAGGCGGCAGCCAGGGAAAGCAGCAACGGGGAGGGGGGGGCGAACCCCACCCCACCCTTTATCTCCCCTCTGGAGCCCTGGAAGGGATGAACTCCTCCAAAGTCCATCTCTCCAGCCCAGAATCGATAAATCCTCCACATTAGGCAGAGAAACCCACAGGGTTTGCCAAGTTGGGTTGGCCACGTCGGCGGTGTCAAGCTGAATTATTCAACGGGCGCCCTCGATCCAGATTCGTTTCGGTCCAGAGTTCAGGATCAAGGCTGAGTTGGTTTTCATCTCCTTTTAACAGGATGGCAAATGAAGGCCGTTTAGCTCGTGTAATCCGATTATGTCCTGCACACAGAATAAATTTGCCTTCCTCTCCCCCCCCACCCACCCCCCCACCCGGAACAGAAGAAAATAGAAGCAAGCTGGTAACAAGCATTTTGACGCTCGAGAGAAGGAACGGTCTAAAAATCCCTGGTATGTCTGATTATTCACCGCTTAAATTGGAAGGAACATGTCAAAACCCGACCCCAATTGCCTCCCAATTCTCTTCCCCCCCCATCCCCAGTTCCATTTACAAATAACCCTCGACTTACGACTGTCTGTTTAATGACCGAAGCTGCAACGGCACTTTAGAAAGGGTTCTGTTCTATTCTATATTCTATTCTATTTCATTCTTATTCTATTCTGTATTTCTATTCTTTCTTATTCTTTATTCTATTCTACCAATTCTCTATTATATTCTGTTCTGTTCTATTCTATTATTCTGTTCTGTTATTCTATTCTATATCGCCTATTCCTATTCTACTTTCTGTTTTATATTGTTTTATTCTGTTCTTCTACATTCTGTGCTACATTCTATTCTACTATTCTGTTATTCTATTCTATTCTATTCTATTCTATTCTATTCTATTCTATTCTATTCTATTCTATTCTGTTTTCTGTTCTGTTCTACATTCTATTCTATATTCTGTTCTATTCTGTATTTCTATTCTTTCTTCTCTATTCTATTCTATTCTATTCTACTAATTCTCTATTATATTCTGTTCTAATATTTTGTTCTATTATTCTATTCTATATCTCTTATTCCTATTGTTTCTGTTCTATATTGTTTTATTCTGTTCTTCTACATTCTGTGCTACATTCTATTCTACATTCTGCTATTCTATTCTATTCTATTCTATTCTATTCTATTCTATTCTATTCTATTCTATTCTATTCTATTCTATTCTATTCTATTCTATTCTATTCTATTCTATATTCCCTATTCTATTCTAATTCTATTCTAATTCTATTCTATTCTATTCTATTCTATTCTATTCTATTCTATTCTATTCTATTCTATTCTATTCTATTCTATTCTATTCTATTCTATTCTATTCTATTCTATTCTGCCTGCTTTCACCCCATCTATACGGAGACTTTGGATTTTTCCTGCCTAAGTTGTTGCAGTAGTTCTCCTCCGCTCCGCTCCGGATGACAAGACAGCTGGGAGGGTGGGAGAGATGGATGGTGGTGACGGATACGTCTCCGCTCAGGTTGTGACCTGGCTGGAAACTGGGGTTCCCAACAAGTTTTCCTGCAAATCAAAATAACACATCACCGTTTTTCCCCAGTCAGCTGGTGACTCACGAGCAGTCTGGACCGGTCTGGAATGGTTCATCCCGAACCTTTTGCACCAAAGCGGGGAGACAAAGGGGAAGGTGGGGGTGGGGGGTTGTTTTGCAGCGGCCCACCTGCCATTTGCAAATCTCACGTGTCTCCGGGGCGGTTTTTTGTGGCTGATGCAATTTTATATTCCGATTCCTCGTCCTCTGCCTCCTCTTTAAAGGGTTCTTCTTGCTGTACAACATCCTTGGAAGGTAGGACGTTGAGCCCGTGAGAGATTGTTGCAGGTTGAGCCCAAAGATTTAGGTGGCTGAGGAAAACCTTCGTTCAGTGAGTTCCCCCCCCCCCATTTTTCCCTCTTTTCCTTGCCACGGGCGTTAAGCGAATCACTGCAGTTGTCAGGAATAACGGTTCTTAAGTGAACCCTGCTCGCCCAGAAGGTCGCAAAAGGAGACCATGCGACCATCGTAAATATGAGTCAGTTGCCCAGCGTCTGAAGTTTGGATCACGTGACCCCAGGGGAGGCTGCCACGTTTGTAAGTGTGAAAAACAGTGCTACGTTGCTTTTTTTCTGGTGCCCTTGTAACTTTGAACGGTCGCTAAATGAACTGTCGTTAAGCAAGGACTACCTGGGCTGTGCGTTCCACAGGCAAGTAGGCTGCTTTCGTTTAGGGACTGTTCGAAGTGAGGACACCACCTTAAGGAAACGGACTTGGGACCTCTTTTTTCACGCTTAACGACCGTTGCAGCATCCCTGCGGTCACGTGACCAAAATCAGGGAACTTGGCCGCCGGTTGCAGCATCCGGCGGTGGGGGTGGGTGGGTTCACGCGATTTCCCCCTTTTGCAACCTTCCCAGCCGGCTTCCGATAAGCAAAAAGGTTCAAAAGGGGGAATCCGGATTCATTTAATGACCACACGGTCGATTTAACAAACCGGAGCGATTCGCTTCGCAACCAAAGGTTGTAGAAATCAGGCACAACTCTCTTTAAGGACCGCCCCGCATAGCGACAGAAGGCCCCAGTAAGATGCAAGGGACGCCAGGGAGAAACGGAGGCCTGGAGCAGAAAAAGTCCTGTTTGCCCCAGGGACGTGGGGAGGGGGGGGGAAAGAGCCGAAAGCCGCAATTCGAACCCAAGGCTTGTGTTTCCCCTCTCTTCAACGGAGATGTTATTAGATTTGGACAACCAACGGCTTACCCACAAGGTGCAAGTTACAACGCGCCCAGGGTTGGCAGAAGCTGGCAAACTGGTTGAACTGGTCTTGAGAACAGATAACCAAGCACAGCCGGCAAAGTGTGTGTGTGTGTGGGTTGGGGGGGATGCCTCCCCCCACTCTCAACAATGCAAGAGGGAGGGGTGCAGATTTGGGGCGATCTAGCCACCCCGTTTGCAAACCCCCCAAGTGCCCAGTTCGAACCCCAGATGGAAAAGTCAACCGGTGGGCCAAATAAACCCTGGCAAGCGAAATCAATGGGGAAGCCGGCTCCGTGTGACTTGCTTAACGGTTGAAGGGGTCACTCAAAAGCTGGAGGTAGGAAAGGTCGCAAAACGGGACAAAGTTCCCTTCACCGCGATGTCTTCCCCCAGCAAGAAGAAATTTGGGCTCAGCCGCAGTCATAAGCTGGCTGGACGGCTACCTGTGAGGCTAGTCCTCAAATTACCAGCGTTTCGTTTAGCGGCCGTTCAAAGGTGCAACGAGAGCCCTTGCAATGGAGGGTTTGTTTTAAGGCCGGAATTCAAGTCGCGGCTCGTGAGCCGTCCAAAGTTCTCAGCGCCAACTAGGCCGCGCTGCCCGGGCTCTCCAGAAAGCGGCATGCCATCCGTGCAAACCTTTCCCCCTGTTGAAACCCTACTTTGTGACCTTGTGGTTTTTTTTTTTAAAAAAAAGCACACACCACATACACACACACACAACTAGCGATAAGAGAATTTATGACTCAGGTTACAAGTGTCAGGATTTTTGACACGTCCCTCATGGAGAGGGAAAGGGGAAAAAAAAAAAAGGCCAGATGTGATAATTAACCAGGAATTTAAAAAAGAAAAAGCTTTTTTCTTCTTCTAACAATTGCATTATTATTATTTTTTCCCCTGTGAAGTATAGGTGTGCATATGTTAGAAAGCAACTGCTCAGTTGGGTGCACCAATTCCCTTTTTTTTTTTAAAAAAAAGTTCCTTTTGGAAGCCCTCTTGACAGTTCGCCCCTTTTTCTCAGCAGCAGAGGAAAGGGCACCAAGGGGTGATGGCCAGCCGATGTAAAATTCAAAACCGTGTCAGAAATTAGCTCGACAGCTGCATGAGACAACTGGAGAAAAAAAAAAGCTGGCGCTTTTTAAAAGTGTTTTTAAAGTCACCGCACAGGTCAGTGTGTGGATAGAAAATCCCACAGAGCCGAGTTCGAATCCCCTCCCCCAGCTGCTCAATTCATTAGGTATGTAGCAGCTGCACTATAGCCTGGCCTACCTCATAGGGTTATTGTCAGAATAAACTTCCTGGGCAGCTGAGGGGAAAAAAAACAACCCCCCCTAAAAAAAAACAGAGAAGAAGAAACTTTAATTAATGGATGATATATATCCTCTTATTTACCCGTTAATTAATTGAAACGAGGTTTCAATTAATGGGATTTTAGTCACAAGAGAAAGAAACCAGGTTTAAGCCATCCTGCGCAAGCCGCTTTGCACTCTTGAGGTTGGGAATAGAGAGAGTCCTTCGCTTACACCCGTTGAAGAACTGTTCAAAGTTACAACAGCACTAAAAAAAAGTACAAAGTAAAAGTTGTAAAAGTAACTTACAACAGTCCTCGCATTTATGACGATGGCAGAACCCCAGTTCGGCCACATTTGGCAACCGGTGTGTGTTCGTGATAGCTGCAGCATCCTTGATCATCATTTGCGACCATCCCAGCCGGCTTGCAACAAGCAAAGTCAGGGGGGTCGGGGGGGGCGGGGAGAGAAGAGGGGAGCTGGATTCATTTAACAACCATCTGGTTTGCTTAACGACCCTGGAAAACGACCTTTTTGTTGTTGTTTACAACCCCATAATCTGTTCATAAAACTGGGTGCCGCTCGTTGAACAACTGTCTTGCTTAGCAACGGAAAGTCCGGTCCTGAGGGTGGACGTAAGCCGAGGACTGCCCGTAAGAAGGGAGAAATAGGACCGGCCTGCCTGGAAAACGGCAGAAAACATAGCTGGATTACGTCAAGCTTGACCCCTGGCAAAGAGAGGCAAAGGTGAGGTTGGCACCTGGGCACCCTCTTGTAAACAGTCACACGCAACGTCTCGAGTTAGCACGCTCGGCTTACACCCTTTGTACTACTTTACAACAAGGCGCAGGTGAGCTCAGCCAGAGAAAACAGCGCATGATGGATTGATTTCCAAGTTCAACGGTTAAGTGCGCACGTCCGAACAAAGGGTGCAACAGACCGGGGTGGACTCCAGCCAGTTTCAAGAGGACTTCCCTCCTGCTATGGATGAGGAGGGAAGCTCCTGAGCATGCGCAGAGTGCCTTTTTCCTCTCGGGGGTGGGGGTGGGGGTCAGGAAGTGGGGGCTGCTTTGCTGCAGACCCAACACTTTTTTTCTTTTTTTTTATTAAAGAGTTTTACAAAAACAAAATTTTACAATATATACCCAAATCCCTCCCACCCCAAACCCACCCACTTCCCCCCCCCACTTCCCAGAGCTAAATACAGGATTATAGTTACAATAATCATATTCTAAATAAAAATTATGCATAATATACAATTAACCAAATTCATAATGTACTTTAACTCCCCTTTAATATAACTACAAACAACGTACCAATAACAATATCCCACTAAAATCTACTCATAAGCTAAATGGAACTTTTTAGTCCCATATTTGTTCTGAATATAATTTATCCATCTCCTCCAAACTGAAATATATCTTTCCTGTGAATGATCTTTCAAATAAGCAGAAATCTTAGACATTTCTGCATTTTTTTCCAAATTGATCTGTTTATTCCTTCTTTGACAGGTCGTCCCTCGAGTTCTGACTTATGCTGCGACGGTCGCAAGTCTGAAAAACGGTCCTAAGGTTCGTTGCAACTTCAAAGAGTCACTGAATGAACCCTTGTGTAAGTCGCTGACACTCCCTGTAGTATCTCTGAATGGTCGCTAAACGAATAATTGCTAAGTCGAGGCCTACCCTTACCCAGACAGAGGAGGAAGTAGGCTTTTTTTAAAATTTAATATCTCATTTGTAAGGGCGGTAATAATATAAATAAATCGGGAGGCAGTCCCCAAGTCCAGATCAATTTCCCGCGGCTGCTCCCCTGTCGCAAAAGTTGTGCAGCGCTGGCAAAAACCCCTTGCCCCCCACCAAGGCAAAAAAATAAAATAAAAATGAAATTTACTGGTTTGCTGCAGGGCCTAGGGGGAATTCGCTTCCCGCAGCCTGTGACTCCGGCATCGCCGTGCGATCCGCGCACGCTCCGTGTGGCGTGTCGAGCATGCCACATTAGCCATAATCAATGCCCCACTAGGGAACTGAACAAGAGGATAGTCAAAACAGCCGCGCTTTCGCCTTTGCTCCGGCAGTCCTTGATTCTTGAAAAGCCGGGAGAGAACTCCGCAGAGGCCGCCGTTTCTGTTTTTCTTAAATTCAGGCGGTCCTCGAATTAACGACCGCAACGGAGACCGAGATTTCTGTGGCTAAGCGAGACGGTTTGTTAATAGCAATAGCACTTCGGGTTATGGACTGCGCCCCGGTGCTTTTTTAGCCCTCTCTGGGCAGTTTACAGAGTCAGCCTATTGCGCCCCCCACACCTCACCCAATAATCTGGGTCCTCGTTTTAACGACCTTGGAAGGATGGAAGGCTGAGTCAAACTTGGAGCCGGTTAGAATCAAACTCAAGGAAGGAAGGAAGGAAGGAAGGGAGGGAGGGAGGGAGGGAGGAAGGAAGGAAGGAAGGAAGGAAGGAAGGAAGGAAGGAAGGAAGGAAGGAAGGAAGGAAGGAAGACAGAATTGGAAGGGACCTTGGAGGTCTTCTAGTCCAACCCCCTGCTCAGGCAGAAGACCCTATCCCACTTCAGACAAATGGCCATCCAATCTCTTCTTGAAAACCTCCAGTGTTGGAGCATCCACAACTTCTGGAGACAAGTTGTTCCACTGGTTAAATTTGGCTCCAAAACTAGTGTGAAGGAAGAAAAAGAAGGAAGGATTAGAGGGAAGGAAGGAAGGAGGGGAAAGAAGGAAAGATTAGAGGAGGAAGGAAGGAAGGAAGGAAGGAAGGAAGGAAGGAAGGAAGGAAGGAAGGAAGGAAGGAAGGGCAACAGCAGTAACCCTTAGACTTATATGCCACTTCACATTGCTTTACAGCCCTCTCTAAGCAGTTTACAGAGTCAGCATATTGACCCCCCAACCCTCTGGGTCCCTTAAGAACTGTCTCACTTAACGACAGACATGTTGGGCCCCATTGTGGCCGTCAGTCGAGGACCACCTGTAAAATGGCATTTTCCCCGCCCTTGCAGCCTCCCACCAGGGAGGGGGGGGGGGTTTCCCTTGTGAAAAGTCGCAAACAACAAACAACCTTGAAACTTATCCCGGCTCTCTTCTCACCTTCTGCACAACACCGAGTGTGTTGGCTTTTCTTGATAAGAAGCCGCAAACAGAGGTCACCAAGGCCTTTAAACTGCCATAACACAAAGCGATTGTTTGTTTGCGCCTGGTAAATCTTTGCCCAGAAGTGGCCGGGGGGGGGGGAGACTGGGGGGGGTCAAAGAACCCATCAATGGGGTCTAAGTCTATTCCAGGTTATTTTTGAAGATGAGTTTCTGTTTGGGGGGAGGGGGGGCCCAGGGATTCTCTCCTTGTTTCTTGCGGAATAACCACGATGGGGGTCGGGTTTCCCGTAGGTAGGTTTCGCTGCCGACCAAGGTTTAAGCTTGCAGCAGATTGTTTAAACTGGGATTAAAGGGATGAAAAGGATGGAGGAGGAAGAGGAGGAGGAGGGTGGGGGTGGCAGTGAATAATACTGGGACCCCGAGACCTACTTCTGAAGGCAGGATTTGGGATCCAGCTTTTGGGAAAAGGACAGATTCCCTAATAAAAAGAGCATTCGGGGAAGAGTTGTGTAGTAACCGGTGTGTCTGTGTGTGTGTGTGTGTGTGTGTGTGTGTGTGTGTAGAGAAAATGCCAATATTATGACAAGCAGAGTCACTGACTTAAATTCTATAATCCTGTCTTGATTTGACTATCACAGTTAAGGCCTGAAAAACTGAGAAAAAGCTAGTTTTCCTTCCTTCCTTCCTTCCTTCCTTCCTTCCTTCCTTCCTTCCTTCCTTCTTTCCTTCCTTCCTTCCTTCCTTCCTTCCTTCCTTTCCTTCCTTCCTTCCTTCCTTCCTATTTTCCTCCCTCCCTCCCTTTCTTCCTTGCTTCTTTCTCCTCCAATTTTCCTTCCTTCCTCCCTCCCTCCCTATTTCCCTCCTCCCTTCTCACTTTTTCCTTCCTTCTCTTTCCTTCATTTTTTCTTTCCTTCTCTTTCATCCTTTCCTACCCTCCCTCCGTTCCTCTCCCCTTCCACCCACCCGTCCTTCTTTCCTTTTTTCTTTCTTTCCTTCTTTATTCTCTCTCTCTCTCTGCCCTTTCACCTTTCTAAATCCATCCTACGCCTGACCTCACCTTTCCCCAAACCCTGTTCTTGTTCTTTTTACAGAAACGTAGCCATCCAATCTCAAAACTCACCAAAGGGGGGGCGGGGGGGGAGAGAGAGAGAGAATCCATGTAGGTCCACAGAGTTAATTTTCCCCCCATCCTCATTTTTTTGGGCATCCCGATGCAAACTGCCCCCCCCCACTCCCAGTCCCAACGCAACACCTGGCTCGCTTGCAGTGTTGATGTTTTGCTGTAGAGCTAGTTTGAAATCTCCCCACAAATTATTGGGGGCAGGAGCCGGAGGCAGGTTCACGCATGTCGAGCCGTGTTCTCCCAAGTGCGTGTAGTTGCCTGTCTCGGCACACGAATTTCTCCGCAAGGGAGAAACACAAAACCTGGTGTCACTTTTGTGTAAACAAGCCTTCCTGTCTCAAGCCGGGCCTGCCTCTGCTCCACAAAATATTAGAGCTGCTACTTTCTCCCTTTTTCATCCCCGACACGGAGAGTCCTCGATTTACGGCGCTTCACCACTGTAGCCAGAAAGGTCGTAAAACGGGGCGAAACTCAGCCAGAGAAATTTGGGGGGGGGTCCATTGTGGTTGATAAGCCAAGCGCAGCCCGCGTTAATTTCAATCCCAAAATGAATTTCTTTGCATGACGAATTATGGATAATAATAGTAATAAATTTGGAAGGGACCTTGGAGGTCATCTAGTCCAACCCCCTGCTCAGGCAGGAAACCCTATCCCATTTCAGACAAATGGCTGTCCAGTCTCTTCTTAAAAACTTCCAGCGTTGGAGCATTCATGTTCAATCTATGCTCTTTTTATTCTCCGTTTCCCAACGACACCTCTTCGCTTACTGTCCAAATCCGCCCATGTGCCACGTGAGAACGTGGCCCGTGGATAATTCCGTATGGATTTTCCTATTGTGTCGCTCGTGGTTAGTCCCCACACTTGCGTGCCGAAGTTCAACAGCCATCCTTAGTCCCTTAACGTGGCATATATATATATACCTAATTATTCAGAGCTAATTAGTGATATTTTACAAAGCTCTAACCTCCATGAATTTTTTAAAACCCCGGCTTTATTTTCCCCTCCCCCCCCCCCGGCATTAAATTCTTTATTCTTTTTTCTTCTTCTTCTTCTTCTCCTTTTCTCTCTTGTGTGGCTTATCTGGCTGCTTCCAAGTGTTCAATTAAAAAGAATATATTAAAAAGGCAGAGGACAATTGAGGATGCCTGATAGGCTAATTTTGAAAACGATCACCGGCTTCGCTTCTAGCATAATAATATCCATCTTAATTGCAGACTCGACCTCTCTAAAAATTCTGGGTCCGTTTTATTATTTAATTTAATGTTGATGACGATTTCTGTTTTGCCCGGTTTTGTTATTTATATTGGATGTTTTTGTTCACAAAAAGGGATTCTATTCTATTCTATTCTATTCTATTCTATTCTATTCTATTCTATTCTATACTATTCTGTTCTGCATTTCTATTCTATTCTGTTCTGTTCTATTTATTTTATTATTTCTATTCTGTTCCATTCCATATTCTATTCTATTCTATTCTATTCTATTCTATTCTATTCTATTCTATTCTATTCTATTCTATTCTATTCTATTCTATTCTATTCTGCATTTCTGTTCTGTTCTGTTCTGTTTATTATTTCTATTCTGTTCCGTTCCATATTCTATTCTATTCTATTCTATTCTATTCTATTCTATTCTATTCTATTCTATTCTATTCTATTCTATTCTATTCTATTCTATTCTATTCTATTCTATTCTATTCTATTCTGTTCTGCATTTCTGTTCTGTTCTGTTCTGTTTATTATTTCTATTCTGTTCCGTTCCATATTCTATTCTATTCTATTCTATTCTATTCTATTCTATTCTATTCTATTCTATTCTATTCTATTCTATTCTATTCTATTCTATTCTATTCTATTCTATTCTATTCTATTTGTATTCTATTCTATTCTATTCTATTCTATTCCTAAATTCTATTCTATTCTATTCTATTCTATTCTATTCTATTCTATTCTATTCTACCCTACTAAGTGGATATTATAGGACTATCTGTACTTATATTTTATTTCAGTTTATTTCACTTTGTTTTATTCTATTTATTATCTTAGCCAGCTTTCAAATGATTCTGTAAGGTTACAGGGCAAGGATTCCTTCTAGTTTTTTCTCTTTATTATTATTTTATTTGTTTGAGAGGTGTTTTAGGAGCCGGCCAATTGTTTTCTTGTCTTTCTATAAACATCTCCAAGTGGCTTCTGTTTGCAGGCTCTTATCAGCCAGAAAGCTTGTGTGTCTTTGTGGAATTTGTGGCTAAAAAGATACATTTGTGCTCTCCTTTTTTTGTTTATTATTATTATTATTATTTCTTTTATCTGTCTGGAGGACTCTCTAGGCTGCTTGCAATCACCAAAGGCAACAAAGGTAAAACATGAAAAAAATAATAATAAAAAGAAATGAATATTAACTCTAACATTTTGAGACTAGTGCTCTCCTGCTCAACTCCTATTAGGGCTGGTGGAGATGGGAATTGTAGTCCGGCATGTTTTTCCCCCCCCGCACCAAAGTTGGGGGACGTTGAATACAAAATAACAGGGTGGCAAGGGACCTGGGAGGTCATCTAGTCCAAACCCCCCCCCCACTCAAGCAGGAGACCCTCCAAGACCCCATTCCAGACAAACGGCTCTGCAATCTTTTCTTAAAAGCCTCCAGTGATGGGAGCACCCACAACCTCCGAAGTAGGCGAGCGATCCTGCCTCTGGGTGGGCCTTCTTGACTTGGCAAGGGGCACCCGGAGGTCTTCTAGTCCAACCCCCAAACACACACACACCCCGCTCAGAATAGAGAATAACGGAGTTGGGACCTTGGAGGTCCTCTAGTCCCACCCCTATCCCATTTCAGACAAATGGCTGGGCGACCGCTTCTTTAAAAAAGCCTCCAGCGGTGGAGCACTCGCAACTTCTGAAGGAGGTTGTGTGTGGGGGGGGGGGGTGGGCGCCTTCCTGCCGCTGGGCGGCCCTTTCCACTTTGGGGCACTCAGAGATCCTCTAGCCCAACCCTCCGCTCCTGGAAAGATGCATTGGGAGGGAAAGGGGAGGGGGGCTGACTCGTTTGGCAACTGCTGTCTAGGCCCACCAAGAAGGTGTGTGTGTGTGTGTGTGTGTGTGTGTGTGTGTGTGTGTGTGTGTGTGTGTGTGTGGAGAGCTGAGGGTCTGGCGCTGGCCCAGGGCAAGGCGTGAACCCCGGGGCGGCCGCTTGGGGGTCAGCCCGGCGCTCTCCGCCTCTCTTCCCGGCCCAGCAGGGGCGGCACCTCCGCCCAGTACTTAAAGCCGCGGCTGGGGCTGCTCGCTTCGGTTTAGGAGAGGCAGCCAGCGCGGCAGGGAGCGAAAAGCAGCCCAGGGCAAGCTGGTGCGCGCCGTCGGAGAAGGCGAAAAGAAAGGAAAAGAGAAAAAAAAAAGGAGGGAAGAGAGTAGGAAAGAAGGAAGCGAGCAAGCCAAGCAAGGAAAGGAAAGAAGGAGAAAAGAAAGAAAAAAAGGAGGAAAGAGAGTAGGAAAGGAGGAAGCGAGCAAGCCAAGCCAGGAAAGGAAAGAAGGCGAAAAGAAAGAAAAAGAAAAGGAGGAAAGAGAGTAGGAAAGAAGGAAGCGAGCAAGCCAAGCCAGGAAAGGAAAGAAGGTAAAGAAGGGAAGGAAAGAGGAGAGCCGAGACTGCGGGCCGATGGGTCTCCCGTCCTGGACCCCGCTGCTGGCTCTCTGCTGCGCCCTGGGCCTGGCGTCTGGACAGAGGCACACGGTCTTCTGGAACAGCACCAACCCCAAGTGAGTTCGCGTGTCGGGGCGCTGGGAAAGTTGGGGAGGGGGCGCAGGGCAGGCAAGCCTCTGGGCTCGGGAAAACAGGCACCCTCTTTACCCCCCCCCCCGCCTTCCAAGCCGTGGATTTGCGCCGGGTCGAGCTGGCCCAGGGCTAGGCGCCCTCCAGGCGGGCTCCTGCGCGGATTGAGACCCCCTTCTCTCCCCCTTCCCAGACTGGGAAACGGCGGGGGTCTCCGGTTTCAGCGGAGGCCCCCTCTCTGACTGGCCCACCCAGCTGGCTTCCAGACCCCCACCCCACCCCCACCCCCCCAAAGAGGGATTTGGATGGCTGGCAAATGCGTTTCGCTGCGCTTGGTTTCCTGAAGGCAGCCCACCTCCTCAATTAAAAAATTGAGGAACGGCTCAGGGAGCCGGGCCAAGCCTTTGGATCTGGAAGAAGAGGAGTCTCCCCCACAAGGCCACGACCCCACCTCTCTCTCTCACACACACACACACACACACACAGACACACACCCGGTGCCCACTTCCAGCGTCCAACGCCTCCAGATCTGTGGCGTTTTCCCTCCTTGTTTTCTCCCCAAAAACACCCAGAGTGCCACCACCCCTAAGCCGGGACCCTTTCAATCTGGGGGCCGGCTCCAAACCTTGCCAGCCTTCTCCGCGTGCAAAATTGCACGTTTGCACAACCACCCCCCCCAACCACCCCTTTTCCTTCTCTGCTGATCTCTCCCCCACCCCACCCTAACCCACCACCACCACCACCACCCGTGCGTCTCTCTCTCTCGCTCTCTCTCTCTCTCTGCTCTCTAGCATTTTGCTACTGAGAGTTAGACCCCCCCACACCGAACCTTGATTGACAGCTGGGTCTCCCTCCTGTGAGCGGGAGAAGGCAACTTCGTGGCGGGTCAGGGGGGGGGAAAGACTCAAGAGAAAGGGGTCGGTTGCGTGTCCCCCCCCTCCTGTCTCCACCTTGGCAGGAGGGGATGGAAGCGGAGAGAGCTAGAATTTGTAAACATCCAGTGTGTAGGCCTTTCTTGGCAGCCAGCCCGTACCTGGGCATAGTCACAAGGGTGTAAACCAGGAGTAGGAGGAGGAGGAGGAGGAGGAGACAGCCGTGCTAGGAAAGAGAAGGCGTGCCACTAACTATTATTATTATTGTTATTGTTGTTATTATTGTTGTTGTTGTTATTGTTCTTAATGAAGGAGAATATTTGTAGCTCAGGGTTGAAATGAGGAGCCCTTGGTGCCCTTTGAGCTTCTCCTTCTCTTTCTTTCTCTTCTCTTTCTCTTTCTCCTTCTTCTGCTTCTCCTCCTTCTCTCTCTCTTTCTCCCTCTCCTCTTTCTTCTCCTCTTTCTCTTCCTCCTCCCCCTCCTTCTCCTTCTTTCTATTAATAATGATTATTAAATTTAGAGTAGTTAGGGTAATGGCACATCTGGAAGAAAACAAGCAAGCTCAGAGACCACCAAGGACATTTATTATTATTATTATTATTATTAATTATTATTATTATTATTATTATTATTATTATTATTATTATTATTATTATTATCCGCTTATCTCGACGTGGAGCACTTCTAGGCGGCTCTTGGCTTCAATTTTATTTTAACCTGTATATATTGTACTGTTTTAATTTGCCCTGTAAACCGCCCTGAGTCCCTCAGGAAAAGGGTGGTATATAAATCGAAATAATAAATAAATAAATAAATAAATAAATAAATAAATAAATAAATAAATAAATAAATAAATAAATAAATTACCCCTGGCTGCGCCTCCTCGCAGTTCCTAGCCCTAAGCGGTGCCATCCTTTGCCAACCTGAAAAATTCCCCTTCTTCTAAGCCAGGTTAAGGTGGTCAGAAATGCCTTTCAAACCAGCTTTCTAATACAGCTTCAGTATTCTGAGCAAGGGTGGGTGGGTTTTGTTTCGAACATGGCTTGCCAGTCCGGAATGACTTTCAAGTGGCGGGGAGTTCCGACGGCTATCTTTCTCCTCCCGGGGTGATTCTGTGGGCCCGAGTCCCGCCTTGAAGCAAGGCGGGGTGTTCCTGCTCCTGCGGGGCAGGGTGGGGGGGAGAGGGAGAAAGTGAGAGTTTGGACTGGGTTCAGAAGTTGGGGCGATAGGACCGTGGGGATGGGGGAAGAGATCCAGGCTTGGGGATCGAGGCAGAAGGAAGGAAGAAAGAGGATCTTGTGGTCCTGTGTGTGTGGTGGTTTTTTTTTTCTCCTTTCCAGATTGATCTCGGGGTGATGCCACTGGAGTTTGCGGGGGGGGGTGTGCACGCCCGCGCCCGCAGAGGTGTGCCTCTGAGCGTAAGACGAGGGCAAGGTTTCCCTCTGGCACCCGCGGGGTTAATCTCATCGGGGTGGGGGGGAGGATTGTTTTGCAGAGATTGTCTGGCTTTGCAGGGAAGCCAGGGGGCAGCTGCATCCTGTTGTGAAAGCTTCAAGGCTGGGGGCTCTCCAGGTGGTCTTCTTTCCCTCCCCCCTCCTCCCCAGCTTGTCCCTCTCCCCCATTCCCTGATCATTTTTTTAAAAAAAGTTTTTTTTTATTTTCCTCCCCATTTCTTCCTTCTTTCCCTCGGGCTGAAATTCTAAGCAGGCTGCCCAGATGTCAGGACTACACCTCCCCTGTTGCTTTGCCACAGGCCCACAGAGCGCAGATGGAGGAAAGTGAAGGGGTTAGGGTTATTTATTTATCCGTCCAATTTGTTTGCCACTCAGCATTTGGGCGACGCTGGAAGAAGCTCCCGGTTCTAAATCCTCCTCGGCTCCAGAAATGGACTTGGTGATTTGGAACCGGCCTACCTCTAAGGTAGAGGGAACATTTAATAGAAGAACAGACTTGGAAGGGACCTTGGAGGTCATCTAGTCCAACCCACTGCTCAGGCAGGAAACCCTACACCATTTCAGACCAGTGGCTGTCCAGTCTCTTCTTAAAAACCACCAGTGACAACTTAAAAACCACCAGCCACAACTTCTAGTGGCAAGCAGTTCCACTGCTTGATTGTCTTCACTGTTAGGAAATTTTCTCCTTAATTCCCAGGTTGCTTCTCTCCTTGGTTAGTTTCCATCCCTCGCTTCTTGTCCTGCCTTCAGGCGCTTTGGAGGAGAGGTGGACCCCCCCCTCTGTTATTCCAGCTCTGTTATTCTGAGTAGGGGGTTGGACTAGAGGACCTCCGAGGCCCTGGGATTCTCTTGTTCTCATGAAGCGGCTTCCACAGAGACTCTCCTTCCGAGAATCAAGCGCGGGAGAAAATTAACTTTGAGATGTGACTGCGGAGATGGAGCCTCCACTCGCAGGAGCACTCTACCTCTTTTGTCAGAGCTCAGAAACTCCCCCCCCTCCCCGCAAGAGCTTGCTCAGAGGCCTCTCTAGAAGCCCCGGACTCTGAGAACAACGTTGACTCTTCCTCCCCCCCCACTCCCAAATCTTGCAAGGCCAAAAAAAAGGACCTGCACTCTGCATGTGCTCAGAAGCCCTCTCGCTTTTTCTGTGTCTCAGCTTTGGAAAGACAACCCCCCCTCAGGGCAAAAAAACCCGAGGAGGGTCTCTCGCCTTTGTAGAAGGATTGCGCCATCAGGTCATCTCCTCCCTACCCCCCCCTTTAAAAAAAAAAGGCTGGACTTTTGATCAACATTGCAGAAGTTCAACCAGGTGGAAAATCTTGGCCAGGCCAGGCGCGGGGGAAAGTTAGTAGGAGGAGAGAAGCCCAGCCAAGCCTTCTTTTCCCAGGGCAGGCGCCCTGCTGGCCTGGGGCCTCTTCCTTCCCGCCAGCCCTGGACAGCGGCCAAGGGATGGCGCCAGGGTTATCCGGGGCAGGAAGCCTGGCTGTTTTTCGGGGACAAACATCTTGCAAAGTTTTTTCCCCCTCCTTCTTTCTGAAGACAGAAAAGTTGTTTTGTCAAAGCGCCTGCCGATGATGATGATGACAACTCCGGTGTGTGTGTGTGCGGGGGAGAACAGAAGGAGGGGCTGTGTTTTTTTAGGATTGGTGGGGGGGGGGGAAGAAAGAAAACAACCAAGGTAGTTATTGTGGGTGATTCGAATCCGGCCCCGGGCGAGGCCAAGCGAGACGTGGGGAGACATTCAACTCGGATGGAGTTTCTTTTTTGCAGCCAGCCGTGGGAGCGCGGTTTAATGTCGAGAGCCCACCGTCGTCGTATCTCAGGGCACGGCCCCCCCCCTTTAATTTCAGACCTGGGGTGATTGGCACTCCTCTTGCCCACTTAATTCCTGCACACACACATACACCCCCCTTTTCCTGACCCTTTCCTCCCCCCCAAAAATGCCATCTCCTAAGTTCAACCAGCCTTTTCTTCATGCCCAAAACACTTTTTCCAGATGTTTGGAACAAAAGAAAGCAGAGGGGAAACATCTGAAGAACATCTGGAGGGCGCCCCACTGCCTATCCGGGACTGGTGATTATTTTTTTCATGGTTGGTTCAGGCAACACACACACACACACACACACACACACACACACACACACACACACACAAATACAAAAACACCTTCCAGCTCAGCTAAAATTTTTCCCTTTTTTGCTGTGTTCGCTTTTTGGCCTCTCAAAAGTTACGTATATTTTCCCCCCCCCCCCCGTCTAACTTAGCCAGATGTGTTTGGAGGGGTGGGGTGGCCACCATCCTGGGTGATCTTTGCAAACAGGGGTCAGATCCTGGGTGGTGTGAACCCCCCACCCCCCCAGGGCAGGGTGGGAGGCAGGCTGGGTGGGAGGCGAGAGCCCTTTCAAGCCATCTCTCTCTCTCTCTCACTCTTTCTCTGCAAGGATGCTAAAAGTGGTTTATTGCTCCAGCGTGGATCCGCCGCCCTGGCGGGGTTGTCAAACCGGTTTGGGAGAAGCCTTAGTTTGTTCCTTCATTCCCAGATGTGTGTGTGGGGAAGCGGATAAACCTTTAATAACTAATTTCGCCCTTTGGAATGCAGTTTCTCCAGAGGCCGGGATAGGATAGGCCGACTTAAAAGAGGGCCATCGTTGTTTTTTTCCCGGGAGGGGGGCACCATCCATCTTAAGCAGGTTGGCAGAACAAACCAGCATTTCCCCCCCCCCACAAGATGAACGTCCTGCCTCTTCTTTGAGGACAACAGAAACCATGTTTTTAATCCTGGCAAGGAATCCTCATGCACATTACGAGCTGAATTTTCTTGGCTAAGCAAGGCGCTTGTTCAGTGTTCAAGGCGCCTGGTTTTACGGCCTTTTTTTGCCACGGTCGTTAAGCGAATCGCTGCAGGTGTGGAGGGAACCAGGTGGTCGTTAAACGAATCTGGATTTCCCCTTATAGACTTGGCTGGTCGGAAGCCGGATAGATTGTTAATTATCCACAGGGCAATTAACCAGTGGAACAGCTTGCCACCTGAAATTGTGGGTGCTCCATCACTGGAGGTTTTTAAGCCTAGAGTAGAGAGTTACTTGTCCGAGATGCTGTAAATTCTCCTGCTTGAGCAGGGGGCTGGACTAGAAGACCTTCAAGGTCCCTTCCAGCTTATTCTATTCTATTCTATTCTATTCTATTCTATTCTATTCTATTCTATTCTATTCTATTCTATTCTATTCTATTCCATTCCATTCCATTCCATTCCATTCCATTCCATTCCATTCCATTCTATTGCAATCACGTGATCCTGAGATTTGGCAACGGATGTAAAATCCATGCTTGAACTTTTCACGTGACCCTGGGGTTTCTGTGATGGTCGTAAGTATGAGGACTTGTCCTAAGTCGCTTTTTTTCAGGACCGTTGCAACCTCAGTCACTAAAACGAACGGTCGTTAAATTGAGGATGAGCCCTATTCTTCATTTTGACCCACTGCAAGTCCGTCTGGCAGCAAAATAGCAAATGCTGAATCTCCCAAACAAAAATACATGAGGAATAATCGGTGTAAAAATGGCGAGACCGTGAAAATGTGTAAAAATAGGGTGTCTGGCTGTGATCAGAATCGAAAAAGAAATCTTGCAGAGTAAGATCAAACGTTGCTGACTCTTACAAGCGTTATGTAGCGATATATTTGTGGGTTTTTTTTAAAAAAAAATAGATTAAATGGAAGTATAGCAATTGTGCGTTCCTTCACAGAAGAGGAGGGGTTTAAAATGCAGATTATGTCACTTCTTTCCCCCCCCCCATCATCACCCGTAAAAAGTCAAGGACCTTGAAAAGAGCCACAGAAGGAAATTTTTTGTGTGCAATGGGATTTACTCCCTGCATCCCCATTTACATGTAAATAATAATTAATAATAATAATAATAATAATAATAATAATAATAATAATTAATAATAATAATAATAATAATAATAATAATAATAATAATAATAATAATAATAATAATAATAATAATAATAATAATAATATCATTGGGAGGGACCTTGGAGGTCATCTAGTCCAACCCCCTGCTCAGGCAGGAAACCCTATCCCATTTCAGACAAATGGTTGTCCAGTCCCTTTTTCTCCAGCTTCTGGAGGCAGGTAGTTCCACCGGTTTTGTTCTAACTCTTCTGACCTTGTTTAATGACCGTTTACAATGGCACTGAAAAAGCAACTTAGGACCGTTTTTTCACACTTAACAACCGTTCCAGCATCCCCATGGTTCATGTCATCAAAATTGGCCACTGACTCGTACTTACGACGATCACGGTGTCCAGGGGTCATTTATGCGTTGAAATTGATTGTAAGTAAGCTCAGCGTCTCAGCTAGCCTAGCCTTGGCTGGGGCTGATAGGAACTGGAGTTATTGCATAAAGTTTGGGAGGCCTTTGTTGATACGGTGCGATTGTTAACGTCAGTCATTCCAAGACACGCTTGGCTGAAAGAAAACAGTGTTTAATTTCCATTTATTGGATTTGCAAAGAGGCCCGACTGAAAAACGACACGATTAAAAAAGAGATTTTAAAAAAACAGCAAGGAATTGGAGACGGTAAAGCCAAGGAATGTATTTAAACAGCCAAACAAATTTCCGGGGAATTGAAGATAGGCCTAGCAAATCTGGGGGGAAAAAACAACGCTGTTGGCCAGAGAATAAAACTGGATTTAAAATAATCCAACCTCAGGAAGAATACCTTATGATTTAATTATTAAATTGATTGACAGGCCTCCTCGTTATTTAGCTAATGGTGGCCCTTAAGATGCTCTTGGTCAGCCTGTGTAGAAACAATCCTTGATTTATGGCTTATCACGCTCAATTTCACTTTTTTTTTTTTTGCTATCGTTATTATGCAAATCACCGCGGTCATTCAAGGAATCACAGGGTCGTTAAGCAAATCTATCTTTTCTGTCTTGACTGTAGATTCCTTAAAAGCAATCCCTTACTCTCTCAGGGGAGGGAGGGGTCTACCTTGCAGGGTTCTTGGTAAGGATGATTAAGAAGACGCTGAATGAAGTTTGAAAAAGTTTTGGAAGTTTTTAAGCCTTCTTTTTACATTGGTTTTAGGTTTCAGAGGGAGGATTACACTGTCGAGGTGCGTCTGAACGAATATTTGGATATCATCTGTCCGCACTACGAGGATAACAGCGTCCCCGTCCATTCCATGGAGCGCTACACCTTGTACCTGGTTGAACGAGAGGAGTACGACACGTGCAAACCACGCTCTAAGGATCAGGTCCGCTGGCAATGCAACCGGCCGGATGCCCTCCACGGTCCGGAGCGGCTTTCCGAAAAATTCCAGCGTTTCACGCCGTTCACCCTCGGCAAAGAATTCAGAGAGGGCCACGAATATTATTACATCTGTAAGTCTCCTTTTTGGAGAAACTCGTGTTTTCATTGACGGCAGGAGCATCCCCGCTAAAAATCAGGCGCAGAAAATTTAAGAGATAAAATACAAGATGGAAGGAAGGAAGGAAGGAAGGAAGGAAGGAAGGAAGGAAGGAAGGAAGGAAGGAAGGAAGGAAGGAAAAAAAGAATAACAGACTAACAGTTTGAAGGGACCTTGGAGGTCTTCTAGTCCACCCTCCTGCACAAGTAGGAGACTCTATGCCATTTTACACAAATGTTTGTAAAGAATCTCTTCTTAAAAACCAGCAGTGATAAGGAAGGAAGGAAGGAAGGAAGGAAGGAAGGAAGGAAGGAAGGAAGGAAGGAAGGAAGGAAGGAAGGAAAAAAAGAATAACAGACTAACAGTTTGAAGGGACCTTGGAGGTCTTCTAGTCCACCCTCCTGCACAAGCAGGAGACTCTATGCCATTTTACACAAATGTTTGTAAAGAATCTCTTCTTAAAAACCAGCAGTGATGAAGGAAGGAAGGAAGGAAGGAAGGAAGGAAGGAAGGAAGGAAGGAAGGAAGGAAGGAATAGCAGAATAACAGAATTGGAAGGGACCTTAGAGGTCATCTAGTCCAAACCCCTGCTCAAGCAGGAGACCCTATACCATTTCACACAAATAGCCATCCAGTCCCTTCTTGAAAACCTCCAGTGTTGGAGCATCCACAACGTCTGGAGGCGAGTCGTTCCACTGGTTAAATTGGGCTCCAAAACTACAGCCGTTTAAAAATAGGAATGCTCTGCAAATTCTTCTTGGAATACTCCAGGCTAGAGAAGGGCGTATCCTATCCTTTGCTCTTCCAATTTTCTCTTTTCTCTGATTCTCGCCAGCATTTTTAATAGTTTTCCTCTCTTTTTTTCTTTCTCCTCTTGGTTAGCAAAACCAATCCATCGGCACCGAGATTCCTGCCTGAAATTGAAGGTGAAGGTGCTTGGGAAGAAAAGTAAGTATTTTAGCGTTTAAATACTTAATTGCTTTTCCAATATATTTATTTATTTTAATCCCCTTTATATCCCGCCCTTCTCCGAAGACTCAGGGCGGCTTACAATCTAAGCACAAATCAAATGTGCTTAGCAATTTTGGGTTGTCTCAAACTGCTAAGCTTGTAAGCCGCCCTGAGTCTTCGGAGAAGGGCGGGATATAAAGGGGATTAAAATAAATAAATAAAAAATAAATAAAAGCACCAGGATTACCTCCAAAGAATATCGGTAGGGATGAAGGAAGCGACGTCGCCACAGTTACGTCTTTGCACCGTTTCATGGTTCAGACTTACCGCCCACCGTCTCTTCAGCCACTCAGGGTGGGAGATTCAGGTGGTCTTTTTTTCAATGGCGCCTCATTTAGCGACCTTTCAGAGTTGCGACAGTGATGAAAAAGTAATTTGACCTCCCGTCCTGGCCTTCACAGCTTTTGCGGGTCTGTAAAGTGAAGCAAAGCTGATGGCAACATGAATATTTCACTTAGGGACTGCTTCGCTGAACAACCGAGTTGCCGGCCCCCATTACGGTCGCTAAATGAGGACAACTTGAATGGTGCTTCATATAACAACCGCAGGAATTCAAGTAATAACTGTGGTGGGAAAGGCCACCAAACGGGGCAAAACTCACTGAACAAAATGTTTCACTTAGCAACGTAAACTTTGGGTTTAGTTGTGGTCGTAAGTTGAGGACTACCTGTAAAACCCACCTGGAGAAAAAGAGAGAGAAGGATGTGAGGTTCAAGCTGGAAGGGGAAGGGGTTCTCAGGATTCAGCATATCCTGTTTTTTTGGGGTGTCTGACCTTAACAGTGTTCTTTCTTCCATTGTAGCTCAGATACCACCCGGCCACGTGCCCACGCAGAAGGGAAAACTTCAATCAGGTAGGTCTATAAATGGAATTCTTGGAAATTGTGGGGCTGGGGGTGTCCTCATCCCACGGATAAATCATTAGAAATCCATGGGGTCCATATGAGACACAGGTGACCCTCTTCCATGCAGAATGAGACAAACATCCCCCCCTTATTTCTTTCCTCGCTGATCTCTGCAGACGATCCGGATGCCACGATGTTGCGCAGCGTGGGGCACAATTCCGCCCCCCGGCTTGGCAGCCCCCTGCCCTTCATCAACCTCTTGCTGCTGGTCTTCATCTTTCGGGGGCCCTGAAGGGAATCTCGGACCCTGACTGAACCCCCCCGGATTGAGCCAGGCAGGGTGGACTCCGACGAGATCCACGCGGTGAGCGAGGCAGCACCATGGGTCTTCACTATTATCAAGCTCAAAACCGTTGGTAGCACGAGGCGCGAGGAGGCACGACACACGTCGTAGGCGTGGGAAAGGCGGTGTGCAAATCAGCTCTCTCGTTCTCGAGAAAGAACTCGTTGGACTCCCGGTGAGGAGAAAGCAACGCGGCGAGCTGACGACGTGTCCTCTGCAGGTCGGAGACGTGTCCTCCGCGAGTCAGTGATGCCGAGGATCCTGCCAAAGTTGGATGGACTTCGTTGGACTTTTCAAGCAAACTTTATTGGGACTTTTTGAGCAAACTTTGTTAGACTTTCCGAGCAAAGTTCATTGGACGTTTCGAGCAAACTTGGCTGGATGTTTCGAGCAAAATACGTTGGGACTTTTCGAGCAAACTTTGTTAGACTTTTCGAGCAAAGTTCATGGGACGTTTCGAGCAAACTTCGTTGGATGTTTCGAGCAAAATACGTTGGGACTTTTCGAGCAAACTTCGTTGGACTTTTCAAGCAAGGTATAAGACAGACACAGGCTGCTTCCAAAACCACCCACTTCCCTCGGGACCTCCGAGATCATGTGAATAATTTATCAGACTTGAAAAACAGGCAGGACCTGAATTCAAAGAGGATCCCCACCCCGGTGACTTTTATCTTCCCTTCGTCGAACTTTTGTCCTCACAATCCGGACAGAAAGGCTGTGTCCAGAGGATATAGATTCAAGAACTCGGATCAGTACTATTTATTAGAACGGAAGATGAAGGTGGCGAGCCCAGTTTGGCAGCAAGGATCGCAATTTCAAAAGAGGCTTGGAAAAGGGTGGAATTCTCGAGAAGAAGGGGAAAATTTATTTTCTCTTATGCTTTTTATTGTGGGGTATTTTTTTTAATTTGTAAAAAAAAAAGAAAAAAAAGAATAAATGACACCAAACAAGCTGGCTGTGGTTCAACTGGGCGACCTTGTTTTGTGAAACGAGAGGGCCGAGCGCGGAAGATCAGTGGGTGGGGCCTAAAGCAAGGGGGCGGAGCCTGGCGGCAGAGGCAAAAAACATAGTTTTTCTTGCTGGAACGATTCTGTAAATGGAATTTACAAAGTACAAAGGCTAAAATCTTCCTTGCAAATTGTTTTGCTTTGATTCGGATCCCAACTATTATATTTCCTGCCTCAAGGGGCCCAGGTGAAGATGCGAGGGCAACCTTTGAAGCCCGATGTTATTATGGTCTGTTAAAATGTCTGGAGTGATTTGTTTCGGGGATACTGGGGGGAGCCAGGTGGCCCGACGACGTGGGATCGAAGGAAACGAAACTTGCCGGTTGCCAAGATTTTTCAAAGCTCCTTTGATGCATTTTTAACGATGCTTTAAATCGCCTTTTCACCTGGTTTTCTCCCTGGCTGATAAAATACAGTTCTTATTTCACAGAAGAACATAAATAAAACAAGGGGAAGCATTATTGGAAAAAAAAAATAAAAATAAGCAGGCGTCCACCGGTTTGCAGTCCTGAAGTCAAACCCCACACTTTTAACCTTTTTTTCCTCCTGTAAGCCACTCAGAGTCGCTTTGAAACGAGACCAGCCGCAAATACATTTCATCATAATAAATAAAGCAGCTCCGCAGTTCTCAGCCCAATGGCTTGGGTAGGGCCAAGCATTATTTTATGTTACTTGTTTTTTAAAAATATTTTGTGTTTTTTTTTATTGCAATATTGCCTCAATCCTGGAGGGTGAAAGAACTGCGACTAGAGTCATGCATGCTCTTTAGCCCGCTGCAGAATCTGGATTTGGCAGGTTGCAAAGCCGATGTAATCTTGTGTTTGCTGAAGTCCATGCAAACAATCCATGGTTTGCTTTAGGGCAAGCCACGTTGTATGGGGCAGATATATATATATATATATATATATATATATATATATTCTTTTATAGTGCAGTGTCATCACCTTGCTGTCAGGGCAGGTATAACCAAGGAGCTAATTCACTGCCTGAAATTCACTGCCGGATACTCGCTTAGCAACGGACATTCGGGGTAAATGGTGGTCGTAAGTCAAGAACTTCCCCTTATATGAATTACACCTGGTTGCAGATGGCTGAATTTTGATCCCAGGACCGTGGGGAAGCTACGACAGTCGTTAAGTGTGAAAAAGGCTCCTCAGTCACTTTTATTTTACAGTACGCTTTTGCAAAACAGCCACTAAAAGAGCCGGCGTAAGCCGAGGACTGCCTATAGCAGCCGTGAGCCATTATTTCAACCTGGCCCATCACAGAAAGCCAGGAAAGGAGAGGCTGGTAAATCAGAGGCAGTTAATCGCATTTAAGCCTTGTTTTGAGAAGAGGCATCATCGGTCTGTGCCAGCTAAGCTGATGAAGAGAAAGGGAAAAATTGTCGAAAGGTGAATGACATCACGGTCGGCAAATTAAAATAAAATTAAAATAAAATTAAAATGCACTGGATGTTCGCTCTCTGGTCTTTGAAGGCAATCTTGCAACGTGGAGATTCTTTTAAATTTCTTTTGTTTTGTGTGTGTGTGTGTGTGATGGCTTTGTAGTCGGATCCAGGAGAAATTATCCAACGGTGGCGGCAGGATAGCCGCAGTAACTGGGTTGTCCTGACTTGTCGGGCTGAGTGTGTGGTGCGTCCGTGCGCATTTTGCCTTTTCTTTCCGTTCTTTTTTTTAAAACAAAAATCAGGATTATGCTGCCACAGCAGGTTTGGGAACTGGGAGAGTGACCCAGCCAGACAAGTGGCGGGTTTTGTGGCCCAGCTGGAGAAAAACCAAGGAGAGGAGGAAGGAGAATCACGCGTGTTTATTTTTCTCTGTCTTCCAAATTCACCAACGCAACTGTAAAAGTCGAGAAATTCGGGGAGGTGTGAAGCTGGTAATTAATGGGGGGGGGAAACCAAGCTTGGTGGGAAAATGACATAAATTTCAATCCCTCCCACCCCCCTTTTTTTTTAAAAAAAATTCCTTTTCTGATGATTTTAATCCCAGGGCAGGAAAGAGGGAGAAATAATTGACGGTAGGTCCTTGACAAACAAGAGATGTTTGCTTTTTTTTCCAATATTTCTGTTTTTTCCTTTCTTCGGCTCCGAGTTGCAAAGACCCTCAGCTGTCTAAGCTGAGATCGGAGGGAGGATCTTATTCTGCTCTCCTGTTTCTTTTAGGGGGTACAATATTTGCTTTGGGGTGTGTGTGTGTGCGCGCGCATGTGTGTGTGTGTGTGTGTCTGCCTCAAGTGCCCATGAGCTTGGAGTTTTCGCTTGGCACGGCCAAACGGGATGAGTTGTGCTTTTGGGGACACACCCTTGAGGATAATGCAATTAATCTGTACAAGATTGTGGGTGGTTCTGGGGGGGGGAAAGTGAGTTGCACCACCCCCACCCCCCAAAAAAATCCCGCCTTCTTTCTGTGCCAGATGATATGATTAAATTGAACAATAATGAAGGTATAAGACTTTCACACCAGCAAGTCAACCTGGCATTGATTGATTGAGTCAATCTTTTCATTCCTCATTCCTTCATTCCTATCCTCTTTATTATTGTTATAAATAACTCAAGGTAATAAACATACCGAGTACTCTTCCTCCTGTTTTCCCTGTCACAACAATCCTGTAAGGTAGATTGAGCTGAGAGGGAAGGACTAGCCCAGAGTCGCCCAACCGGGTTTTGTGCTTAAGGTGGGACTAGAATTCACTGTCTCCTGGTGATAGGCCCAAGGCGGCACTAGAACTCACCGTCTCCTAGCGATTGTCCCAAAGTCACCCAGCCAGCTTTCATGCCTAAAGCAGAACTAGAACTCACCATCTCCTAGTGATTAGCCCAAAGTCACCAGGTTGGCTTTCATGCCTAAGGTGGAACTAGAATTCCCTGTCTCCTGGTTTCTGACCTCATGCCTTTAGCCTACGGAACCCACTTCTCAATTTATCTTAAATGTGTTGATTTAACAGTTCAACAACTGTGAAAGCAAACAATTGGCTTTGTTTCTGGTTCGGCCATATGGGAATGGTGTTATGTTATCCCCCCCCCCATTCGTTTTGTTTAAAAAACAAAAAAAGTGGTGAAAAGAAAAGAAAAAATACCCCACCCCCCCACCCCCGAGCAGATGGGAAAGGCCTGTCTGTACACACCGCTTGCAAAGACCGGATTAGCCAATGCGGGTGGGATATAGAGCCGGCTTAAAAATATACTTCTGAGTTTGTTTTTCAACCAAATATATAATTAGGCTGTAGGTTACGGAAAGGGTAACCCAACAAAAAAAATATATTATGTTTTCATACTTGGATGGAGACAGGAAGAAAGGAAATGCTGTTGAGACTTGGTTCAACATATATATATATATATATATATATATATATATATATATATATATATATATATATATATATATATATATATATATATATATATATATATATATATATATATATATATATATATATATATATATATATATATATATATATATATATATATATATATATATATAAATGATTTACGACTCTATATATATATATATATGAATGATTTACGACTCTAAACCAGTCCTGAGTTAACATCTCAACTCAGATACTGTACTGAACTCAGAAAAACAGGTTAATTCCTGAAATGGCTCCAGCTGAAGCGAGTGGAGGCACCCAGAATCTTGGTGGGAGGACTACAGCACCCATAAACCCCAGCAAACGAGGCCTGTTCTGGATTTATTTAAGTTTTTTAAAATAATAATAATAATAATTTGCCGTCAACATTTTTATAAATAACTCACCAAGTCTTGCAAGATTCGTTGGCAAAAAAAAAGGAAGAAAAGAGAAGTGGGTACTTGTTATCTTTTTTTTATTGCTTCTTTTTTCTTTGTACAGTTTTTATAACTACCTGGAGATATTTACAAAAGCCCGGCTTTAAATGAAACCTGTAAATCATTTTTGGAGACAGATAGGCCGGTTAATAAAGAGCCTGAGAGTTTGAAAGTCATAACGGGCCCTTTGCTTTTGGAGTTCCTATTCTATCGCTCAATAATGTTGACATATAATTTATTTCCCCTGTTCTGAAGCTGGAAATAAAACTCGCTTTCTCTCGCGCTTATTGTTTAGCCTGGCATTCTTTCTTGGGTCTTTTGAGCGTCCTTTGGGGATAATTGAACTAAATAGAAACTTCTTTCTTTTCCTTTTTCCTTCCTTCCTTCCTTCCTTCCTTCCTTCCTTCCTTCCTTCCTGTCTTCTTTCCATCCACCCATCACTCCCTCTCTTCCTCCTTAGCTTCCTTCCTCTCCCTTCTCCTTCTCTCCTTCCTTCCTCTTTCATTTTTCCTTCCTTCCTTCCTCCATCCTTCTATCCATTTCATCCTTCTATCCATTTCCTTCACCGCTCCTCCCTCCCTTCTTTTCCTCTTCTCTCTCCTTCCTTCCTTCCTTCCTTCCTTCGTCCTCCTCCCTCCCTCCCTCTCTTCCTTCCTCTTTCATTCCCTTCTTTCTTCTCCTCTGCCTTACCTCCTCCCTCCCTCCCTCTCTTCCTTCCTCTTTCATTCCCTTCTTTCTTCTCCTCTGCCTTACCTCCTCCCTCCCTCCCTCTCTTCCTTCCTCTTTCATTCCCTTCTTTCTTCTCCTCTGCCTTACCTCCTCCCTCCCTCCCTCTCTTCCTTCCTCTTTCATTCCCTTCTTTCTTCTCCTCTGCCTTACCTCCTCCCTCCCTCCCTCTCTTCCTTCCTCTTTCATTCCCTTCTTTCTTCTCTGCCTTACCTCCTCCCTCCCTCCCTCTCTTCCTTCCTCTTTCATTCCCTTCTTTCTTCTCCTCTGCCTTACCTCCTCCCTCCCTCCCTCTCTTCCTTCCTCTTTCATTCCCTTCTTTCTTCTCCTCTGCCTTACCTCCTCCCTCCCTCCCTCTCTTCCTCTTTCACTTTCCCTTCTTCTCCTCTGCCTTACCTCCTCCCTCCCTCCCTCTCTTTCCCTTTCTCTTCCTCCCTCCCTCCGCTTCGCCAAGAAGCCCACCGGCCGACTCGCAGCGCCGCGCTCCCCTCGCGAAGCGCCCGGGCGGAGCAGCGCGATCCTCCCCCGGAAAGGCGGAGCTGATGTGCCCTCCGCGCCCGCCCGCCCGCCCAGCCACCGGCCTGCCTGCCTGCCTGCCAGCGCGTCTGCCGGGGCAGCGGAGGGTCCGGAGCCGGCCGGTGGGAGCCTCCCGGGTGGGGAGGGGGCGCGCCGGGATGGCGGGGGCGCTGCTGCAGCTCCTCTCCTGTACCTCGTTGCTCTTCACGCTGGGCATGTTTGGCACCGGGCTGTAAGCAGAGCTGGGGGGCTGGAAGCAGGACTGGGGGTCTCTAAGCAGAGCTGGGGGGCTGGAAGCAGGACTGGGGGTCTCGAAGCAGGACTGGGGGGCTGTAAGCAGAGCTGGGGGGCTGGAAGCAGGACTGGGGGTCTCTAAGCAGAGCTGGGGGGCTGGAAGCAGGACTGGGGGTCTCTAAGCAGAGCTGGGGGGCTGGAAGCAGGACTGGGGGTCTCTAAGCAGAGCTGGGGGGCTGGAAGCAGGACTGGGGGTCTCTAAGCAGAGCTGGGGGGCTGGAAGCAGGACTGGGGGGCTGGAAGCAGAGCTGGGGGTCTCTAATCAGAGCTGGGGGGCTGGAAGCAGAGCTGGGGCTCTCTAAGCAGAGCTGGGGGGCTGGAAGCAGAGCTAGGGCTCTCTAAGCAGAGCTGGGGGGCTGGAAGCAGGACTGGGGGTCTCTAAGCAGAGCTGGGGGGCTGGAAGCAGGACTGGGGGGCTGGAAGCAGAGCTGGGGGTCTCTAATCAGAGCTGGGGGGCTGGAAGCAGAGCTGGGGCTCTCTAAGCAGAGCTGGGGGGCTGGAAGCAGAGCTAGGGCTCTCTAAGCAGAGCTGGGGGGCTGGAAGCAGGACTGGGGGTCTCTAAGCAGAGCTGGGGGGCTGGAAGCAGGACTGGGGGGCTGGAAGCAGAGCTGGGGGTCTCTAATCAGAGCTGGGGGGCTGGAAGCAGAGCTGGGGCTCTCTAAGCAGAGCTGGGGGGCTGGAAGCAGAGCTAGGGCTCTCTAAGCAGAGCTGGGGGGCTGAAAGCAGGACTGGGGGACTGGAAGCAGAGCTGGGGGTCTCTAAGCAGAGTTGAGGTTCTCTAAGCAGAGCTGGAGGCAAAGTTGGGGGGCTGGAAGCAAGACTGGGGGTCTGGAAACAGAACTGGGGGGTCTGGAAGCAAAGTTGGTCTGGAAGAAGAGTTGGGGGTCCGGAAGCAGAACTGGGGGGCTGAAAGCAAAGTTGGGGGGCTGGAAGCAAGACTGGGGGTCGGGATGCTGAGCTGGGGGTCTATAAGCAGAGCTAGGCGGGTGTCTGGAGGCAGAGTAGAAATAAGGGGAGGGGGAAAAGCCTTGTGGCAAAATGAGTCCCCCTCGCCCAGTGCACAGGTGGAATCTGGCATGGAGGTTCCGGGTGGGTGGAGCAAAAATGCCCCTCCCCCACCAGGATTCCACCTGTCTGCCCAGGTGAGCTGGGCAATGATTGGCCAGGAAACAGGTTTATGGAAAAAAGGAAAGCTGGGGGTTGTGGGGCTGAAGTGGCTATGGGGTGTGTCTTGTGTGTGTGTGAGAAGGAAAGATTCGGGGGGGGGGGGGAGGGGTGTGGATTTTCCCTTCCCACCCGTGGCTCAGCCCCATAGGCGCACCATCAGCACCCCTTTGCTTAATTATGTGGGGTGCGGGGCGGGCAGGAAGATCCCCAGAGCTATGGGGCAACTAGCCCCATAGACCTGTGTGTGTCTGTGTGTCATCACAACTCTTGCACAGCTGTGGGGTGGGAAAGCATAGTTGTGGGGCAGGGTTTGGGGGAAGGTGGATGAGGGGGCCCACCCTGGGGAGAAGAAACAAACCATGTTAGGACCTTAGTTGTGGGTCTTGGACTCTTGGCATCAAATTGAGATTTAATGCAAACACACACACACACACACACACACACCCATTTAAAGTATTTTTCTGCCTGAACCACCAAATCTGCAGAGCCGTGGGATGGCTGGCGTTGAATGAAGGGAGGAAAAATGGGGGGGGGGAGAATTAATTTTTATGGGGAGTGAGGTTATAGGAGAGGGATGATCTAATATTTTGTCTTGTTTTGTTTTGCCATATCTCGCACTCAGGACCGACCTGCGGAAAATGTTTGCAACCAGAAACGTGGAAAATATCCAGTTTCTTCCGTTTCTGACCACCGACGTAAAGTAAGCCTAACAGTGGTGAAGTCCCGGGCAGGGGCAGACGGGGGTTGGACTAAATGATCTCTAGGTTCCCCTCCGAGCCCTGACCTTACAAGACTGGGAGATTGGTCAATCCTTGGCTGTACATTTGTGCATGATCAATCTACTCAACCATAACCCAGGGCCCTCAAAAGGAATACATTTAAACCCTTTCAACTTCAAGCAGTCCTCAGCTTAACGACCACAATTCAGATAGAATAGAACAGAGCTGGGAGGGACCTTGGAGGTCTTCTAGTCCAGCCCCCCCCCCCCCCCCCCCGCTCAAGCAGGAGATCCTGTACCATCTCAGATAAGCGGCTGTCTAAGTGAGACGTGCGTCGAGTTTTGCCCATTTTTTCAACATTTCTTGTCACCAAACTTTAACAACTGCCTCGCTTAGCGATGGAAATTTTGGCCTTCACTGTGGTCGTAAGTCAAGGACCATTTCAGAGAATCCAGAGAAGGGGAGTGGGCTGGTCACTCAAAAAAAAAAAATCTGTTTCCTTCTCTCTCTGGATCAGCAACCTGAGTTGGCTAAGCTACGGTTTCCTGAAGGGCGACCGGACGTTGATCATGGTTAACACAGTGGGTGCCGTCCTACAGACTCTGTACATCCTGGTTTATTTCTTCTTCAGCTCAGAGAAGGTGGGTGAGCTTCTCCAAAATATCCTTCATTCTTTCCCCTCCGCCCTTTGGCCAGTGGAACGTTGCACTCAAAGGTAGACTGCTCCTAACCCTGCAGTTCTACCGAGCTACCTTGGATGGCGACTTTTAACCACAACCTAGCCCAAATTTTTATGTTGGTTGAGTGAGACATTGGTTAAGTGGGCTTGGCTTCATTTTGCGACCTTTCTCGCCACAGATGTTAAAGGAGTCACTGCAGTGGTTAAGCTAGTCACACGGTCGTTAACTGAGCCCGGTTCCCCCCCCCCCGTTGACTTTGCTCGTCGGAAGGTCTCAAAAGGGGATCACGTGACCCCAGGCCGCTGCCACCGTCGTAAATAACAACCACAGGGATTCACTTAACGACTGCCGGAGAAAAATCCTGCAGCGTCCCGCTTCACAGTTGCCCGACTTAAAAGGGAGTCTCAATGTTGCTCGTAAGCCGAGGACTAAGGAAACGGCCTGGTTCCCCAGTTCGATCCTCAGGGAAGCCTTGGGCCGACGCGTCTCGAACCCGCATCAGCCTTGCTTCGCATTTCCTGGTTACGCACCACTTTACAGTCCAGTAAAGTTTGCAAGGAACATTTTGAGGTGTTTTTCAGCCGATGTTTGAGTAGCTTTCTGGCTGACACGCCGAGCCCTCCCTCCCTCCTGACGGCTGTTGACTCAAGAGGGTTGGTGACTTGAGTCAACAAAAGTTCTTGTCCCCATAATTTTCTCTCCGCTGTCCAGCTCCACCTCTTGGACTCACGTGTCCTGGGTCACCAGCCGGCCACTAAGGGGGTGGACACTGAAAAAATATTGACTTACACATGGAATTACGCCTCTGGGGAGGAATCCACAACTCCTAATTTTCCCATTTTCTAAACAGAGCGCTGTCTTGTTATTTTTATAGTGCTGTGTCTGTAATCCTCCTCCTCCTCCTCCTTCTCCTTCTCTTTCTTCTCCTTTCTCCTCCTCCTCCTTGCAAACCCCACCTCTAGCATTGATGATGTTACCTAGTTTGGTCATGAAGCGTCCGCAGGAAAACAACGCAGCTCAGAGAGCACCCGGGACCTTCCGTATTTTACTTCTCTCTCTCTCTTCCTTACTCTCCAGCTTGCCGTCTTGAGGAAAACAACAGCCCTGCTGGCGGTCCTTCTCTTCGGCTACGCCTATTTTAGCCTGATGGTCCCCGATCCCGTCACCCGCCTCGCCCAGCTGGGCCTTTTCTGCAGCCTCTTCACCATCACCATGTACCTCTCGCCCTTGGCGGATCTGGTACGTGGCATCTTCGCTGCTCCTGGCTGTGGAGGTTTTGCGCGCTGAGGCTCACGGAGCTTGACGTTGCCTGGCAAAATGAGACAACCTCTTTTGGGTGGGGTGGTGGGGAGCATCCTGGATGCCCAAAATCTTTGGCGGGTCATTGGAGGAGGGATGCTTTGTTCCCCTGTCATTGCCAGAGAGATCTAGGGCAGAAACTGTCGCAGGAGACAGATGAAATTTGATAATCGTTTTCTTTCTCCTCTCTGCCTTTAGTTATTTACCTGTTTTTTTCCTATCTCTTGCCATCCATCTATCCATCCAAACTTACCTTTCTATCAAACAACTGCCATCTTCTACTTTTCTATTTCCTGTCTGGTATGTCTGTCCCTCTGTCTGTTTTTCTATCTATCTATCTATCTATCTATCTATCTATCTATCTATCTATCTATCTATCTATCTATCTATCTATCTATCTATCTATCTATCTATCTATCTATCTATCTTTTCCTCCTTGCCTCCCTAATCTATCTGCCATCCTCCCTTCTTTCCTTCCTTTCTCTTTTTCTTCCTTCCTTCCTTTCTCTTTTTCTTCCTTTCTCCTTCCTTCCTTCCTTCCTTCCTTCCTTCCTTCCTTCCTTCCTTCCTTCCTTCCTTCCTTCCTTCCTTCCTTCCTCTTTCTTTCTTTCTTTCTTTCTTTCTTTCTTTCTTTCTTTCTTTCTTTCTTTCTTTCTTTCTTTCTTTCTTTCTTTCTTTCTTTCTTTCTTTCTTTCCCCCCTTCTCTCTTTCTCCTACCTCCCAGAAGCCACCCATCTTATCTACATGACCGTTTAAAACTCTCTTATTCCCTATTTTTCAGCCTCAGCGAGGGGCAGGCAAAGCAGCTTAACCCTGAAAGAAAGAAGGCTTAAGGTCAAGGATTACATAAGCGGGCCCTCTTCTGACCTGCTTCAGATTAAGTTAGTTCATTAGATTAATTCAGCTTTCATTTGACACACCCCTGTACAATGCATGTAGCTTGGAACATGGGAATGGGAGAAGTAGTTTCGTCTTTGGAACTGAGGCATCATTGATTATTTCTCAATGTTTGGCAGATGGGCGGGAAATATTGACATGAGCCAAATTGCATCACCGATACCAAAGGAAGAGAGAGAGAGAGAGAGAGGGAAGGAGAGAGGGGGGGAGAGGGAGAGATACAGAGTTTGCAGAAACTGTGTGATTTGGAGAACTTAAGAGGGGGAAGAAAAAAAAAGGATAGGAAAAGGGAGAAAGTTTAAAAACAGCCTAGCAGTCAGCCACGTGGTTGACGTCAGCCAGGAAATGCCAATTAGGAAAATACAGAACATTTATTATCTTTTACTCTCCGTTAATTTAATTGCCTTTGGTGTCTCCTTTCCTAGATGTTTTGGGGGTTTGTGTGTGAGTGTGGGGGGGACGGGGTGTGAATCTGAATTTTGTTGTTGTTTAAGCCTTTCCCTGTATGAATGGATGTTAAATTAGGGGGAAAAAGGGAATTATGTACACTTTTAGACATATCCAAGAAAGAAATTTAGATGCACTTTGATGGTGCATCTAACTCCTACACTGCTTCATAAAAATTGTGAAATGGGGACATCTTATTTATTCTATGTTTTCTATATTCTATATTTTCTATTTTCTATATTCTATTCTATAGTCTATATTTTCTATTCTATATTTTCTATATTCTGTATTCTATGTTTCTATTCTGTTCTATTCTTTATCTATTCTGTTCTATATTCTATTCTGTTCTGTTCTATATTCTACATTTCTATTCTGTTCTATATTCTATTCTATCCTATTTTCTATATTTCAATTGTAACTTCTAAATTCTATTCTGTTCTATTCTATTATTCTATTCTATTCTATTCTATTCTATTCTATTCTATTCTATTCTATTCTATTCTATTCTATTCTATTCTATTCTATTCTATTCTATTCTATTCTATTCTGCAAAAAAGGCCATAAAATGGGGCTGCCCTCCCTTAACAACCGTCCTGCTTAGCAACGGAAATTCTGATCCCAGCTTGTGGTCATAAGTCAAGGACTGCCTGCAAAGTAGCATCCAGGCTGTGTTCCTTTTCTCGGCTCCACCTATTGCTTCGCACAGCCCCTCCCTCCCTCCCGCCAGGCCCCGGTCTCTCTCCCTCCTGAGAAACGGCAACACGTTTGTTCACGCGGATGCACGCCTGCCGTTTTTCCGGTTTAAGGACAGCTCAACGCCCAGAGAGCCGGAAGCAAACATTGACAGTTAAGTAACTTGGCAAAAGAATTCTAATTTCGTACGCAGAGAAGGGAGAAAGGCTGGGTCCGGACTGAGTTTCAGAGCGAAGAGGCACCTGTCGGAAAAGGGTGCAGAGAGGCAAAGAATAGGCAAACCTGGTTTGATGTCCAACCCAGGTTAAGCGATCGCCAAGACAAGCCAGGTTCACCCTTGGGAGCCCGCAGATAAACCCACCCAAGCTTTCTCTTCAGAAGCTGCCTAAGCCCAGAGCGTCTTTCGCGTTTTCTTCCCTTCTCGATGCTATTACTTGGCGTTCCAAGGTAGACTTCCACTGAAGCTGGAGGTTCTAGGAAAGTTTTGGTTGCTGCTAAAGAGTCCAGCTGGATCTCTTTCTGGGTCGATGCGGGTTTCTGCCCGTCGGCTCTCCGTCGCCCTTCCGCTCATACTTCTTAGCTTGTGTATGTCAGGAAGTGTTTCCTGGTTGGTAAGCTGTGAGACGGCGGAACTGACAGCCACATGAAGTGGCAACCGGCTGTCAAGTCAGTGGAACAGGCGGCCACGTGGAAGGAGTTTTTCAGGGCGAGCCTTCCAATAGAGGCTGGACAGTCAGGTGTTGGCGATGCTGTGTCAGATTTTATTTATGGTTATTTTATTACCTTATTTATTTCACTTTATTTTTATTTCACTTTATTTTTATTTTATCATTTACTTTATTATTATTTTAGTTTAGTTTTATTTTTCTCATTTCTTTTATCTGACGGGATCTTCTGCTCTGCCATCTCCTCCTCCTCCTCCCCTACTCCCTGCAAACTCAGTAATGGAAGTTCCAGTCTCACTCGTCGTAAGTTGAGGACTCCCTGTGTCTTGAAGAATGCAATGCTTAGCGCACGTGTAACCGCCGTTAAGCAGGTGTGCTGGCATCTCCCCCTGGGCCCCCAAACAAACCCCATATGTTGGCCTAATTTAAGGCAGAATCCTAGCCACATTCAGCTTGGTATGGTGGAGTTTATGAGACCCGTCAATTGTGGCTTATTTCATAAACTACAATTAGGGAAACCATGAATATGCTAGCTCTCTTTTTAATGTAGCATCCATAAAACGTGCCCATCCTGTAACTGTCCCTGAAATGCAAGAGGGGCATGGGATAGAATTAAAAATGCAGAAAAGTACCAAAAAAAGGACGTAAAAACCAGTGTGAATGTGGCTTAACTTACAGGAATCCAGCCAAACTATGGTTAATATTAACTCCTGTTCTTTGCAAGTGCCAAAACCAGGGACGTGCTCACTCCTGCATTAGACCATGAATATACCGTATTATCTCCGAATAATTTTGCCAGAGGGGCCGGGGAGAATGGGGTCGCATTCCCCTCATCGCCTGCGCCATTCGGATGATTTTATTCCCGATAAAAGATTTGATTTCAAGCAGAAGTAAATATTTTTATTTCCAGATCAAGATTGTGAAAAGCCGTTCCACTCGCTGTTTGTCCTTCCCGCTGACGGTCACCACCTTCCTGGCGTCGGTCAGCTGGACCTTCTACGGGCTTCTTCTGGACGATCTTTATATCGCGGTTAGTATTTGGCCAGGTTGGGGCCTGAATTGAGCCGAAAGAAACTTGAGTTTTAGGGCAGAGAATGAGCAGGGAGAGATGATGGCTTGTTGACAAGATTTTTCTGCTTTATGCTGCGTGCTACTCTCTTCTTTGATAGACGAGAATATTTGTAGCTCAGGATTGAACTTGTAGCCCTGATGATGTTACCTAGCTGGGTCATGAAACTTCTGCAAGAAAACCACCAAGCTCAGAAAGCAGCAAGGACTTCACTGTCCATTCCTCCTCTTCCTCCTCCTCCTTCCCCTCCCCTTCCCCCTCCCCTAAACCCCACATTCCTCTAGCACTGATGATATTCCCTAGTAGTTGGATAATGAAACACCTGCCAGAAAACAATCAAGCTCAGAAAGCATCAAGGATCCCACAGTCCAGCCCTCCTCCTCCTCCCCTAACCCCCCCCTTCCTCTAGCACTGATGCTGTTCCCTAGTTGGCTCCCGAAAGGTCTGCAAGAGAACCGCCCACGCTCAGAGAGCCCCCCCCTCACAAGGACCCCACAATTCTCTTCTTCCTCCTCCAGATTCCCAACGTGCCAGGCATCGCAACCAGCCTTGTACGATTCTGGCTTTTCTGGCGTTATCCCACCGAAAAGGACACAAATTACAAGCTTCTCCAGGCCTGAAGACGGGACGGGAGCAGAGAAGATCTCCACAGTCAGCCGAGAAATCAGCAAACGTGCTAATAATGTTGGATTGCCCAACTCGCCTTTGGCACACAGCCTGCCCACCTCTGTCCAGCATGGAGGTTTATTTCCATCTGGATGGACTAAATGCCACTCCGGGCTACTCCTGTGCATTTTACAGTGGGAGGGAATGTGAATTCCCGGGGCGGGGGAGGGGGGGAACAGTTCCCGAACAAGGTGAGCGGGATTCCCTCGCTGGCCTCTTTAAAAGAGGTTTGCAGACCCTAAGTCTGGGGAATGTAGAGGTGTTTCCCCATCAGATATTTTTGGGGGAGGGGGCAGAAAGCTGTTGGAAAAACATCAGAGTGTTTTGAACATTGAGCTTCCGAAATCTTGTCATTTCTCTCTCTCTTTCGAGGACTTGATTCAGACTGCCAAAGTTGCCTTATCCGTCCACCAGAAATGCCTTTTTTTATAAAAATTCTCCCCCTCCTCCTTTGCTCCCGCTTCCAAACTTTTTTATTTGATTCAGAAGATTAAGACAAAAGGGGGGAAAATCAGGGACAAAACAAGATTTTAAAAAAGGTGAATTAAAAAAGGACAAAATGCTTAACCCTAACCCCCTGGGTAGGGGGGGGGGTTGATCCAGATGGTCTGAGGCCCCTTGCTGACTGGGATTCCATCTAGTGGATCCCAGTATTCAAAAGGGACCGAGGTGATGCCCTCTAAAATCACTTCTAAGGTTTCTTGACGTGGATTCCTCCTTGGAAGAAGCTTGAGGGTCTCCAAGCTGCCCCCCAACCCTCTGATTCTAGGATTCCCTGCAGGGAATTCCCTGCATTGGGATGGGGTCAGTCTAGATGATCTCCCGGACCCCTTCCAAACCTTTTGATACTTTTTTTCCGTGTAACAAATAGGTTTAACTTTCCCCGTCAGCTATACAAAGGCGCCCTTTCCAGAACGGGGAGGAAAATGTGCAATTTTATGAAGGACCGAATGTTTGTCTTCCCAAGCCCTGTTGGACCAGAATGCCAGGGAAACCGAGTCACGCCTTCCTGTCCTTGAAGCCACCGGTCTCTCCGGAAAGGGCTAATTATTTGCCTCTCTAATTAACAGGTGTCTTTGCGCTGCCCCCGCCAACTTGGAAGGTGTGTGAGTTAAATAAACCCCAAAAATCTAGAATATCCTGGTTTCTTTTTCTTTTTTTTTTCTGGAGAAAGGAACAACCCAAATGATTATCATCATCACGCTTGGATTGTAGACACAATTTAATCTGGCACACCCAAACAATGTTAACTCTCCGTGTGTGTTAGACTACAAAAATGCAGAGTGTGAAGGGAAAATGAAGGCATTAATATTTATGAAGAATTAATACTTTGGGCAGACAACCGTAGGAGAAAAAAAACCATAATACAGGTAGTTTTTAACTTAAAAGGATTCATTTCGTGACCGTTCAAAATTACTACGGTCCTGAAAAAAATATGCTTTTAATCTGATGCAAATACGGGGCAGATCCCCCGTGAATTGAGCTACACCCCCCAGTGCTAAATGGAAGATTTTAATTTCCTTCCTTTGTTCATTTGTCTGGTTTGCACAAGGTCCTGAAACATCAGCTAAAACAGAGACAGTCTAATCCTGGCTAGTAGGTGCATGCAAAAAAGGTTTTGTCTTCCTGGAGGTGCATATGTGTCTTTTTTGCATATATATATGCAAACCTACTCGCCACTTTGGCACCTGTCTTGCAAACTAAGCCTCTAGAATAGTATAGCCAGCAATTCCCCCCACCCCTGTGGGATTTCCTATTTCCCGTAAGATCCCATCTGCCACGCTCCAGAAATGAAAATTCAATTTAATTGCGAAAGAGAAGCAGAAAAATAAATAAAAGAAAATTCAGCTCTACGTTCCTTGTCGCCATATTTCGGTCTGTCTGGCTCCTTTCGTGAAAAGCTCTTTTTCTGACTTGGGAGAAGAAGCAATTTTTTAAAAAAAAAATGTGGATTGTTCTTCCTCTATTCCTTCCTTGCCTCCTTCACTTTCATTATCAATTCTGTTTTTACCTTCCTTCCCTTCCTCCCTCTCGTGTTTATCTATTTCCTTTCCTTGTCTGTTTATCTAGCGATCTATTTCCTTCCTTCCTTCCTTTTCCTTCCATGCCTTCCTTGCGTCCTCCATTCATTATCAACCGTTTTCTCCCCCCTCCCTCCCTCCTATTCTCTGCACTATTTTCCTCCATTTCTTATTTTTCTTTTTTTCACTACCGTATTTTCCGGCGTATAAGACGACTTTTTAACCCATGAAAATCATCTCAAAAGTTGGGGGGTCGTCTTATACGCCGGAAAATACGGTAATTCAGATGTCGGATTGCTTTTTGCTACTGTTCAAAGTTTTAATAAAAAAGCAATATTTAGGTTTGTTTTTTTTAAAAAAAAGAAGCGGCTCTTTTTCTTGGATGGATTCTCCCGCCGGGCCACAGCCTAAACAGTTCAGTCCTGTCCATCGTTTATCGTCCATGGGTCATTTCTGTTTCCGCAAGAGCCCCGGGTTCAAAACCTCATGCCGCGGCGGGCAAGGTCGGCCCGGGCCTCTCGGATTTGCGCCTGCAGCTCCAGCGAGGCCTCCTGGCAGTCGTTGAAGGTAGCCAGGCGGTAGCCAACAACTCCCAGGGAGTAGCAGCCAAATGCCACCAACAGGTAGATCGGCAAGGCCCACAGCACCTGGTGCCAGCTTGGGGATAAAGGGTGCTGCCCCACGAGATCCAGCATCAACGCAGCCCAGATGCCACCCAGGATGGCCAGAGAGCCGAGCCACTGAAGCAGCTTCGTCATGATCCTGAAAAAAAAGGAAAAAAAAACCACGGTGAAAACGGGGAGATTGGCAAGCATCTGCCTGGCTCAGTATATTTCAGGACCCCTCTGCCCACATTTTAAGAACTGTCTTTGCAAGTACATGCAGAATTTTTTATTTTTTTTTTCTTTTTGCAAAGGGGGAATGCCCCAGCCTCTCCCTGCAATGCCTTCCTCCCCATTATTCTCCCTGCAATGCCTTCCTCCCCATTATTGCATGATTACATCTGTGCATCTTCTAACTGTCATTATATTTTTATTGTTAGGAGCGGCAATCAAAAAGCGGATGCCCACCCAGCCCTTTCCAATTCTTTGCAACTATTGCAAAACAAAAGAAAGAATAAAAGAAAGAAAATGAAATGCTTCCCAAGAGACAGACCCGCAACCGCCGACCCCTGCCCGCATTCACACGACCCACCGACCCCGCTTTCCTCCCGGGCGCAGAGAGACTTTTCCTTCCAGGCTTCCGCGACTGGCCCGTCGCGCTCTGGTGACGTCACTCCCGCGCCTTCCAATCCCCGCGCTTGCTGAGCGGGTGGCGCCGGTGGAGCGCCGCGGTGCTCGCCGGAAGTCGTAGTTTTTGTCCCACTTTATTTTAGCGGAAGTTGGAGAGGGTAGGCGGGTTCTTGAGCATGGGCAGAGTGCTGGGGAGGAGTTGCTACGCTCTTGGGGGTCCGCAGGAAGTAAGCGTCTGCCTTTTCTCATTTGAAACCCAACTCTCATTTAACCCTGTTGAAGTTATTCTGGGCTTGACCTCCGTTTGCTATGCGGAATCTTGAGGCCTGGAAACCTGGTTATAAATGCTGTTTTTTTTTAATGTTGAATATGCAGGAACATGAGGACCGGAGTCCTTATTACGTGTAAGCATGGCATTTAATGAGGTTTTCTGTGCGGAATCATGAGGACTGGAAACTTTTATTATAAATGCTGTAGCTAAATCCGTTTTATATGTAGAATCATGAGGACTGGAATCCTTGTTATTTATAAACAGGACATTTAAAACAGTTTTCTGTGCAGAATCATGAGGACTGGAATCTTTCTTAGTGTTGCATTTAAATAACCTGTCTATGCAGAATTATGAGTATTGGTTTTTTTTATTATGTATAAACATGGTAGTTAAGTCAGTTGTCTGTGCAGAATCATGAGAACTGGAATCTTTATGAGATGTGTTTAAATGCAAATGCAAAACCATGGGAACTGAAGTCTTACTATATTATATTATAAAGCATTTACATCACTTCTCCATGCATAGCCATGAAGATGGGACTCTTATCATAAAGCTCCCTTTCAGCATTTTAATCAGACTTCCAGGCAAATCCATGAGGACTGGAAGCTTGGCATTATTACTTGAGGAAGATGCATAGTTGCTGGCTTTCTGGTTGTCTCAATTTTGTCACCTGATATAAAAAGCCACTTGTTGTCGTTGCTGTTTCTAATCACACATCTCTCCTCTGCCCTCAAGCCCGCCCTATTGGAGCACACAACCATGAGGGCTAGAACCTTGACTTTAGTTTCTCTTAAAGTGTTTCCTTTCGCATGGAAGAGAGCCGCCGAAAAATACTTAGGAGCAATTGATCAAAATACAAAAAAACATAATTGAAACGGGTCACCTAGAGGGAACCCTGAGGACTGGCACCTTAGTCCGGGAAGTTGCTTTCAGCTCACCCAGAAAGCCATTTCCTGAACTAATAAAGGCAAGTTGCCAGTCCTCAGGATTTTGACTTGGTATCAAAGGTGGCGATGCCCAGCCCTTTCCCGTCAACCCAGCCATCGCCTTCCTCTGCGAGGAACCAAGTGGGCCTGGCCGAAGGGGATGGGAACCAGGCGCTGCGACATTCCCACTGGCTCTCTGACCAGGCGCGCGGGAATCCCGGCGGGCACGGGAAGGAGCGGAGGAGGGGGGGTTGCTCCTGCGTGGGGACGCTGCCACCCGCCACGTTCCCACTGTTGTTTCCAGCCTTCTTTCTCCCAGCTCCTGGAACTGGCTGGGAAAGGCAGGCTGTTTCCTGCAGGAAGCATCTGGCTTCCTCCGTGTCCGGCCCAGGCTGGGATTTGGCTGAGATGGGAAGGAGAGGCTGGCTGGGGTGGGGAGGTGGCGAAGATCTGAGGAGGGAGGGGTGGCATCTTGGGCTGGGGTGGTCTCCATGTTCCCCATCTTCTTCTCCTCTTTCTCTCCTTCCTTCTCAATCCTTCTCCTTCCCCTCTTTGTCTTCTCCGTCTTATTTCCCACCTTTTCCTTCTCTCTCTTTCTCCTTCTCTTCCTCTCCCTCCTTCCTCTCTTTCTCCTTCTCTTCCATCATTCCTGTTTCCCTCCTTTTCCTTCTCTCCCTCTTTCTCCTTCTGCTTTTCTCCCTCCTTTCTCTTTTTTTTTTCCTTCTCTTCCATTTCCTCCTTGGTCGTCTCTCTCTCCTTCTCTCCACTTTCTCCTCCTCCTCTTCCTCCTTGTGTATCTTCTCCATCTCCTCCTCCTCCTCTTTCTTCTCTTCCTTGTCTGTCTTCTCTTTCCCCTTCTTTCCCTCCTCCTCTCTCTCCTTCTCTCCTCTTTCTCCTTCTCCATCTTCTGCTCTGCCATCTCCTCCTCCTCCTCCCCCCCTCCTGCAAACCTCCCTCCCTTCCAGCACTGATGACGTTACCTAGTTGGGTATTGAAACGTCTGCAAGAAAATCACCAAGTTCAGAGAGCACCAAGGACCCCCCAGTCCTCCTCCTCCTCCCCCCCCCACTTTCTGGCCTGCCTCCCCACTGACCAGAATTCACCAAAAAAAAAAATAAAGCTCTCTCAGCCTGTGCAAATAGGCCTGCGGGATCGGAAAGACTTCTTTGTATTTCAATATTCTGCTTTAAAGCAGGTTCACCTGTGTGGTGCCTCTGGGCATGCACGGAGTACTTTTCTCCTTTCTATTAAAAAAAAACCAAAACCCAACAACCCTAGATCTTCTGGTAGTTTGTGGCGGAGGGAGGGGGGGAGCTGGCTGGCTCCCTCCTTGCAAACCGGGGTGCCTTCTCCCCGATCAAAGGGAAAAACAGCTGCGGAGTTGCTTTGTCTGGAAATCCTGGCTCCCAAACAAAGAGACGCCCGGGGCTGGCTTAGCCAGAACGCTGAGTCGGCAAAACACCGTGTCTCTCCTTCAGCCTTGCAAAGCAGGGTGTAAATTCCCCCAATTCTCTTTTTTATTCCTGCAGCTTCACACTCTGGCGCACGGCCGACCTAGCCAAAACGCCAAAAGGCCAGGAGCAGCCCTCCGACAGCCAGTGGCGCTGCAACCTCAAAGCCCATCACCCCCAGCCAGCCTTATTTGGGAATCTTCCCCAGTCGGAGAAAGGGGGAAAAAAAAGAGGAGGGGGGGGGCGCAGATAGCCTCCGGATTGCTTTAGCAAATCTCCACGCCTGTGTGAATCACAATTTATTCTAAATAATATGCACAAATAAATCACACAGTGGCTTATTATATTAGCGCCGGTGCCACACAGCAGATAAAAAAGAGAGAGAGAGAGATTATTATTAAAGGGAGAGGCAGAATCTGGCGACGCTTTTGGTGGTCCAGAGGATTATAAGTGGAGCCTCTCTGCTCAGACATAGCCTACCTGAGCGACTGTGGAAAAATTCAAGGGGGGAATTTGTTGTTGAATCTGATTTTTAGGAGGTGGGTTGCAAAGCACAGTCGCACATACTCTTCCTCCCCCCCCCTCCAGAATCCTCCAGGGCAGGTGACCTCTCTCTCTCTCTCTCTCTCTAAGTTTGGGGATGTCATTGCTTCCATGACGCACAACCCCGTTTTGCAAAGACAAAACAGACCACACACGTCCGGACGTGCTCGAAATAGGTCAGGGGGTCCTGTCTGCAGATGAAATTTGCTCCTTGTTTCAACTGGCCCATCTGGCTGCAACCGGGACAGGCTGGAAAGGCAGAGCAGAGATTTGAGAGCAGAACTAAAAGGTCATCTAGTCTAGCCCTCCCCCTCCCACCCGTTTTGGTCCTGGGTTCAAGGCAGGAATCCTTCCTGTCTTTTCCAAAGGCTTCCTTAGACAGCTCTCCCAGTCTTCCTAGAAATCTTATCTCCCCTTAATTTCCCACCCACCCAGCCTGAGGGGTTTTCTATTCTTAAGAATTGTCCCAAAAAAGCCAGTGTAATATATCTCTCTCTCTCAATGTTCCTGCTTTTGCCTTCTCGTTTTTTTTTGTTCCCCTCCAGCGAGAGGATCTGAATTCAAAGCTGTTGGTTTTTATGGGGGGGTGTTTAGGAGCACGGGGGGGGGAAATGTTTGGCCGCAGGGACAATAGAAAAATATTCTGAAATTTGGATTTGGCTGGCTTGCTTGATCCCAGTGCTGATTACTTAGGAAAACATATTTTCTCTCTTCCGTGTGGCTCTTGCTTAATTTACTCCTGCTAGAGCAGGTATAGCCAGCGGTGTGTCTAGCAGGGATGCTTGCAGATGGAAGGGAGGGAAGGAAGGAAGGAAAGGAAAAGTGAGAAAGAAGGGAAGGAGAGAGGGAAGGAAGGAGAGGAAGAGAATGAGGAAGAAAGAAATGAAGGGGAAAGGGAGGAAGGAAGGAAAGATTTTCAATTTCAGAGTCTTCCCTCCATGTCTTTTTTTAAAAAAATTCCATTTATCTCCCGCCCTTCTCCGAAGACTCAGGGCGGCTTACAAGCTTAGCAGTAGCCTTCATTCTATGCATATGCCTGCTTATTAGGGCTTTCACACACACCCCAAGCGGCATTATTACAAAGTCAGCTTAATTGCCCCCAACAATCTGGGTCCTCATTTTACCTACCTGGGAAGGATGGAAGGCTGAGTCAACCTTCAGCCTGGTGGGACTCGAACCTGCACTGATTGCAGGCAGCTGGTGTTACTTAAGGAGGCATTAGCCCACTGCTCCACCAAGGCTCTTTATCTTATCGTTTCTTCCCAGATTTGGGAGTTTATTTTCCCCCTTTGCCGATGTCCATGATTCAACCTCGCCCTTCCCCGAATGCCCCCCCCCACTCCTGCCCACAGCTTGGAAGCCCCCAAATACGCATATATATTCTTGTCTGTTGTCGGTGTTTTCCTCCTTACCCAGAAAACAGAGAAATTAAAACAGTCGGTGTGGTCACTTGGGACCCAGCCTCTCCTCGCCCCAGGGGAATCCAGCTCAGCAAATTAGGACTTGCCAAGCCAAGCCCACCCACCCACCCCCAGCCCCCCCAGCCCAAACCCAAGATAGGGAGGGAAAGAGCTTATTTATTGAAGCCGTCTTTGAAACATCGAGTAAATAAACACTCCAGGCCGAGACTTGCTTCAACCTGCCCGGTTCCCCGTGAAGTGCGCTCACCTTGCCTACAGGTCTAAACACACCTCGCTGGAGAGAAAGAGGGAAGGCAAAGAAAAGATGCTTGGCTGAGTTTTGGAACTGAGGCCGGAGCGGTTGGCTATTTTATTTCCCCAATTTTTGCAATGCGAGATTGTTTTTTTTCTTTCTTTCTCTTTCTCTTTGCTTTCTCTCTCTTTTTGTTTCTCTGTAACTTTCTCTTTCTCTGCTTTGGTCGCTAAATGAACTGTCGTTAAGTCAATCACGTGGAACAAGCCTACATTGTTGGTTGGGGGGATTCATCCAAGGTGACCCATATATACATGAGAGATTCCCTTGAATTCTAGAAGGGCGGGCAAGTTTAGGAAATCCTGCAATAAATTAAAATTAAGTCTGAGCTTTCCTTGGCCTACAGCGCTCCCTGCTGGAGATCTGATTGTGGCACAGGGTTGAGAGTGTCTAGGTTGGCGATAACACCCATCATCCCCAGCCTGCCCTATTTCGGCAGCAGCTTTAAGGTTTCACGGGCATTAGCCACCATGCTAGATAGTCATCTATGCCAGTATTTCTGTTCAGTGTTGCAGAAATCTGGACTTCAACTCCCAGAATTCCTCAGCCAGCAAGTTTTAAGTTATCTGGACTTCAGTTCCCAGAATCCTGGCTGGGCAATTCTGGGACTTGGAAGTGTCCAACTCTTAAAAAGTTACCAAGTTTGCAGATCCCTGATCTGTAGGATCTCCAAACGAATGGATTTGGGCCAGTTCCTCTCTCTCCACTGGATTGTTGGGATAATAGGGGTGGGGGAAATCAGGGGGAGACACACACACACACATACAAACCCAAACACACACCCAATCTTGAGAGGCCAGGAAAAAAAAAAGGGGGACACGGTGGCTCAGTGGGTTAGGACGCTGAGCTTGTCGATCAGAAGGTCGGCAGTTTGGCGGGTCGAATCCCGAGTGCCGCGTAACAGAGCGAGCGCCTGTTACTCGTCCCAGCTTCTGCCAACCTAGCAGTTCGAAAGCACGTAAAAATGCAAGTAGAAAAATAGGGACCACTACGGTGGGAAGGTAACAGCGTTCCGTGCGCCTTTGGCGTCCAGTCATGCCGGCCACATGACCACGGAGACGTCCTCGGACAAGCGCTGGCTCTTCGCCTTTGAAACGGAGATGAGCACCGGCCCCTAGAGTCGGAAACGACTAGCACGCGTGTGCGGGGGAACCTTTACCTTACCTTTATATAAAAAAAGCATACTTCGTCCCAAGTATCGTAATTGTCTAATTGCGATTCTAATTTTCCCTCTTCGACGGAGTCACTGCCCAATTGCAGATGATGAATAAGAGCCTTGGAAAATTAAGACTAAATTTTGCAAAGCGCTCCCGAAAAGCCGACAGTAAGAAAGCAGAGGACTCAAAAGCTGTTTAAAAGAAAAAAAAAGACACCGGTCTGGTTGCTGTTTTTGCTATTAAAAAAAAAAAAGGTTTATTGAATTTTATCGAGGGCCCCTCGGAAACCGGAAAAGGAGGGGGGGTGGGCGGGCGAATGTTCCGTCGTCAATTCCTCTTCCGGCTTTTGCTGACCGTCTTGGCGGGCATGGAGACGGGGGTGGCCATTTGGTAGAGGGTGGCGGAGATCTTCTGGATGTAGTAGAGGGCGACCAGGGAGAAGATCAAGCTGTAGGGGAAGACAGGAACAAATTTGCCCGGGGTTAAGATTGCTCCCTGCGGCCACACAGGTCCAGGAGCCCTTGAAAATTAAAAGGGATTTATTGCTATATCAGCATCCAGGGACCAAAGTCCAATTGGATTAAGAGGTGGGTGGGTGGGTAGATAGATGAGTCCTTCCTTCCTTCCTTCCTTCCTCTATTCCTTCCTTCCTCTATTCCTTCCTTCCTTCCACTTGTTTCCTAATGTTATCTGCTTTTCTTCCTTTTTGTCTTTTTTCTTTGTCCTTCCTTCCTCTGCTTTTTCTCTCTTTTTCCTCCGCTTCTATTTCGCCTTTCTTCCTCTTCCTTCCCCTCCCCTCCAATCCTTCCTCTCTTCCCTCGTTTCCTTTCCTTATCTGCTTCCCTCCTTTCCTGGTTTTCTCTCTCCTTCCTCTACCTCTTTCTCTCCCCTTTTCTTTCCCTTTGCCCTCCCTCCCTCTCTCTTTCTTTCTTCTCCTTCCTTTCCTCCCTCCTTCCTCCCTCCCTCTCTCTGCTTATTTTTCTCTCCCTCCATCTCTCCCTCCCAACAAGGCCTTTCAATTTTTTTTAAAACAAAAAACAAACAAACCTAGGATTATTATTTTTTTGCTCACATTCCTTATCCAGGTGGGATTCTTTTAAGCTCCTTTAATTGCCTTAGAGGTGGGCCAAGCCCCCCCCTTTTTTTTAGACTTAAGGCGTTGGGCTCTCCCGTCATAGTTAAGCTACGCTGATAATATTCAGCTGCTCTTCCAAAACGCTTTCCCAGACGTGCTGAAATCCAGACCACCCCTTAGCCGGAATTGTTTGGATTGAGTATTTGTGTCTGGATGAACAGAAAAAAAGAGTAGCAGAGCTGGAAGGGACCTTGGAGGTCATCTAGTCCAGCCCCCTGCTCAAGCAGGAGACCCTGTACCATTCCAGACAAATGGCTGTCCAATCTCTTCTTAAAAGCCTCCAGCGAGGCAGCATCCACAATTTCTGGTGGCAAGCTGTTCCACCGATTAATTTTTCTCACTGTCGAAAAAATTCCTCCTTGCTTCTCTCTTTGATTAGTTTCTACCTGTTGCTTCTTCTCCTGCCTTCAGGTGCTTTGGAGAATAGGTGAAACACACACACCCCCTCCTTCTTTGGGGCAGCCCCTCAAATATTGGAAGACTGCTATCGTGTCATTCCCCCCACCTCACCCCCCAGTCCTTCTTTTCACTAAACCAGACGTACCCAATTCCTGCAACCGTTCCTCGTACGTTTTAGCCTCATGGCCGCCAAAACTGGACACAGTCTTCCAAATGTGGTTTACCAAAGCATTATAAAGATTAATTCAGCCCTTCCCCAATTTAATCTCTCTCTCTCTCTCTCTCTCTCTCTCCCCCCCACCTCTGTCCTTACCAAGTGGTGACACACACTCGGTGAATCAATCCTGATGCAAACAGGGCCAGCAGGAGACAGGAAATAACTGTAGATGGTGGGGGAGGAAAGGGGGAAAAAAAACCAGGTAAAAATCAGGATAATCCATTCAGCTCCCCAAACAAACCACGTCTGCATTTGACTCACTTTCAGGAAAGACCTTTGCCTGGAACCCTTTGCCGAAAATCAGGCTTTCGAGGTTGTTGAAGGCCTGGTGTGGGTCAAGGAGGACAAGCGTAGGAAAGGCAGCATCCTATTTTGCAATCATCTTAATCCAGATGTTCCCCTCTGCCCCTCGCCGTCCTTCGGGGAAAACCTCTGTAAGGTGTTTTTTTTTTTTTAAACGGGGCCTGTTTTTAATACCTTTTATTTAAGAGCGTCTCCCTTGGGGGGGAGAGACACAAGAGACGGGCACAAGCACCCCCAGGGCCCGAAAGGATACAGTTAAGGAAAAAATGAAGAGGGCGGACCCCAAAAGACCCCCCTGGATGGTCAGCCATTCGCTGGAGGCTAAGTGGCGGCTGTACATCTGCATCCCGGTGAACAGCAGCAGGGATAAGAGGGCGGACAGGACTAGCGATATTCCCGTGCTGACGGCTGGAAAGAAAGACAGAGAGACGGTCACGGCCGGCGGGACGATGCGGTCCTCAGCAAACGGTCCAAAAAGGGTCTGGGGGGCCCTGTTTCAAGCTTCTTCAGCAAAACAGGTCGGAAATATAGAGGGTACGACTTGGAAAATTTTATTTATTTTATTTATTTTAATTCCATTTATATCCCGCCCTTCTCCAAAGACTCAGGGCGGCTTACAAGCTTAGCAGTAGCCTTCCTTCTATGAAAATACTAAAATGATAGGTTTAAATGTTAAATCTTCTATTTGTGAGAGTCACAAAGTTCTTCTGTCCACAATGCTCTTTTACCCATAATCCCCTCCATCTATAATGCTCCTTTATCCATAATTCCATCCACAATGGTCCTTTACTCATATTTCCCTCCATCTATAATGCCCTTTACCAATAATTCCCTCCATCTATAATTACCCATAATTCTGTCCACAATGCTCCTTTGTCCATAATTCCCTCCATCCACAATGCCCTTTTACCCATAATTCCCTTGTGCCCAGAATGCCCCTGTAGTATGAAAGCAAACACACAATGACACAAGTAGTGTTTATGTCCAGGGAAGCTGTTTGGGAATGATGGGTATTGTAGTCCAGCACAGTTTGGAGGGATTCTGTGTAATGAACTGGTCTCTCATTTGTCTTGCCTTACCCACCCTGCCACATTACCCACATTACCCAGGATGCCCTGGGGGGGGAATCCGATGCCCACCTCTCCCTTCCCAGAGACCACGTTACCCATAATGCGCAGCGTGATGATGCCTCCGTTCCGTCCGCCGAGCCAACGAGCCTTCCTCGGTTTGAACCAGAGCGTCTGTCTGCTTTGCGCATGCGCCGCCGGGAAGAGCCTCTTTCCTTCCAACCACGCCGAAGCTCCTCTGTGCGCACGCGCGGGACTGAGCGCAGACGTGTACTTTTCCTTCCGCGCCTGCGCACAAAAGGAGACCGAATGAGCGCTTTGGTACATGCGCAGTCATTGCCTTGCCTCGTCAATAGGCGGAGTGCCTTTTTCACCGGCTCGCCGCTTGGGGGCGCGCTCAGCCGCCCGCCTCTCCCTTGCCCGAGGCATCGAACAAAGCGAAGCGTAAAATCGTTTCGCGGGTTCGAGACCCCCCCTCGCTTTGGCAAAGATTGGGGGGGAATGATATATATACACACACATATACATATATGTTTGTGTGTGTGTGTGTGTAAATTTTTTGGCTTGCTAACAAAGAATAAAGGGAGACAGATATTCTTTGTTAGCAAGCCAAAAAATTTACACAAATATGAGCTGCCACTGCTGTGGCTACTGCCTGTAGATGGCCTTGGGCTAGGCTGAAACAGGAAATAAGATTTGTCCCGTGTCTGGACAAGTGCATTCTAAATACTTAACAAAGAATGAAGGCTATTGCTAAGCACATTGGTTTGTGCTTAAATTGTAAGCCGCCCTGAGTCTTCGGAGAAGGGCGGGATATAAATGGGATTAATATATATATATATATATATATATATATATATATATATATATATATATATATATATATATATATATATATATATATATATATATATATATATATATATATATATATATATATATATATATATATATATATATATATATATATATATATATATATATATATATATACATATATATATATATACATATATATACATATATATACATTCCTTGATAAGATTAAAAATACGAATCCCAGGCATGTTAAAATTAACAAACAAATGAACACTGGGATAGAATTAAAAACTAAAACAGTTTTTATTGCTGAAAAATCAAGCTTTCGTTATATATGTGTGTGTGTGTGTGTCTGTGTGTGTGTGTGTGTGTGTGTGTGTGTGTGTGTGTGTATAGGAGTCGCCTTTGCAATCATTTGCAAGCCTTCTGCTCTGCAGAAGCGGAGAGGCACTCTGCGTAGGCTCAGAGGCGGCCTTTCCATCGGGGCTGGGCATGCCCAGCTGGGCAAGACAGCCTCTGACCTTGTGCGGACGGCTCCCGGGGCTCACCCTGATGCAGAACCCCGGCTTGGGTGACAACCCCCCCCCCAAATCCCCTTTACACTTGCAAATCCCCAGGGCTCGTCCGCTTCCAGCAACCGCGGTGCAGACGCCCGTGCAAAGAATTCCCCCCCTCCCTAAGGTGGGGGTGGGTGGGCGGGGGGAGCCCTGTTGGGTTGAGTTTCCCCCGAGCATGCGCACTCCCCCTTTCTCCCCCTTTCCCCCCCCCTCCACCGCTCGGTCCCAGCTGCAATAGACCGAGGAATCCGCCGGCGCCGCCGCTGCAGGCAGGCGCTGTGCGGGGAGAAGGGGGGGGGGGCCCGGACGCCCTGGGCGCATCCCCGTCCCACTTCCCCGGGAGAGATGGCCGAGGGCGACGACCTCCACTCCTTTACTTCCATCATGGACGCCCTCGTCCGGATAAGCGTGAGAACCGGGGTGGGGGTGGGGGTGGGGGGGTGGTCGGATGGATAGAAGGATGGATGAATGGGTGGAGGGGTGGGGGGCGTTGCACAAAAAACCGGGGAGGGGGGAGGATGCCCCCCTCCCTCTGTGCAATATATGGCGGGATGGGGGAGGGGTGGAGTGCAAAAGGTGTGTGGGGGGGGCTCTGGGGTACCTATGGCGCGGGGAGGGGGGGGCGGGAGAAAACCTCCGCTATTGTCTCCGCCCGGGGAACGAAAGCGCGGGCGATGCTCCTTCCCCTTTAAAACAAAAAAAAAAAACCACTTGTCCTCCCCCCTTCATCCAGGTGGGTGTTGGCCGCGCCCGCCCCCCCCAACTGTTGCCAACCTCCGGATTCGGCCCCCTCCCCTTTGCCCATTTTCCCTGTGTGCTTTCCTTTCCTTCTCCCTCCGGGGCAAAGCAAGGATGCTGTGAGCATCCGAGCACAGCCGCCGTCGCCATGGCAACCTCCTCCCGCCTGCTTCCCAGGCCGTGGTCCAGCCTCGCCTCCCCTCCCTCCCTCCCTCCCTCCCTCTCGGCTTTGTCCCCTTTCCCCCTGCCTGCTGTTGCCAGGGAAGGAAATGGCACCCCGGCAGAGGGCAGGCAAGGTAAGACCCCCCCTTCCCCGCCCTCCCCTTCCCCCCCCCCACACGCACACACAAAAGGGGAGGCCCATGCTTCCCAGCCTGGCTTTGGAAGATGGGCCACAGAGGAGTGGGGCGGGGCTTGGCCGGCCCTTTTCGCCTAACTAGGATGGGGGTGGGGAAAAATTGCTGCAATTGGAAATTTGGAGCCCCTGACATCTCGGGCGGGCAGTGGGTCCGTGTGGGTGGGTGGGGGGTCTCACGTGGCTACGGATGTGCCAAGCGTGGGGATCTCCTGGGGGGAAGGCAGGAGGATCCAGGAATGGATGTCCTTGAAGGGACAGACCAGAGAGAGCGGGCGGTTAGCCAAGCTGCTTGGGAATGGGGGGGCTGGGAAATCTTTCCTTTGCGTGGCGATGGGGGGAAATTAGAGACTGGGGTCAGCGGGCAGAGGAAGAGATTTTCGATTTGCCGTTGATCCTAGGCAGATCCCAAGTGGAAGCAAGGAGGAAGTCATGTTTAGATCTTTGGAGGGGGGGAGAAAAATCTTTTTTCTCTCCCTCTCTCGCTCTCTATTATTCTGCTGAACCTGGAATCCATTTGAACCTGCTTTTGCAGATAGATTGCCCCTGGACAGCGAAGTTCTCCTAAGGCTGCCTGGCTGGGGCTTCCAAGTTCTTTTATGAGGAGAGAGAGAGGGGGAAAAAAATCTCCTTTTTTCTGATTGATTGACTGCTAGCCTCCGAAACGCTCTCTCAAGCTGTAAAACAAGCCGGGGTTATTCTTAGCAAGCCAGGATAGACTCCTGATTACTTGGTTGGATTTATTTATTGGGGAGGGGGAAAATTCAGCTCCAGCCAACGCCTGAGGGGCTTCTGGATTGCAATACCCATCGTCTCAACAGCTGATGTTTTTCCATTTGCCGGCTCGGTCTAGTGGTGAATGGACAAGGCTAGAAAGCAGGAGACGGCGAGTTCTAGTCCTGCCTTAGGCGTGGAAGCCATTTAGGTGACTTGAGGTCAGTCACCAGGAGACGGGGAGTTCTAGTCCCACCTTAGGCATAAAAGCCAATTGGGTGGACTTTGGGCCAATCACCAGGAGACGGGGAGTTATAGTTCCACCTTAGGCATAAAAGCCAATTGGGTAGACTTTGGGCCAATCACCAGGAGATGGGGAGTTCTAGTCCTGCCTTAGGCGTGGAAGCCATTTAGGTGACTTGAGGTCAGTCACCAGGAGACGGGGAGTTATAGTTCCACCTTAGGCATAAAAGCCAATTGGGTGGACTTTGGGCCAATCACCAGGAGACGGTGAGTTCTAGTCCTGCCTTAGGCGTGGAAGCCATTTAGGTGACTTGAGGTCAGTCACCAGGAGACGGGGAGTTCTAGTCCCACCTTAGGCATAAAAGCCAATTGGGTGGACTTTGGGCCAATCACCAGGAGACGGGGAGTTATAGTTCCACCTTAGGCATAAAAGCCAATTGGGTGGACTTTGGGCCAATCACCAGGAGACGGAGAGTTCTAGTCCTGCCTTAGGCGTGGAAGCCATTTAGGTGACTTGAGGTCAGTCACCAGGAGACGGGGAGTTCTAGTCCCACCTTAGGCATAAAAGCCAATTGGGTGGACTTTGGGAGACGGGGAGTTATAGTCCCACCTTAGCTGTGAAAGCCAGCTGGGCGACCTTGAGCAAATAAGTCTCCGCCCAACCCACCTCGCAAGTTCGTTGTTTTGGGGAAAATAGGAGGAGGAGGGCGTGCCGGATAGGTGAACCCGCTTGAGTTTCTCGTAAAAATAATGAAGGCGGAATAACGTTGACAAAGATCCCCAGCGGCCGATCCGATCTCGTGACGAGGGGGCCAAAATAGACCATTATTTGCAGAAACGGCTTGCGCGTTTTCTTTTGTTTTTTTTCCAACCTGGCTTCTCCCTCATCCCCCCTTCCTTCCCCCCCCTCCTTCCTTTCTTTCTTTTTTTTTTCCTTCTCCTTTTTTGCAGACCAGCATGAAAAATATGGAGAGGGAACTGCTGTGTCCGCTTTGCAAAGAGATGTACAAGCAGCCCCTGGTTTTGCCCTGCATGCACAACGTTTGCCACATATGCGCCACCGAACTCCTGCTCCGACAGGGTTACGTCTGTCCGGACCCCACGTCGGAGCCCACTTCTCCGGCGTCCACGCCAGTCACGCGAAGTCCACGCTTAGGGCGTCGGATCGTGCCAAAGCCGGAGCGCCTGGATCGGCTTCTGAAATCGGGTATCTGTTTGAGACCTTGGTTGATTGGATCTTTCGGTCCTCGAACTGACGACCGCCATTCAGCCCAAAATTTCTGTCGCTAAGCAAGACGGTCATTAAGTAAGTTCTGGCCCCACTTTGCCGTGGTTGTTAAACGAATCACTGCTGCGGCCAAGCCAGTCACACGGTTGCGAAGCGAATCTGGCCTCCCCCTGTTGATTTGGCGGGTCGGAAGGACGCCAAAGGGGGATCCCGGGGACACTGCGACCGTCATAAATACGAGTCGGTTGCCGAGCGTCTGAATTTTGACCACAGGGGATGCTGCAGTGTCGCAAGCGTGAAAAATGGTTCCTGAGTCACTTTTTTCCCCCCAGTGCCATTCTAACTTCAAACGGTCACTTAGTGGACTGTCGTAAGTAGAGGATTGGCTTTAAAATAGTTGCTGAGGGGCAGACAATCTGGAGGGCAGACAATCCATTTTTGGACAGGAATCCCAGAACCAGCCAGAAAGGGCAGAGCTTTTGAGAGAGAACAAATCTTTCCACCTAGATACTTAGAGATAGACTGCTCCTGCCCATGGCAGCTCTCTCTCTCTCTCTTTTTCTCTGAAATAACATTAAGAACTTATTTCTCCTTTGTAATGAGGTTTCGGCACGTATCCCGGCCGGAAACGAGGCGGCGTCTTGCACCCCCAGAGCGTCCTCTTTCCGTGCCCGCTGTGCCAGCGAGACGTGGACCTGGGCGAACGAGGGTTGGGCAGCCTTTTCCGGAACCTGACGCTGGAGCGGGTGGTGGAGCGTTACCGCCACACCATCAACGTCAACGCGGCCATCATGTGCCAGTTCTGCAAGCCGCCGCAACTGGAAGCCACCAAGGGCTGTACCGAGTGCCGATCCAGCTTTTGCAATGAGTGCTTCAAGCTTTACCACCCGTGGGGGACGCAGAAAGCCCAGCACGAACCCATCCCTCCTACTCTCACCTTCCGTCCCAAAGTAAGGCTCCCCTCTCGCTTTCCAGGGCTCAAAAGGTGCCCCCTAAGTCCTTTACTGAAGACTAGATGACCTCCAAGGTCCCTTCCAGCGCTTGTCTTCTGTCTGTACCTGTTTTGGTTTCTTAGTTTGGAAGGAAACGCCCGTCTTTTCGTTTCTTAGATTTGAAGAACACATTCACGTTTTTATTTCTTAGAGTCATATCCTACCTTGCGTTCAGGAGCTCAAAGCAGCGAGGTCATACGGGCCTCCTCGTTTAGTGACGGCGGTTGGCAAAGGGAGACCACAATGGACGATCTTCCTCCCATTTTCCTTTGCTTAACAGACCTGCGAAAATCACAAACGCGAGGATTGGTCGCCCGATTTTCATCTCTGTTGTAGCTTCAAACGATTGCCGTAGGGCGCGGTCGCTAAACGAGGACTCCCTCTGATACCTGGCTTCCTTTCTCTCCCTCCTCCCCACCAATCTTCACCTGGGCGTGTTGTGGGTCCATCCTGGTTGCGAAGCACTCCAGCCGGCTTTGTTTTGTGTCTTTTGCAGGGTCTGATGTGCCCCGAACACCGGGAAGAAGTGAGTCATTATTGCAAAACTTGCCAGCGTTTGGTGTGCCAGTTATGTCGAGTTCGTCGCACGCACGCAAGTCATAAAATCACACCTGTGCTCAGTGCCTATCAGGCTCTGAAGGTGAGATTCTTGTAAAAAGTCTTGTCTTTTCATTTTTCTTTTATTATTTTATTTTATTTTATTTTATTCTTTTCTTTCCATCTCCAAGTCCTTGAAGCTGATTGGCCAACCAAGGAGAAACACAATTTTTAAAAAAAACCACAAAAGGAAAGCCGCTTGGAGTTCAAAACTGCAGTCAGGATGGTCTTTGAGACCTGGAGTGGATTATGGGAACTCATCTCCTGTTTTTTCCGGGCAACGAAAGCAGAGCGGGGGGGAAAGGCGTTCCACTTAAAATTTCCTCTCTGATCAAATAGGCAATCTCCAATTTTTTTTTCTTTGCCAGTCGTCGACTTGGATGCAAAATACGATTTTATTTTATTTTATTTTATTGTGCCAAATGAGCCTCTGCTAATGAGGGTTTTGAGATGGTTTTTAATCCTCGGCTGTGATACGATGTCATGCAGAAGGGAGGGAGGGATTGAATTCCCGCGGAGCAAAAAAAAAACACGACAACGACTCCGTTCAGAGAGTTAGTGTATGAGAGAGAGGGTGAAGGCAGCTCTTCCTCAAGAGTTCCCAGAGAATGTGCTTTTATCGGTATGTTAGCATGCTTTAGTCTGCCAAGAGTCTGTCTCTGGGCGAGGAACACTAAATAAACCTCGGTGGAAGAATCACAAAGGGTTTTGGAGCCTGACAATGATCAGGGGCCCGTAGGATCGCACCCACCACCCCGTTGCTTCACCGTATTTTTCTCGCTCGCAGGAAAAGTTGACCAAAAGCATAGCTTACATCCTGAGCAATCAAGACACAGTTCAGGCTCAAATCAACGAATTGGAAGAGACCCTTCGACTTGTGGAGGTAACGTTAACGTTTGTCGTTATTTGGTTGAGGTTGAGGGACGCGGTGGCTCAGTGGGTTAGAACGCTGAGCTTGTCGATCAGAAGGTCGGCAGTTTGGCGGGTCGAATCCCGAGTGCCGCGTAGCAGAGTGAGCGCCTGTTACTCGTCCCAGCTTCTGCCAACCTAGCAGTTCGAAAGCACGTAAAAAATGCAAGTAGAAAAATAGGGACCACTCCGGTGGGAAGGGAACAGCGTTCCGTGCGCCTTTGGCGTCTAGTCATGCCGGCCACATGACCACGGAGATGTCCTCGGACAAGCGCTGGCTCTTTGGCTTTGAAACGGAGATGAGCACCGGCCCCTAGAGTTGGAAACGACTAGCACGCATGTGCGGGGGAACCTTTACCTTACCTTTACCTTTAGGTATATGACTATGGCCTAACTGGTTGGGTTGGCAATATATATAAACTATGATTGTATTGTTGTAATAGAAACTGTATTGTATCACTTTCAATGTGTGATGATTGGCCAACGCTGTTTTTCCAACGGCCATAAGAGGGAGCTAGAGACATAGCCAGGCCTGAAACAATGGGAAAGATTGAGGATACCAATTTGGCCCTTCCTTCCCGGCTTCCCCCATCCTTTGTCTGTAAAACAACGGGTTGCAATTCAAGAAAAACTAGGAGGTTTAAACAAATTTGTCCCAAAAGCAACAGGGAGGGAGGGAGGGTGGGAAGGAAGGAGGAACTCCGGGGTGGCCCCCGGCTTGTCTAACCGGCCGTTGTCTTGCAGGTGAACGGCACCCAGGCCAAGGAAGAGGTCATTCGTCTGATGAACAATTTGAGCAGCCTGCTGGACGAGAAGCGAGCCGCTTTGCTGAACGCCATTGAAGATTGCCGCCAAAACCGGGTCAGTCGCCTGCAAGGTCAGCTGCAAGAACACCAGGCCATGCTGGAGAATTCGGGCATGGTGGGCTACTCGCAGGAGATCTTGAAGGAAACTGACCAGCCCTGTTTTGTCCAGGCCGCCAAACAGCTGCATCACAGGTACGTCTCTCTGAAAAACAGGCCAAACCAAAAATGCCCATTGGCTGGATCGGCTGAATGACTCTGTGATTCGCTTAATGACCGTCTGATTCCACTGTCCGTCATTGCCGTTGTAAGTCGAGGCAGACCTGAATTTGATGACAGTTTCCTGCCTGAGCAGGGGGCTGGACTAGAAGACCTCCAAGGTCCCTTCCAGCTCTTGTTATTCTGCTATTCCTTCCTTCTTTCCTTCCTTCCTTCCTTCCTTCCTTCCTTCCTTCCTTCCATCCATCACTGGAAGTTTTTAAGAAGAGATTGGACAGACCATTGAAATGGTCTAGGGTACCTTGCTTGAGCAGGGGGTTGGACTAGATGGCCTCCAAGGTCCCTTCCATCTCCTTCATATTATGTGATTATTCTGTTGTTCTGCTTGAGCAGGGGGTTGGACTAGAAGACCTCCAAGGTCCCTCCCAATTCTGTTATTCTCTTTAATATATATACGTGCGTTTATCTCAGTTGCAATCAAGGAAGCGATGGCGGTTGATCTATGCTCAGAGGTTATTTTTCCCCCCTTATCTGATTCTCTCCGCTTCCCTCTTGATTGCTCCGTCCTGCGACAGGATCCTCAGAGCGACCGATTCCCTCCAGGCGTTCCGGCCAGCGGCCAGCGCCTCCTTCAGCCAATTCCAGGTGGACGTGAGCCGAGAAATAAAGCTGCTCACAGACCTCATTTTTATTAAAGGTGCGTAGAAAGCCGATTTTTCCGAGCGACGCCTGGCCTGCTTCGGGAGGCAGGAAAAATTCTCCCGGGTACGACGAAATTGGATCTTTTCACGTATTCAAAAAAAAACACCCCTATTTTCTTTTTTTGTAAGTTTTCCAAAAAAATTAAACTGGCAGCTTGTAGGTTCGTGCCATTTTGGTTGGAAATTTCTTAAAATCTCCCCTTTCTATCACCACAGCCCTCTTTCTCAAGTCACTACAGATTGTCCTCATTTAGCGGCTGCCTCGTTTAGCGACCGATCGCGGTTAACGACCGTGATGAAAAAGTAGCTTGGCAACCAGTCCTCACAAGGACGACCTTCGCAGGTCTGTAAAGCGAAACAAAGCACGGTCGATGTGCTACTTAGTGACTGCCTCATTCAACGGCCGTGTTGTCGGTTCCCATTTTGGTTGCTAACCAGGGTGACTTGTAAATGGCAGGCATGCTAGTTGTTACCAATATAGTTTCAGACTGCTTTGCACAGGGTTGTAGATTAGTGTTTCTCAACTTTGGCAACTTTAAGATGGGTAGATTTCAACTCCCAGAATTCCCCAGCCAGCAGGGATGGCTGGGGAATTCTGGGAGCTGAAATCCACCCATATTAAAGCGTGCTAGCTGAGGAATTCTGGGAGCTGAAGTCCACCACCCCCCTTAAATCAGTCTGGCTGGGGGATTCTGGGAGTTGAAGTCCACCCGTCTTAAAGCGTGCCAGCTGGGGAATTCTGGGAGCTGAAGTCCACTCTTCTTAAATCAGGCTGGCTGGGGGATTCTGGGAGTTGAAGCCCACCCCTCTTAAAGTTGTCAAGGTTGAGAAACACGAATCAAAAGATCTTAATATCTCAGAATTTCCCGCCACAGGAATGCCAATACTGTGCTGTGAGCCCCCGGGGGCACATGCTGTGTTGTGTTTGTGTTGTGTTTGTGTCGTGCATGACCTGTTGAAGAGCGGAAAGACCCTGGAGCTTGGAACCGTCGGCGTGGTGGTGAGTCCACCTCGGCTGGGTCGGGACTGCCCTGGACCCATCTCCTCCTTGCCCCCATCCTTCTCCCTATGTATACCCCACCTGCAGACGCAAGTCCCTGAGATGGTTTCGGATGCTTTGATTCCCGTCGCTCGCATTATTTTAATTCTCCCTTCGCCCCAGACAGTTTCCTTCTTTCCCCCTGGCCCATAATCCACAGCCAGCCCAAAGTTTGAGACACGGAGCCCGCCCCCCGGCCCCCCCGGCACAATTCCGCAAGGTGCTTGGCCCGTTGACCCATCCGTTCGTAACATGGTTAAGTGGATCCGAGTTCCCCCATTGACTTTGCGTGTCCGAAGGTCGCCAAAGGACATTGCATGACACACACACACACACACACACACTGGGACACTGCGACCGTCCTAACTATGAGCCAAGCTGCCAAGCGTCTGAATTTCAGATCGCGGGGCTGCCGTAACGGTCGTAAGCCTGAAAAACCGAAGTCGCTTTTTCCCCAGTTCCGTGAATAACAGTCGCTAAGCGAATTGTTATAAGTTGAGGAGTAGCTGTAGTTTTTTTGGAATGGATTGATTCAGGGCAAAACGAGCGCTGCCAGGGCGTCCGGCGGACCATGGGAATCCTGGTTGTTTTGACACCTACGGGAGCCAGGGTTTAATTTTGGTTTCCCGCCGTGTTGAAGCCTGCCCACCCCACAGCCCGGTCCTGCCAGCTGCGTGGCTGTTGACCCCTTTGCTTTACCTCTCTTTGTTTATAGGCTGTGTCTGCTGCTGAGGCATCGCCGCGGTAAACTGAGGCAAGTCACATCCCGCTCCACTGTTCCCATCCCTCCCTGATTCTTCCCCCTTCTCTCTTCTTCCCCCCAGCCCCATGGACCTGATCCTGCCCTTCCATTGCATCCGTCCTGCCTCCCCTTGCCATCCTCTGACCTTGTTTTGGGACCTTCTGATCTGTTATTTCAAACCCTGCTTGAAATGCAGCATTCTAGTTTTCCTGAAGGCTGAAAGAGCTTCCCATGAGGACTAGAATGCTGGAAGGCTTATTTGCCCCAAGAGTGGGCGATGGAGAGCGTTCTAGAGACCTTCCCTACTGGCCTTGGCTCTCTGCAGTTCCCTTCAGTGGCCTCTCCCTAAGTTTTGCAAAACAAACCATGGCTTATTGGGTTGAAATTTTGGCATCCCAGATCAGATGGATTGAACCTGGCTGGGTATTGGGTTGGAGTGGAAGGTGTGTTTATGGAGGGGGCCAGCGAATCGCTTAAGAGATCTTCGGGGCAGTGGAAACCTGGCTGTGGAGTCCCCCAAAGAAGGCAAAGCGAGGTTAGATAGGATCGAAAGAGACGGAATGGAGTATCAGAGAGTGGGCGCAAACAGGTGGCTGGCACAAAAAACAACCCCCTGTCTTTTTTTGCTCTAGTGTCTTTAATATTGATGTCTTCAAGACTTGCTTTTCTCAACCTGATGCTCTTAATAAATGTAGGCCAGCAGTACCCATTATCCTCTCGGCCAGCAGGGCCATGCTAGGGGTGCATGATGGGACTTGTAGTTCAACAGAACCTCTGGCCCTTCTTTACGGTGTGAGTTCCAAAGCCTTTAGTTGTTTGCAGATGTAATCAGAGGGCAGAGCAAAGGCACCCCTTAAGCTTACTTCTAATCATCATCTGTTGCTTCTAAAAGCACCTGGCTGAGTTCCTCTAATTCATTGCTTATTTGCATGACCTACAGAGGTCATGCAATAAATTTAGTTTAAATAAGGCACCAGCAAATATATATTTTTGCTGACGACAACGAGCGTGTGAAAAATGGTTGTTAATCATTCTTTTTAGTGCCGCTATAACTTTCAGCGGTCACTAAATAACCTGTTGTAAGCCGAGGACTACCTTTAGCTTTGGAACGAGCTAACAGGCAATCCGGTAGGTGGCGGGAATCCTGGTTATTTTGGCCCCTATGGGAACCGTGTTGGAGCCAACAGCTTAATTTCGGTTAGTTTCGATGATGTCCCAAATCCTTTCCTTTTTAGCATCTCTCCTCCCATCTCCTTGCACCATTCTCTCGTTTCTCTCAATCCCCGTCTCTCTCTCTCTTCCCTCCTTCGCCTCTTCCCCTGGTTTTCTCCCGACTTGCACTCAGTCTCTCTTGCGCCCCCCTGGATTCTTCTCAGCAGCTTGCCTCTCCCTCCAATTCTTGTCCCTCTCCCTCTCCGACGTCCCTCCGCGGAACACACCCGTCTCTTCTCCGCCTTCGGGACCTCGTACTGGTCGTCTGCGGTCAGTCCGGAGAGCGTTCGGCTGTGCCGTGCTGCCGCGGTCTGACGTTGTGCGCCTTCCCTCTCTCCTCTCCCTTTGCAGCGCCGGAGGCTCCGGTGATCGACACGCAGCGGACGTACGCCTACGACCAGATCTTCCTCTGCTGGCGCCTGCCACAGCACTCACCAGCCGCCTGGCACTACACAGTGGAGTTCCGGCGGGCTGAGCCCAAGGGCAAGGCGCTCAAACTCTGGCAGCGCCGGGAAGAGGTGCGAGGCACCAGCGCCATTGTGGAGTACGTGGACACGGATAGCGTTTACGTGCTGCGCGTCCGAGGATACAACAAAGCTGGCTTTGGAGACTACAGTGAGGATATCTACTTGCGTACGCCTCCTGCACCCGGTAAGCTCTTCTCTCCCTTTCCTCTCGATTTAGGAAGAGCCTAAATCGTACGAGAACTCTAATGTAGAAAGGGCAAAGCACAGGAGAAACATTTGCGTTGCATCCCCTGTGACATTGGTATTGTCTTCCCAGCTATTCAGATGTTTCTCCTCTGCTTTGTCCCTTCTGCATTGAAGTTCTCCTATGATTTAGGCTCTTCCTAACTGTCCCGGCTCCAGTTCTCCTGTGATTTAGGCTCTTCCTAACTGTCCTGGCTCAAGTTCGCATATGATTTAGGCTTTTCCTAATTCTTCTGGCTCCTGTTCTCCTATGATTTAGGCTCTTCCTAATTCTCCTGGCTCCTGTTCTCCTATGATTTAAGCTCTTCCTAATTCTCCCGGCTCCTGTTCTCCTATGATTTAGGCTCTTCCTAACTGTCCCGGATCAAGTTCGCATATGATTTAGGCTCTTCCTAATCCTTTGTTCCTCGGTTTCTTCGCCCGTCCCCTTTCCTCCTCCCCAAAGTGTTGAATTTCTTTCTGGACAATCGGTGGGGCTTCAACCGAGAGCGCCTGGCCATCAGCAAGGACCAGCGAGCGGTCCGCAGCGTCCCCGGTCTTCCCATGCTGTTTGCCGCCGAGCGTTTGATGACCAGCTGCCATCTTTCCGTTGACCTGGTGATCGGCGATGTGGCGGTCACCCAAGGACGCAGCTACTGGGCCTGTTGTGTGGATCCCAGCTCTTACCTGGTCAAGGTGGGCGTGGGGCTGGAGAGCAAGCTGCAAGAGTGGTTCCAGGTGCCCCAAGACGTGGTGAGCCCCAGGTGAGCAAACGCTTGGAAAGACGGAGAAGGAATTAAGTTTAGAGCTTGTTCAGTCACATCTCTGAAGGTCTAGAACGGTGTTTCTCCAACTCGGCAACTTTTAAAGACAGGTGGACTTCACTTCCCAGAATTCCCCAGCCAGCTTAAAATGGCCAATTTACAGAAAACTTTAATCTGGACAGTGTAGAGGGATGGCCAGTTCCTCTGAACGTCGGCATTTTCGGAGTGGCATCTCCAGGCCCCATTGAAATTTGAAGAGAGAATTGTAATCCAATTGTAATCATTTAGCGACCATTTGGACTGAAAAAGTGACTTGTGGCGGTTCGTCCCACGACCGTTGTGGTCACGTGATCAAAATTCAGACACTGGGACAGTTGTAGACTCCTGGCCTTCTGACAAGAAAATCAGTGGGGAAGCCAAGTTCAGCTAATAACCGTGTTGCTAACTTAGCTGCAGCGATGCAACTTAATAACCATGGCAAGCAAGGTCGTAAAACGGGTCAAGCCTCACCTAACAACTGCCTCATTTAGCAGGAGAAAGTTTGGGCTCCTAAGTCAAGGACTAACCCGTAATCGCTTTTACTCTTTTTGGGGGGCTGTAAAAAATTCACGGAGGTTTTGCCGTCCTTCCAAGAATCTCTCTTCTACCTGTATTCCGTTGTTTTGTTTTGTTTTCCCGGCTAAGGTACGACCCGGATAGCGGCCACGACAGCGGCGCTGAAGACACCACGCTGGAGTCATCGCCGCCCTTCGCCTTCCTGACCATCGGCATGGGCAAGATCCTCCTCTCCCACGGCGTGTCGCTGACCTCTCGGGATCCCGGCAATTCCACCGTGCCGTTGCCTCCTCGCGTCGGCATCTGTCTTGATTACGAGCACAGCAAAGTGGCGTTCTTCGACGCCGTCTCCTTCCGCAGCCTTTGGGAATGCGGGGTAGACTGCTCGGGTCCCGTCTGCCCGGCCTTCTGCTTCATCGGGGGCGGCGCCTTGCACCTTCAAGAGCTGGTGGTCAACCGTCAGGAACGGAAAGTCACCATCAGCGGCTTCTCCAAGCTGGACTGAACTGGCCGTCGGCCAATTCTGAGCATGTTCGGGGAGGGGATCGACCAGCAGAGGGGCCTCGGGGAGTGGTGGTGGTTCAGAAGGGTGGTCCAGATAGCCTCTCCAAGCCCTGCTTGCGGGAAAAAAAATGAAAAAAAAATATATCTCTAGCTATGGGGTGAACAAACCGAGGGTTTCAGCGTAGGAACAGGGCAGAGCATCTGTTGAGCAATGCTGCCCTCTAGTGGATAGGTGAACTTCCAACAGATAGATTCTTTCATTCTGATGGTGGGGGTGGGGGTGCCCTTTTCCCGGCCAGCACCCCCTTAAAAAAGAAAAAAAAAATCAGCCCAGCTGTGAGGACCGACAGCAGCTTCCACCCCACAGCCGCCCCACAGAGGGGAATTTTTAAAAAAATATTAAAATATCCATCTCTTTGTTTTCTTCTTATCTTCTTCAGTGTACCCCCCCCAAACTTCCGGGGGGGGGGGAAAATCCAGATTTCCCCCTCCCCCCTTTTGCCTCTGTGCGGGGCAGGAATCTCAGCTGAGAAACGAGAAATAGGACCCCACCCCTCCAAATTCTTGTTTGGAGCATGGCTGAGTTTGGAATAGCGTCCAATGCCTTTTCCTCCCTTTTGTGTCGAAAAAGATAAAAAGATTGTGAAACGGCCATCCTGAGCTGTCATCTCTTGACCTCTTGTCTCTTGACCCGTAGGAGAGTTGGTCCCTCTGTACTTCTGATGTAGTCATAATTTTAAAATTAATCTCTCTTTTCTTTTCTTTTCTTTTTTTTTTAAAGTCCCTTGTCACGCTCCTCAGATTCACCGCTCCTGGGAATCGCTCCGTAAACTCGTTTCCTAATTTTGACAACTTGCCGTTTTTGCTTTTTAAGGCTGCTCAGATGGGAGGTTCTGACATGTTATCGGTGTTGGTTTGTTTTTAAAATAGAACCGGGCCAAAATATACAGATAGTCCTCGATTGAAGGACCGGAATGGAGCCCCAAATTTAGGTTGCTAATCGAGACATTGAACAAGTCAGTTTTGCCCCGTCGGATGACCATTTTGGCCGTAGTGAATCTCTGCGGGGTTGTTTGTTTGTTTTTTTAAGTTAGTAACATAGCTGTTAAGTGAATATGGCTTCCCCAAAGGGAATCACTTAACGGCGGGACACTGCGACTGTCATAAGTACGAGTCAGTTGCCAAGCCTCTGAATTTTGATCTCGTGACCCCGGGGATGCTGTGACCATCGTAGGGTGAAAAATACCTGAATGGCCACAAAATGAACTGTTATTGTCTTGTCCCTCAGAAACCAAGATGCCACGTTTTAAAAATTTCCCAGTGTTTTCTCGCCAGAATGTAGAATAGAATAGTATAAGAGAGTTGGAAGGGACCCTTGGAGGTCTTCTAGTCCAACCCCCTGTTCAGGCAGGAGACCCTAATCCCATTCCAGACAAATTGTTGTCCAGTCTCTTCTTAAAAACCTCCAGTGTTGGAGCATTCACAACTTCTGGAGGCAGGTTTTTCCACTGGTTAATTGTTCTCACGGTCAGGAAATCTCTTCTTAGTTCCAGGTTGCTTCTTCCGGATCCACTGGATCTCTAGTGCGAAGCTGTCGCTGAGACTTGCGAATTGTTTCCAAGCAGATTTAAGTTCGTCTTATCTGCGGCATGAACTCCCTAATTCCTTAACCTGGAATCAGAGCTTCCCTTTTCTTTCTTAAAACAATGCTAGATTCTCTTTCCCAGATCTTCCTTCTCGTGAAACTAAACAAAACAGTCTTTGTTGTGTGTCGTTTGACATCCTGAATTTCAGGTTTAGTTCGGAATCCGTTCGATCTTCCACTTGTAACAAAGCGGGAGGAAAGAAATTGGCTTTTTTTTTCCAAATCAAGGATTCCCCTGGATAATTTTTCATCTCCTGCTGTTGCCCGCTGTAAAATGCAAATAATAATAATAAAAATCAACCCTAATGGAAAATATTGGCTTCCTCCTCTTTCGGGAGCCGCTCCTGATGCGAATCCTGAAATATTTTCAGGCCAGATCGCACAGGACAAATTCTGCCTCAGACTTGCGATGATCTTTGAACGAACTTCAAAGATACGACAGCGCTGAAAAATGGACGTGCAGCCGTCCTCACGCTTGCAACCGTCGCAAGCGTCCCCGGGATTATGTGATAAAAATTTGGGTGCTTGGCTATCTGCCTGCGTTTACAGTGGCTGCCGGTCCCCGGGATCGTGTGATCTCCATCGGTGAGCTTCCCAAGTGGCTTCCAATAACCCAAATCAAAGATGCAACTCATAACCACCATGATTGCGGTTGTAATTATGGCTGTAAATCAAGGACTATCCGTTATTTGACATTGGTCGACCCTTCCCAATTCCTAGACAGCCTGAATGGAAGTTCAACAGGTGCAGAGCAGGTTTAAATGCACAGGAGCGGTGATTTGATTGTGTTTCTGAAAAAAAGGGGCTGTTTTGTAAGTGTTGAGGTGTTTGTGAAAATATGGTGCCTGGTAGAATTATATCCCTCTCCCCCCCCCCAACCCTGTTTTAAACAAACTTCTTTCTTGGGTCCAGATTTTTTTTTGTGTCTCGGTTCTTCCCAGCGTGCGACGAGAAGCAATGCTGGATTGTGTGTCAGTGTTGCGGAATTTGTGGTCACAAAAAGAAAGGTGGGGGATGTAAGGAAATAAAACACAATGGCAAATTTTAGGCGGCTTGGCGGTCGTGAAGTCGCCTGGGATCTTTCTCAGATCCCAAGTCAGCTTTTGGCAAGGAAACTGGGGCAAAACAGCCTCCTCCAAGCACAGCTGGTGAGTTGTGAGTTCAAAATCCAACAACACAATGACAATCGCTCCGGGTTGCCTCAGAAGAGCTTGGTGGATTATCGCTCCATCCTCCCTCCCCCCCTACCCCGCCCTGATGTTTTTTTAAATTTTATTTGAATTAGCCCCCCCCCTGCACTTTGGAGTCCACCCTGAGGACTAGAATCTTGCTTTTCAAGGAGAGAAACTACACCATCAAGTAGAGCTGGCTCGCAACTCTTGTGCCGTCCCTGACCTAGGTTTGAAAACGGACCTAGGGATGGACAGAGAGACTGATGGGGTAGAAACCTTGCTACATTCCCCCCTCCTTTTTTCCATTTCTTTGGCCAGATTGTTAACTTAAAAATAAATGAATGAATAAAGTTTTAACTGTGGGCTTTGACTGAGGTTTTTAAAGAATTGAACGGAGGTGTTGTTCCAATCTAAGCCAGTAGAGGGCGCCCTGACCCTAAGATTCTACAGAATAAATTCTCTTTTTTTTTTTCCTCCCCTCCTCTTAAGAAATTGTGAGTTTTGCTCCAGGGCAAGATTTGGGACACCGCGTTGTTTGCTAGCCGTGCATCGCCAGCGCTGCAAAAACCCACAAAAGTCACGTCTTTGACCTCTGATGTCTCATCGGCGTCTCTGGGTGAAACTCGAACTGGGAGCGCCCGGTTAGGAAACCCAGCGTGGGGCCGATGATGGGCACCCACCCGTCCTCCAGCCTTACGGTCTGCTTCCTTGTTACTCAATCTAGGCTAAACCTCAGCTTAATCTGGGGCTTTGTTCCTTGCCGTTCCACCGTTCGGGTGGGGCAAACTGAGCGGAAAGGAAGCGGGCTGTTTGAAGATCAGCGGTCGGTCGTAAAACGAGGACTTCCTATCGTTTGGGCAGCAAACAGGGCTGCTGCCTTTGGGATGCCAGGCCTGGTTTCTGCAGAAATGACAACTCTTTAATGCAGGGGTCTTCAAACTTGGCCCTTTTATGACTTGTGGACTTCAACTCCCAGAATTCCTCAGCCAGTTGGCTGAGGAATTCTGGGAGTTGAAGTCCACAAGTCATAAAAGGGCCAAGTTTGAAGACCCCTGCTTTAATGTCTCCTCCGGGCTTTTAACATCTCCTGAATCTCCTACGCCTCCAGGAATTAACTACACAGCCCATGAGCCGCACGAAACCAGGAACACAAAATTGGATTTATTTCACTTTCACTTTGTTTGGTTTTTCTCTCCCTCTGCCAGGACTGGCTGACTTTTGGAGCAGTTGAAGCTGGGCCAACCTTGTTCCTTCTCTCCTCCCAAGCCTCTTTTCCATTTTTTTTTGAGCTAATGCAAACATTTAATTTCATTTCCTCATTTTTCTCTGCCCACCGGGCGCTGGCGGCGCCTGGTTCCAAGGTTTGGAGAAAAAACAAAAGCCGAAACTGCCTTGGTTTCAGAAGCTTTACTTCTCCCCAAGGCTGGGAACAAAGATTGTTTATTACATTTAAGAAGAGAAGAATGAAGAATAGAATAGAATAGAATAGAATAGAATAGAATAGAATAGAATAGAATAGAATAGAATAGAATAGAATAGAATAGAATAGAATAGAATAGAATAGAATAGAATAGAATACAAAATATGGAATAGAATAGAATAGAATAGAATAGAATAGAATAGAATAGAATAGAATAGAATAGAATAGAGCTGGAAGGGACCTTAGAGGTCATCTAGTCCAACCCCCTGCTCAGGCAGGAAACCCTAAACCATTTCAGACAAAGGGCTGTCCAATCTCTTCTTTTAAAAAAATAAATGCTCTAATCAGTTGGCAAACAGTCTGCTTGCTTCCCTTTGTACTGCTTAAACAGTTTCCTAGAGCTATATCTGGTGGAAGAACGAGTGAAGAAAACAAAAGAAAAGAAAAAAAAATCAATGTTGGGGCAATACTTTCTCCCGACTTTTTAAAAACAACTTCCTAGTCCTCAAGGTGCTTCCGAACATCCGTAGGTGCCCTGTCTCTGAAAATTACCACCCAAACTTTCCGGAGTCCAATTCTCCTAGTTGATGCGGCCCTGCCTTCCTCGTTGCCAGTGGAATAAATTATTCAAATTAGCGATAATCTTAAAAAAATAAAATTAAAAATCTAGAACGGAGGCGTAGGGCTTCCGAAATTTCATTATTTCTTAGATCAGTACGTTGGAAATGAATTTACGCCCTAGGAGGGAGAAAATTTAGATTTAAGGACATATTTGTGTCTATTTGGATGTGGTCCCCCTGAGCGGACTGCCTGTCAAGATAACTCATGTTTGGCCAATAAAATAAAATAAAATGGATCCAGCCAGATGGGAAGTTGTGAATCCTGGCTGAGAAGCATTTTTAGCCCACAAATGGCTGCTCAGGTATTTATTGCTTTGTTCTAAATGTTTTTATGGGCCATTTATGTCTGGTGGATCGATAACGATCTGGCTTCTGTTGAAGCTGAGCTGCAGTAATGCATTCTGGGAAAGCAAGTTTGGCTTGCAAGGCACTGTGGGAAATTTAGGTACCTGGGGGTTTCTGGGAAAAGTTGACGGTACAAATAATAGGGGTTCTTGTCACCAGTGTTAAGCGAATCCGGCTTCAGAGGATCACAAAAGGGGATCACGCGATCCCAGGACAAGGCGACCGTCATCAATGTCAGCCAGTTGCCAAGCGTCTTAACTCACAGAGAGGCTGCAAGGGCCGTGTGAAAAAGGGCCCTTAGTCCCCTTTTTTCAGGGGCCGTTGTAACTTCAAGCAGTCACTAAACCAACCGTTGCAAGCCGAGGACTTACCTGTATGGCACTCACGATGAGTTGCCTTTTTTAAAAAAACAACCACCGTGAATTCTCCTTGTCTTCCTTTTTATTTTTATTTTCCAAACATTTCCTAATTTGGCTCGTCTTCCCCTCAAAAGGGGCCTGGATGACGCTTCTGCCTTGAGCAAGGCTGGAAGGGTGGTCTAGATGACCTCTGAGGTCCCTTCCAGGGTACTGCAAGGCCGGCGAGACGAGGCGTTATTGACGTTCCATTAAAAATTTACAAAGGGTTGCTTGGTGACCAGGAATTTTTTTTTTTGAGGGGGGGGAAACGTGCAAAAGAAAGAAGCGATTGAATTTAAAATTTGAATTTATTCCAGTTTATTTATTCCTCATGTCTCCAAAAATGGCTTCTCAGGAACCCCACTTTTTTTTTTCCAAGGGAGGGGCAAGAAAGAGATGGGGGAGGCCAGGATCTCGCCTTCCTCTTTGCCTCCAAAAATCTTCCGTCTTTCATTCCTCTTCTCCGGAGATGAATTGTTACCTTCTCCAGCCACAAAACTTCCCCGCCCCGCCTCCATAAATTAATCATTGACCATAAATTAATAAAGCGAAACAGTCTTTCTGAAAAGACAACATGTCAAGAGTTCATTGGTTTGACTCCCCGTCGAGATCTTGTGGCAGGGAGTCCCGCCGGCCCGGAGATTTTTTTTTTGGAAGGAAAATAGCCAGCGCGGTCAATATGTCGCTCCAAGCTTCTAGTCCTCAGTGTCTTGGCATGGCTCCCAGTGTAGGAAGAGCAACCCTCTCCAATCCGTAATTCTGCTCGCGGTCAAAGGAGGAGTGAGCAACTCTCTGGAAGCCCCCCTAAAAAAAATCGCCCCACTTTTTCAGTGGGGTTGTGCTTGGTTGTCCAAAAAGCTGAACTTTACAAGCCAAAGTTCAATATTTCCTCCGCCCTCCCCACAATTTAAACCCCCCCCTCCAAAGAAGTCCGGCTGTAGGAAGTGCGCCCCCTATAGTTCATCGTTGGCCATGGCAGGGTTGATGTAAGAGAAGGGCTTCGTTCCGTTTTTGGGGTGCCCCTGAGGAGGAAGCAGAAGAGAAGATTGGAGGGTCCACCGATTTGCAGCTTTCCTCCCCCCTCCCCCACCCCCGGGCTCAATCTCCATCTGGGTATTTGATGGTTCACACGTTACTCTAAACCCGGGCTGGGTTGAGGGCGGCTGGACCCGGCTTTCACACTACCGCAGACCCGACTCGAAGTGGTCCTCGCCAAGAATTGAAGTTTTTGAAGGTGGGTTTTGTGCCCAATGGTGCCTTTTGCAAACTTGGGGGCCTTGGTGGCTGGCTTAAAGGCCACCGTTTCTGGCTTGTTCTAGCAATCCTGGCTTGGGAAGAGCGTGGAAGCCCGGACTACAAAGCCCATCCCTGCCTGCCTGCCAGCTTGCCTTTGGTCCCCGGCTGTTTGCAGAACGTGCAGGGGGGAAAAAAAATCACATCGATCAAAGACAATAGGACAGAAACAGCCGATGCAGTTATTTATATAAAATAAAGAGGGAGGGATTAAATAAATACATGAAAAATAAATAAATGCCTCAAATTCTCTGGCAGGGTGTGGCCCTGTTTAAACAGCCAGGAGAAGCTGCCGGAGGTTTCTGTTTTCCAGAAATGGGAGGAAGGAGAAGAAAGAAGAAAGAAGGAAAAGAAAGAGAAAGGAAGGAAGGAAGGAAGGAAGGAAGGAAGGAAGGAAGGAAGGAAGGAAGGAAGAAAGAAAGAAAGAAAGAAAGAAAGAAAGAAAGAAAGAAAGAAAGAGAAAGAAGGAAGGAAGGAAGGAAGGAAGGAAGGAAGGAAGGAAGGGAAAGGAAAGGATGAAGAAAGGATGAAGCGTGGGAGGAAGGAGAAGAAAGAAGGAAAAGAAAGAGAAAGAAAGAAAGAAAGAAAGAAAGAAAGAAAGGAAGAAAGAAAGAAGAAGGAAGGAAGGAAGGAAGGAAGGGATGAAGAAAGGATGAAGTGTGGGAGGAAGGAGAAGAAAGAAGGAAAAGAAGGAAAGAGGAAAGAAAGAAAGAAAAAGGAAGGAAGGGAGGGAGGGAACGATTTAAGACAAAGAAGCCCCTCCCATCTATTTAAGATAATTAATTTCCCCCTTAAAATGAACAAATCCCTCGTTTGTCCAACTTCGATCTCTTCTCTATGGACTTCTCCGCTGCTAGGAGGCTTAAAAAAAAAAGAAGAGAAAAGCCGGAGGACCTTTCTGAATTTCTTAATGAGGACTAGAAACATGCCTGGGCTTTTCTTGCTGAGAAAAAGCACGGGGAGAGGGGGGCGGATTGCCCCCTCTCCTCTCCCCCCCCTCCGCCCCGGGTGAGAAGGCAACTGTTGTGGTGAAAGGCTTAGTCAGCCTCCAGATGCTTCAGTGTGGTGTGTAAACACGGCCGGGTCACGAGGGTGGGGAGCAGCCGGGCCAGCTGAAGGGCTGTGTGTGTGTGTGTGTGTGTGTGTGTTTGTGTATCCCCCCACAAAAGAAAAACCCAGTCAAGGGCAAAGTCTGGGAAAGTCCTTCTGTGAGATCCGGAGAGGTAGAAAATGGAATAAAAAAAGGAAACACCACACACACACACACACACACACACACACACACACACACACCCCACACACACACAACCTCTCCTGGCTCCGGCTGGTGCGGAGCTGAATATTTGCACAACCGGCAGTGTTTACGCAGGGCAGCCAAGCACGTAATGGCATGGCACGGAAGGGGCCAGTTCGGCTTCGTTGCCCCCCCTCCCCTCCCCTGCCACTGGCCGGCTGGCAGAGGTCTCAAGGCCAGGCGCCCCTGCCCTTTGCCAGCTCTGCCAGGCCCAGGAGGGGGGCACCGGGCTGGGCATCAGTTCAGCCTGGGCCAGGGGCTGCCCCGAAGGTTCCCAGGCTAGAAGGAAAGCGGGGGGGGGGGCACTGAGAAATGGCACACACACACACACACACACACACACACACACACACACACACCCTTTCTTTATATAGAGCTCTAGGATCAGGGGGAAGGGAAGAGGTGGGGGAAGGGAGGGGAGGGAAGAAAAGGAAAGGAAGAAAGGAGGAGGAGGAGGAGGAGAAGGAGGAGGAGGAGGAAAGATGAAGACCAATCAAGTTAGATAAAGAAGAAAAGAAAAAGGGAAGGAAGGAAGGAAGGAAGGAAGGAAGGAAGGAAGGAAGGAAGGAAGGAAGGAAGGAAGGAAGGAAGGAAAAAGAGAAAACAGAAGGAATGAGAGGAAGAAAAGAAACGAGGAGAAAGAAAGAAAGAAAGAAAGAAAGAAAGAAAGAAAGAAAGAAAGAAAGAAAGAAAGAAAGAAAGAAAGAAAGAAAGAAAGAAAGAGAAAGAAAGAAAGAAGAGGGAGGGAGAGAGGAAAGGAAGGAAGAAAGGAAGGAAAGGAAGGAGAGAGAAAGATAGAAAGAAGGAAGGAAGGAAGGAAGGAAGGAAGAAATGGAAGGGAGAGAGAAAGAAAGAAAGAAAAAAGAAGAAAGAAAGAAAGAGAGAAAGAAAGAAAGAAAGAAAGAAAGAGAAAGAAAGAAAGAAAGAAAGAAAGAAAGAAAGAAAGAAAGAAAGAAAGAAAGAAAAAAGTTTCGCTAGCCCACCAACGGCTGCTGTGAAGCCTCCCTGCTTTCCTGTCTCTTTACATTTCCTAAATTCTTCCTCCCGGCTTGCCCTGCCCACTGCCCCTTTCCCACGGGTGTGTGTGTGTGTGTGTGTGTGAGGCTGGACCCTCCGCCCCGTATCTCGGGGTGCAGAAGGCGTGGGCCCCGGGCGCCCCTCCTCCGAGACCCCAAGAGCACAGCGTGCGAATCCCTCCGGGCGGGGACCCCACCGCCTCCCCTTCTGGGCTCCGCCCGGCGCTCACCTCTCCGTAGGGGTTTTGCTTCTGGTTGGGGGCCGCGTAGCGTCCGTGGGTCTGGTAGTTGGGGTACTCGTTCATGGGGTGGTACGAATCCTGGCTACTCAGCAGCTCCATGCTTCCCCGGTGCTTCCGCCGACAGTAGTAGACGAACTGCGATAGAGCCGGGGAGGAAAGCCATTAGTTGGGGGGGGGCGTCCTCAACTTACGATTGTTCATTTAGTGACCCTTCGAAGTCTGAACTTAACAACGGCGGAGAAAAAAGGGACTCGGGACCGCTTTCTTCACTTACAACCGTCGCAGCCTCCCCACGTGAACAAGATTGGCAACTGAATCCTATTTATGACGGTCGCAGCGTCCCGGGGTCACGTGATTCCCCTTTGGCGACCTCCTGACGCGCAAAATCAAGGGGTGGGATGGGGGGGGGAAGCCAGATTCGCTTAACCACCATGTTCCTAATTGAACCCCTGCGGCGCTTCACTTAACAACGGTGTCGCAGAGAAGTCGTACAAAGGGGCCAAACTCGCTGAACACATTTCTCGCTGAGCCGCGTCAATTCTCGGCTCCGTTGCGGTCATAAAGCGAGGACTGCCTGTACCGCGCCCCCCCCCTCCCCTTTTCTCTCCCCTTTTCTGTTTGCAAGCCTAGGAAAAACACACAGACACACACACACACACACACACACATACACATACACCGCGCTCGGCCTCTCCAGCTTTCTCACACTTAACAACCTCACACTCCCAACAACTCACCAGCCACAACAGGGCGAGGAGCAGGGCAAAGACCAGGATGCAGACCAGGACGAGAAGAGCGATGCCCCAGCCTGGGACCGTCTCCGTGGCAACGGTCGGCTTGGTGGAACTTACTGCAAGGAAGAAAGCAAAGAGATCAGGTTTTGCGTCGTGCGGGGAGACGAGAAAAACAGAATTACGGTTCTCACGCGGCGTTTCTCGAGCAATCACACACACCCCCAAATTGTTACGAGTGCGCAGGACGGATGGTGTGCCGGCCTGGAAACATCCCCAGAGGCCTGACAGAAAATCTTAGGGGCCGATGGTTGTAGTTACAGGTAGTCCTCGACTTACGACAGTTCGGTTACTGACCGAAGCTGCAACAGCGCTGAAAAAAGCCACTTTTTCAGCCTTACGACCGTCGCCGTGCTCGTGTGATCAAAATTCTGAGTCATATTTGCAACAGTCGCAGCGCCCCGGGGTCACGTGATCTCCCTTTTGCGACCTTCTGACAGGCGTCACGCTAATTCAAAAACTGCCGTGATCACCAAGCGTGTGAGTTTTGATTCCGCGACCGCGGGGAGGCTGAGACGGTCGCAGGTGGGTGGGAAACGGCCATGAGTCTCTTTTTTTTTGGTGCTGTTGCGGCTTCGAACGGTTGCTAAGTGAACCGTCATAAATTGAGGACTAACTGCGAAGCCAGGAAAGAGGGAGAAAGCAGCCCCCCCCCCCGATCCAAACTCCCTCATCTAAAGATAATTGTGTGTTAGCGCATT
>NC_138219.1:7674357-7849357 GCF_964194415.1 Vipera berus | reverse complement strand
TGGTTGTAGGCTGAACACTGGGTGTTGCGGTGGTGCTTCCAAGGGAGGGTGTTGAATTGGTCCCTGCTGTGGTGGGTGAGGTTGTCAACTTGGTTGTAGGATGAACACTGGGTGTTGCGGTGGTGCTTCCAAGGGAGGGTGTTGAATTGGTCCCTGCTGTGGTGGGTGAGGTTGTCAACTTGGTTGTAGGATGAACACTGGATGCTGCTGGGTTGTTTTCAGGTGAGGGTGTTGAATTGGTCCCTGCTGTGGTGGGTGAGGTTGTCAAATTGGTTGTAGGCTGAACACTGGGTGTTGCGGTGGTGCTTCCAAGGGAGGGTGTTGAATTGGTCCCTGCTGTGGTGGGTGAGGTTGTCAACTTGGTTGTAGGCTGAACACTGGGTGTTGCGGTGGTGCTTCCAAGGGAGGGTGTTGAATTGGTCCCTGCTGTGGTGGGTGAGGTTGTCAACTTGGTTGTAGGCTGAACACTGGGTGTTGCGGTGGTGCTTCCAAGGGAGGGTGTTGAATTGGTCCCTGCTGTGGTGGGTGAGGTTGTCAACTTGGTTGTAGGCTGAACACTGGGTGTTGCGGTGGTGCTTCCAAGGGAGGGTGTTGAATTGGTCCCTGCTGTGGTGGGTGAGGTTGTCAACTTGGTTGTAGGATGAACACTGGATGCTGCTGGGTTGTTTTCAGGTGAGGGTGTTGAATTGGTCCCTGCTGTGGTGGGTGAGGTTGTCAACTTGGTTGTAGGCTGAACACTGGGTGTTGCGGTGGTGCTTCCAAGGGAGGGTGTTGAATTGGTCCTCACTGTGGGAGACACGGGTGTCAACTTGGTTGTAGGCTGAACATTGGATGTTGTTGGCGTTTTTGTAGTTGAAGTTGCTGGTACATTTTCTGTAGTGGGAGACGGAGGGTCTCTGGATGGTGTTGAGGTCCTTACGGTTGTACTACCTTGTGAAAAGACTGCAAAGATAAATTTTAATCACTGCTCAGAAATGCCTTACCATTTATTGAGGAACTTTTTATTTCAAATTTATTTCAAATCATGCGCAGATAGTCCCCTTTGTTAAGAGTTCTCCCTGTAGATCGTCTATATACATATACAGATTGTCCTCGACGTACGACCACGACGGAGCCCAAATTTTCTGTTGCTCAGTGAGACATTTGGCTCCGTGAGTTTTCTCCCCATTTTATGACTTTTCTTGCCGCCGTGCCCTGTTGAACCAAATTTCTGCAGTTGTGACACATTCCCCCTTGACTGTGCAAGGTGGCAAATGGGGAATCACAGGACACACACACACACACACACACACACACACACACACACACGTCAGTTGCCAAACGGACATGCTGCAACCATCGTGAGAAAAATGGTCCCGGCTGCCATTTTTTCAGTGCCGTTGTTAACTTTGAACGGTCCCTAAATGGGGCGTTGTAAATTGAGGACTATCTGTACGCAAAAAACAGGGGAGGTAAATTTAATTCTGCTTTGGTTTTCTGTTGGGAAGGCGTGCCCACTCTGACAGAGCTGGCAGGGTTGACTGCCTTTAACTGGTCTGAAAGTCCAAGAAACTAGAAAATGCAGGATAAATGGCCAAAGAGGAATTTATTGACAATACGGTAGCCGTTTGGGTGAATTCTGCCCTTTCTCATTTAGAAGAAGCATGAGATGAACAGATATACAGATCTATAGGGGATGTATACAGGCAGTCCTTGACTTACAACAATCCATTTAGTGACCATCCAAAGTTACGACAGAATTGGGGGAAAAAAATAAACGATATTGCAGACCTATGACCGTCGCAGTGTCCGCCTGATCACGATGTCAAAATTTGGACGTTTGGCAGCCGATTCATACTTATGACGGCTGCAGCCTCCCTGTGGTCACGTGTACAACATTCGGACGTATCCCACTCCGTTTTGAGTTCAATCATTAGCCCAGGTCAGACCAGGAGCCTTCGTAGAACGCCTACTTGTGGGTGCCAGCCCAAAGAAACAAACATTTAAAAAAGAGCAAATTTTGGACCCCACGGACTGCTTCGGATGCTAAATTATGGCGCGTTGGCTTTCATCTTTAATTAGTCGGGTGGTATCACCCTGTGCCCAGGGATTCAGATAAAAGGAAACGAGGACATGGCGTGGGAAGAGAGCAGATTCTTGATTCGGGGGTCCGTGAAAAATTATCTTGCATTCCATCCGCAGATTTTTGCCTCTGGAATTGGATGTTTTCAGCTCCTGGTTGGTTAACCCACTCAAAAATTTCAAAGCTCATGCTGTTCCCTTCTTCTTCAATTCGTTTTTTTTTTTTTTTTGGTCCCCAACACAGTTTCTCAACTCTGCCCAACCGGATCTAAACGCTCCGTGCTTTGACACCCCCCCCCCCGAAGCCCCTTAAAACCATGGAGTTTTAAAACTCGCAAGTCCTCGATGATTTAATTAATTTAATTAAATTAATTAAATTTAATTAATTAATTAAATTAAATAAATTTAATTAATGACCGTAGCGAGGAAAAGGGGGTGAAAACTCATTTAACCAAATGTTTCACTTAGCAGCAGAAATATTGGGCTTGAGCGTGGTCGTAAGTCGAGGGCTTACCTCTGTAATCCTAAAGCAGGAAACGCTTTCCAAAGTGATGACTTAATTGCAAAGGGCCGTGTGGCTGGGGGTTTTTTTTTTTTGGTTGTTTTAATCTTTTTGGGGGGGAAAAAAAATTGGAGCAAAGGCAGCCCCAAGTTATTTGCAAAGCCCTGCCATCTTTGGAAAAGATCCCAATTAGAGACAAGTGGATCGGTTCAGAACAGGTAAAGGTGTGTAAGAGAGAGGGGGGGGGGAAGGTGGCTGGGGAAGAAGGAGGTGGGGGTGGGGGGTTTAGAATATATTTTTAGCTACTTTCAAAGGTGTGTCAAGTACCCGGAAAGCTTTAAAGCGTGTCTAAATGAAGGGGAAACTTCAGCCAAAAAGGCAAAAGTTTTTTCACGCAAGTAAGGCATAAAAGGTCATTTACCAAAGCCGGGGCAGTTGTTGAAATGGATCACCTCAACCCCCCCCCACCCCACCCCACCCACCCCAGCTTCAAGATCAGCCCTGTCTCATGGCGCTAGATCTTTCTGCATCCATCTGGAACGATCCCACGCTGGGATCCCGAAGGGTTTATTTCAAACCGAGCGGAACGGAAGAAAAGTCAAACCAGGGGGGGGAAAAAAGACAGCAGGGAGAAAGGATCTACTGTCTTAAATCTACTTTCCTCAGAGGGGTGAGGAGCGGGAGATCCACCCTTCTCCTGGGCACCCAGCAGCCCCTCCCTCCAATTCTCTTCCTTACCGCCCCCCACCTCCTCTACCTTTGCAATGCTCTCACCTGTGACGATTAATCCCAGGTTTATCAGCAGGAGAATCCAAGCCATGATCCACTTTCCAAGTAATTTAGTAATCTTCTCGGACTGGGGTGCTGCTCTTGGCTTCAGGATATTATAAAGCCAAGGCTGGGAGGGTAGGTATATAAGAGAGGCACCTGAGTCCAGGTAAGACGCAGGCCACACCCCGGGGGCCGGTCCATGGAGGGCAATCTGACACCAGCCTCTCGATCTGACTCTTCTGCTCTCTTGGTGGTGTTTCCATCCGACTATATTGCATTTGTGTGTCTCTCTGTGCGTGTGTGTTTGTCTAGGTTTTGTGTGTGTCAGTTGCCAAAAGCATCTGAATTTTGGTCCCCTGGGGATGCTCCGACGGTCGTTAAGTGTGAAAAACGGTGCTGAGTCCCCGTTTTTTCAGTGCCGTTCTAACTTTGAACAGTCACTAAACGAGCTTTTTAAAGTCAAGGACTTACTTATCATCTGTATTTCCACATCCCCCTGCAAACATTTTGTTCCTTGCCTGTTGCACGTACGTCAACACTCACAGGACACACGGACCTTAAAATCTTATTTTTCTAAGTTTTGAGCTGGCTCAGCAGAAGGGATGGAGGCTGTGACCTTGGGATCCTGGGCGATACAGCTAGTCCTCGACTTTAGGACCACATTTCAGCCCAAAATTTCTGTGGCTAAGCGAGACATTTGTCCGCTGAGTTTTGCCCCGATGGTTAAGCGAATCTCTGCAGTTGTTTAGTTAGCAACCCGGTCGTTAAGCAAATCCGAATTCCCCATTGACTTTGCCCGTCAGAAGGTCGCAAAAGGGGATCAGCCATGGTCATAAGTGCGAACCAGTGGCCAAGCACCCGAATTTTGACCCACAGGGATGGCGCAACGGTCCTAAGTATGAACAACGGTGCAAGTCGCTTTTTTTTTGAGTGGCGTTGTAACTTCGGACGGTCACTAAATGAGCCGTCGTAAGTCGGGGACTAGCTGTGTTTCTGAGTGGGATAGGAAGCCCAGATCGAGAGGGATCTGGTCTGAGGAAAGCTATTTCAAAGAGGCCAGTTTTATTTCCAAGGTTGCCGATTGCCCACAAAGAGGCCATTAGCTTTTCACCCATTTATTTAGCTTTAGTAAATTACTATTAGGAAGTGGAGCCTGTTCCGCTTAACTTAAAAGAACTTAATGGGCCCTTAATGTGTATTTAGGAAGTGGTACTTTCCAAATTAACTGGAGAAAGTAAAGTACAAGGTGTGGCAGTTTGGAGACGGAGGTGCTGAAAACTATTCTGGCTTTGCTGCGGAAGACTCCGCATAACGTCCCATCCTTCGCCAAGTTTCTAGTCCTCATGGACTGGGAAGAAACGGTCGCTGCGGGTGGGGCCCAAGCCTCCGTCCCAAGGGAGAGCCGTTTCCCCGAGCAGCCTATAAAAAGATAAGAAGCATTTTTATTATTTTAATTTTTATTTTTAAAACTGACTCAAGAGAAAGGCATGATGAGGTGGTAAAAGGCAGAAGCGTGAACTTCACACTGCTTTGTCCCTTTGCTACCCTGGGGAAGACGTCAGTCGGTCGAAACCAGTCGGCCGGGAGCAGCAGCGCAAAGTCAGTTGGGCCTCCTTTGAAAAGACATTATTGCCATGCGGCGACGGGGAAGAAAATGGAATTAGAAATGTTAGAAGTTAGAAATTAGAAGTTAGAAATGTTGTCAGCTCAAGGGCCAAAGGCGGAAGAAGCTGCTTGAAAAGGTAGCGGGATAAATGAAAGCTGGTGGTAGCAATGGCGGAGAGAATGCCGTTAAAGGCAGATGGGAGAAGATCCTTCCTTCCTTCCTTCCTTCCTTCCTTCCTTCCTTCCTTCCTTCCTTCCTTCCTTCTCTCCTCTCTCCTTTCCCCTCCTCCCTTCCTCCATCCCTTTCTCCTTCCTCCCTCATTGCCTCCCTTCTTCTGTCTTCCCCCCTCTCCCTTCCTTTCTTCTTTTTCCCACTCTCCCTCCCACCATCCCTCCCTCCTTCCTTCCTTCCTTCCTTCCTTCCTTCCTTCCTTCCTTCCTTCCTTCCTTCCTTCCTTCCTTCCTTTTCAGCATCTTCTCAAACGGGGCCAGCCACGGTGATTGTGTGTTCTGACACTCTGTGAACAAAAGCAAGCACACCCAGTGCTTCTGTGGCAACTCAGACGTCTCGACCCCCCCCCACACACCCCCCACACCCACACCCACTTCTTGCTCTGATAGCCACGGCATGCACAAGGGGGTTTAAGAGCCCCCCCTTCCTTTCTGAAGGCTTTCTGTAATGTTTGAAAGTACAGACAAAGTCCAACTTTTAGAAAAAAAGAACCAGGAAAACAAGGCTGGGGACCTACAGCGTTTCCTTTCCAGGGCAGCCCAGGAAAAGCCCTGAAATAGGAGCTTGCCAGCAGCTGCTAGGCCGAGGTAGACTGCCCCTGAGCATGGAGGTTCCACTCGGTCCAGGCTGCTTTTGCCCCCCCCCCCAGCTTATCACAACAGTTAATTTATGCAGCCTTGATAACTTCTTCCTTATTTCCATCACCCTGGGAATTTATCACCATCGATCCCAACTTTCTACAGCCCATCATCCATCATCTTCTCCCTTGGTGGCCTCCACCTCACCCCCACCCGCCTCACTGGCCCTTCGGCCTTGGCCGGTGGCATCTGGGCTCCCCCCACCCGCCCACCCAAAATGCCCAGCGGGACACCCGCCAAAGAAAGTTTTCTGGGTTGATTGTGGGGCTCCCGTTGCTGGCCAGAGTCTTGTGTTTTGGGGGTGGGGGGGCAGAGGTGAGGGTCCCACTTTAGGACGAGGCTTGAAAAGTCCTGATTTGCCGCAGGTGACTCTGTTTGCGAAGAGGGAGGGTGGAAGTGACGGGGTGAACAGCTCAGGAAGGAATTAGGCTGGAAGGAATTTGCCACGGCTGCTGATCTGGCCAGAGTCCAACTTCTCCTCTTTGCATTCAAAGTGGCCTTTTCACTTTGCTGCCCTCCCCTCCCCTCCCCTCCTTCCCTTCCTCTTCTTTCTGTTCCTTCTTCCCTCCCTCCCTCCCTTCCTATCTCTCTCCCTCCCTTCCTCCCTCTCTCCCTTCCCATCCCTTCTGCTCCTTCCTCCTTTCCTTCCTTCCTTTCTCTCACTCTCCATTCCCTTGCCTCTCCTCCCCTCCCTTTCCCTTTCCTTCCCTTCCCTTCCCTTATGCTCTGTTCTCCCTCCCCTCCCCTTCCTTTCTCTTCCCTTCTGCCCCTCCCTCCCTCCCTCCCTCCCTCCCTTCCTTCCTTCCTTCCTTCCTTCCTTCCTTCCTTCCTTCCTTCCTTCCTTCCTTCCTTCCTTCCTTCCTTCCTTCCTTCCTTCTCTCCTGATAGCACTCTTCCCATATTTGAGGGGCTGCCCCAAAGAAGAGGAGGGGGTCCACCTCCAAAGCCCCCCCCCCCAAGGCAGGACAAGAAGCAACAGATGGAAACTCACCAAGGACAGGAATTTCCTGACAGTTAAAACAATTATTCAGTGGAACTGCTTGCCTCCAGGGGATGTGGATGTTCCAACCCTGGAGGCTTTTAAGAGACTGGGCCTGTCTGGAATGGCATAAGGTCTCCTGCTTGAGCAGGGGGTTGGTCTAGATGACCTCCAAGGACCCTCCCAACTCTCTTGTTCTGTTCTTTTCTTTCCCCCTCCTTCCCTTCCCTATTTCCCCTTCCCCTCCCCTCCCAGGAATCCCCCACTCAGCCTCTCCCTCTGGAACATCCTGAGCTCCTCCAGGGTGGGAGGACGGGACAGCCCCGCGATGACCCTGAGCGGTGGGCCCTTGAAGGGTGTCCTGGCTGCGGCTTATCAGCCAGAGGGTCCCGTGGGCATCTGGGCTCTTGGGCAAGGAGCAGCCTTGGGGGTCAGGGGTGACCGGCAGGTCCTCCTCGCTTCAAGGCAGCCCCCTCTTATCTCCAGCCGAGGATCAAGGCTGGGGAGGGAACAGCTGTCATCATTTCACACCTAAGAACTTTTGTTTCTCCAGCCTGTCAGAAATTCCAGTCCCAGTTTTGGTCATAAAGAGTGTGTGTGTGTGTGTGTGTGTGTGTGTGTGAGAGAGAGAGAGAGAGAGAGAGAGAGAGAGAGAGAGAGATTTCTCCATCAGTGTCCTTCCTTCCTTCCTCCCTCCCTCCACTTTCTTTCAATCCTTACTACCCTCCCCCTCTAATTCCCCTTCCTTCCTTCCTTCCTTCCTTCCTTCCTTCCTTCCTTCCTTCCTTCCTTCCTTCCTGTCTTCCTCCCTCCACTTTCATTTAATCCTTCCTTCCCTCTACTTATTCCTTCCTTCCTTCCTTCCTTCCTTCCTTCCTTCCTTCCTTCCTTCCTTCCTTCCTTCCTTCCTTCCTTCCTTCCTTCCTTCCTTCCCTCCTTCCTTCCTTCCTCCGTTCTCCTCCTCCTCCTCCCTCCCTCCCTGGTCCCAACCCATCACCTGGTTCCCCCTTCCACCTCATAGTGGGGGCCCGCAGAAGCTCTTCCCCCTCTCCTCCTCCGCCCCCCCCCCTTGCCTATCACTGGCTCACAGTGGGTCACATCCCAGAAGCATCCCAGGCCCTTCACCGTTCTCTCACATGTTTGCATGTTATGCAAACCTGCAGGGTGGGGAAGTGGAAGAAAAAAAACGGATAAAGAGGAGATTCCAGTGAGTCAGTAAAAGGGCAGAATTGGAGAATGACAGCTCAGGGTGGAACCCAGCAGAAAAATTGGGTTACGAATGCAACAATAATCTGACCCCTTAAGCTTTTCCAGTCATTGCATACATCACAGTAGGACAGTCTTTCTCAAGCTTGGCCCCTTTAAAATGGGTGGACTTTGACTCCCAGAATCCCCCAGCCAGCTTGATTTAAGAGGGGTGGACTTCAACTCCCAGAATCCCCCAGCCCACATAGCCTTTAAGAGGGGTGGACTTCAACTCCCAGAATCCCCCAGACAGCAGGCTTTAAGAGGGGTGGACTTCAACTCCCAGAATCCCCTAGCCAGCTTGATTTAAGAGGGGTGGACTTCAACTCCCAGAATCCCCCAGCCCACAGGCTTTAAGTGGGGTGATGCTTCCCCACCAAAGCTGGCTAAGCATTTGGCATTCCTGCAAGATAACCAAGATTCTAGTTCTCAGGAAAGCCCCATCTGAAATTTAGAATAAATCAAATGGGGGCTTGGATCGATCTTAATCTTTCCAAACCACCCCCCCAAAAAAAGCTGAAAAACTCTCCAGAAGCTTTCTTAAACCCTAACCAACATACAATTGATTAAATGCAAGCCATTTTTCTCCAGCAGGTGGGTTGTTTTTTTTTGGCAAATATATCCCAGCGGTTAGTCTCTTCGCTTCGCAGCAACCAAAAAAATCAAGCTCCGAAACGTTCGGTGGCTTGTTTTCTTATTTTCCCAGTGATTCGCTTCACCGATTTGCGGTGACTTGTTAAGAAACGATTCTGTTGTATGTTTTGTTGGGTCTTACTCTGATCAAGGGGCCGAAATCCTAAATAATCATAGCATGAGCTTTCTTGGCTGTGATTTCTGCATCTCTTTAACTTTCGCTTTTATTCCTTTTGTCTGGTCTATTATTCTTCCAGCTCCTTTTGTATCAGGGCTGGCCTCTTTTTAGGCCTGGCAACTTAACAAGAGGAAATTGTCAGCAGATACACACACACCCCGCCCTCCACCCAAAGCTGATGCAAATTTTTCCCTAGATATTTCAGTTAATGCATTATTTACACACACTCTCTCTCTCCTTTAAGAGGCTATTCTTGAGCAAAAATTTCCTTCTTTTTTTTTTAAAATTCCATTTATATCCCGCCCTTCTCCGAAGACTCAGGGCGGCTTACAAGCTTAGCAGTACTTCCTCCTAACCCTTTGCCATTTTCTTTGCCAGATTTCTCGTTTCGGCGGCATTTTTCTCCCCCCAAAACGGGCGGATTTCATAAAAGGGTAGGGGAACGCGAAACGCCACCGTGCTTTTGATTTTTTTCTGCATAGAAGCTTGAAAGGTGTACAGGAAATCCTCGAGTTACCACCCTGCATTTAGTGACCATTCGAAGGGACGGTTGCGACGGCCCTGAAGAAAGTGGTTTTTTCCCCACTTAACGACCGTTGTAGCATCCCTGAGGTCACGTGATCAACATTCGAACACTGGGCAACTGGTTCATAGTTTTATGATGGTTGCCGGGATCACGGGATCCCCTTTGGCGACCTTCTGATAGTCAAAGGCAATGGGGAAGCCGGGTGGACTTAACAGCTGTGCCACTAACTTCGCAATCGCAGTGATTCACTTAACAACCGGGGCAAGAAAGGTCCTAAAATGGGGCAAAGTTCACTTAACAAATATCTCACTTAAGCACAGAAATATTGGTCTTAGGAATAGAATAAGAGTAGAGTAGAGTAAGGGACGCGGTGGCTCAGTGGGTTAGGATGCTGAGCTTGTCGATCAGAAGGTCGGCAGTTTGGCGGGTCGAATCCCGAGTGCCGCGTAGCAGAGTGAGCGCCTGTTACTCGTCCCAGCTCCTGCCAACCTAGCAGTTCGAAAGCACGTAAAAATGCAAGTAGAAAAATAGGGACCACTGCGGTGGGAAGGTAACAGCGCTCCGTGTGCCTTTGGCGTCCAGTCATGCCGGCCACGTGACCACGGAGACGTCCTCGGACAAGCGCTGGCTCTTCGGCTTTGAAATGGAGATGAGCACCATGTGCATGGGAACGCACACATGTGCGTGGGAACCTTTACCTTTAGAGTAGAGTAGAGTAGAGTAGAGTAGAGTAGAGTAGAGTAGAGTAGAGTAGACAGAGTTGGAAGGGACTTTGGAGGTCTTCTAGTCCAACCCCCTGCTCAGGCAGGAAACCCTATCCCCTTTCAGACAAATGGTTGTCCAATCTCCTCTTAAAAACTTCCAGTGTTGGAGCATTCGCAACTTCGGGAGGCATTTTAAATACCCATAAAAGAATTTGAATTTGCTGTCTTCCTCCTCCTTTCTCCGACTGCAAAAATTCAGAAGCTGGAAGACCAAACAGAAAACCCAAAAGAGGGAAAAAAATAATGAAACCCATGTGCTATGAAATCGCCAGCTTCTTATTAATATTTCTTCAGAAAGGGCTGCACAGTGTTCAGCAGAGCAGCCAAAAAGGCGAACGCAATCCAAGGTTGCATTAAAAGAGGGATAGAATCAAGATCACGTGAAGTGTTAATACCACTTTACAAGGCCTTACATTTGCAATATTGCACCCAGTTTTGGTCACCACGATATAAAAAAACGATGTTGAGACTCTGGAAAGAGTGCAGAGAAGAGCAACAAAGAGGATCAGGGGACTGGAGGCTAAAACATATAAGGAACGGTTGCTGGAATTGGGTATGTGTAGTTTAACGAAGAGAAGGGTGAGGGGTGACATGATAGCAGTGTTCCAATGTCTCAGGGGCTGCCCCAAAGAAGAGGGAGTCAAGCTATTCTCCAAAGCACCAGAAGGCAGGACAAGAAGCAACAGATGGAAACTAGTCAAGGAGAGAAGCTACCTAGAACTAAGGAGAAACTTCCTGACAGTGAGAACAATTAACCAGTGGAACAACCTGCCTCCAGAAGTGGTGAATGCTCCAACACTGGAAGTTTTTAAGAAGAGACTGGACAGCCATTTGCCTGCAATGGTATAGGGTTTCCTGCCTGAGCAGGGGGTTGGACTAGATGACCTCCAAGGACCCTTCCAACTCTCTTATTCTGTTAGACTTCTATGTTTTTCAGAGCATGTCAATTTGGGGTGGGCTTTTCCAAAGCTGAAACTTTCTCCATGCCAGAACTTCATGTTCTGTTAATCATAAATCCAGCCTTGTGTCATTTTTACACCTTTATTAGTTTCTATGATTCCAGAAATAGATTCGATATTAATCACCCTTTTGTCTTGCTCAACCCAGGTGTGACGCAATACATTTCCCATTTAAACCCTTATCTTCCTCTTTGCAGCGCTGACTTTCTGAAAGATGCCTATTACTATTTTCTTTCTTTCTTTCTTTCTTTCTTTCTTTCTTTCTTTCTTTCTTTCTTTCTTTCTTTCTTTCTTTCTTTCTTCCTTCCTTCCTTCCTTTCTTTCTTTCTTAGATTTTGATTAATTTTTTCATACATTCAATAGTACTTGTTCAACAAACGTGTTGTCTGAGTTTTACTAATACAGATTTAATTCCTAATCCTTTATTCTGTCCTCTAGCCATTGATAAAATAAGTCCCAAGTTTGATAATATTCCGTTTCTTCTTTTTCTTTCAACCTCAAAGTCAGTCTGTCTATCTCCGCACATTCTAGTATTTTTTTAATTATTTCTTCATCTGATGGTATTTCTTCATTTCTCCAATTCTTGCCACTGTTGTTACATGTAGAATCAAATATATGCTTTGTTTATCAGTCTTTCCTGGCATTATACCTAATAAAAAAAGTTCCGGTTTAAAATCTACATATGTTGCCAACATACGTATGTATTTTTTTCTAATTACTCTTTCCTTTGGCACATGTCCACCAAACATGGTAATAAGTACCGACCGGACTTGTGTTTGCAATTCCAACATCTATCTGGCATATTTTTGAACAGTTTTGCTAGTCTTATTGGTGGCAAGTGGCATCTATAAAACATTTTATATAAGTTCTCTTTATAAGAAGTTGACATTGTCAATTTATAATTTCTTTCCCACAGGTTTTGCCATTTTTCTAATTCTATATTGTATCTAAAAAAAAATTGCCCATCTTATCATTGTTTCTTTAACTTGTTTGCTTTCCATTTTCAAATTTAGTAGAAAATTATAAATTAGTTTCTCATCAGGTTTGCTCCTTATAAAATCCATACAGTTTAACTTCTTTATCATATCTAACTTGCATTTGTAAGTATGCCTACCATGATAGGCAACTAACTTAATTAGTTTCTCATCAGGTTTGCTCCTTATAAAATCCATACAGTTTAACTTCTTTATCATATCTAACTTGCATTTGTAAGTATGCCTACCATGATAGATTGATACCCTGATTTTCCATTTCTTGTTTAGATTTTAAGTTCCCTTCAGAATTTAGAATACCTCTGTATGTCCGGATTTTTTCAAAAGTGACTAAATTTGGGTGTACAAATCTTCCATTGTTGAAAGCCAACCTGGAACTTTCAGATATATTTTACATTTTATTTTTCCCCATGTTGATAATAATGCATTTCTTATATAGTGGTTTTGAAAGTACTTATGGATTTTATTTTTCCCATACCATAAAAAAAGCGTGCCACCCTAGTTGTAAATCCAAATATAACAACCTTTTGTTTCTAAGAATTATCCATTCTTTCTTTTTTTATGGCATGCAGGAAAAAAGATTTTCAAACTGCTTTCGATCCGGAGAAAAATCCTTTGGAAAAAGCCCTTTAAAACCAGACGCAAAATGGAAATGTAATCGAAATCCTGGTACATATTATCGACGTGTGTTAAAGCAAAAAAAAAAAAAAAAATTGGACAAAAATACATACTTGGTTAGAAAAGATGTTGGGGAAACACATAGACTTTAAACCTGAACTTTTTTTTTATTAGGTATAGTTACAGAAAAAAAAAATAAAGTGTATATTTAACAGTGTATATTTAACATTTGTATTAACTGCAGCGAGGATTGGATTTGGAAAAATGAAAAAAAAAAACCACCATTGGATGAAGAGATCATCAAGGAAATACTGGACTGTGCTGAAATGGATAGACTTGCCTTGAGAATCAAAGAAAAAAAAAGACACAGAATATTTTCAAACATGGAATTTATTTTATCAAGGGCAGGAAAAATGGAAGAGAGAGTAAGAACTTAACTCGCATTACTAAGCAAAACCAATCAGCCCAGGCATCACTCTGTTCATTAGGCACTAATGAATTGTAATAATAGAAAATTAATAAAATACTATTTAAAAAACCCCAGACACAAAATACGGTGCCAGAACTGGAACTTTGCAAGAGGGATAGCTTGTCTAAATTGGTCAAAGGGTTTTGCAGATTGTGGCGCTATTTTAAGCCCAGGGAACAAGTCTGGATTTTTATGGCTGACCGTCTGGTTGCAATTTATAACTCTGTTATTGATTGTTTGATGTCCTTTCTTTGAAACCATGCCAAGGAACAAAACGTGGGCAGGAGATGCCTTTTTTAATTGATGTTCAGGTACAGGTTGACAATGAGGGCCGGTTACATGATGTGAATCCAATTTGGGCCAGCTTGGATTAGAAAGAGAACTTACAAGGGAGTTCTTGACTTACAACTAAGTTGCAACGGCACTGGAAAAAAAGGCGACTTATAACCTTGCACAGGGAGTCCCCGACTTATGACCATTGAGCCCAACTTTTCCGTTGCTAAGTGAGGCATTTGTTAAGGGAATTTTGCCCCCTTTTTTACGACCTTCCTGCTTGCAATTGGCAAGGCAATCACCGCCATCGTTCAGTTAGCAACACAAATGCAAAAGGGGGATCACGTGACCCTCCCCCCAGGACGCTGTGACCGTCATAAATATGAGTCAGTTGCCGAGCGTCTGAATTTTGATCCCGCGACCGTGTGGGGTATGTCGCAACGGTCATACATGTGAAAAACAGTCACAAGTCGCTTTCTTCAGTAGCATTGTAACTTTGAACAGTCACTAAACGAGCTGTTGTAAGTCAAGGACTGGCTGTAAGCGGCACCCCTACAGTCATGTAATCAAAATCCAGGCAGAAAGTGTATATTTACCACGGTTTGCAGTATCCAGATCAGCTGATCACCCTTTACGACCTTCCCAGCTTCCAACGAAGTCAGCGGGACAAGCCCAGATCCATTTAACGACCAAACAGCTCACTTAACAAGCATGATAATTTGCTTAGCCCCCAGGTCTCCGTTCTTGATCCCAATCGTGATTCTAAATCGAGGATTGTCATCTGTAGCGTGCCAAAATCCGGGGAATAAATTTTGAGAAGACGCCCGAGAGGCAGGGATTATTTGGGTCAGCCGGGTTTCATCAAACATGGCCAAGCCTGTAACCTGGTTTGGCAAAAGCCGGTTCTTAATTCCCACGGCATGCAGCGAGCTGAAGGGATATATTTTTATTGGACATCCGTGCAGCAGCCCCATATAAAAGATCCTTTCTTCTTTCTTTCTTTCTTTCTTTCTTTCTTTCTTTCTTTCTTTCTTTCTTTCTTTCTTTCTTTCTTTCTTTCTTTCTTTCTTTCTTTCTTTCTTTCTTTCTTTCTTTCTTTCTTTCTTTCTTTCTTTCTTTCTTTCTTCTTTCTCTTTCTTTCTCTCTCTCTCTCTCTTTCTTTCTTTCTTTCTCTCTTTCTCTCTTTCTTTCTTTCTTTTTCCTCTTTCTCTTTCTTGTTTGTTTTTTTAGCATCCTGCTTCCCCCCCCCACCCCATTCCATCTGTGTCTGTGTGCCTTTTCTTCCTGTTTTGTCATTCTCTCTTTTTTTCCCCCCCTCTTCCTTCATATGTCAACTTTTAAGGGAAGGGCTGATTGTTCTTTAAATAGATTGGCACGTGGGGAAGGCACCAAACTTCCTTCTCAGAGGCATGTGTCTCGGGTGGAGGGGAAGGCTGCTTCCTCAACCACGGACTCCCAGAATCCCCCAGCGGGCAGGTACCCCAACCTTTAAATACCCAGACCTCTTCTGCCTGCCGACATCTTCCCACAATTCCCCACGGAAACCTTTCTGGGAACCAAACCCTACAACAAATCTGCAAAAACCCAGTCGGGAAATGCGTCATCGCCCTGCTGTGTAATTGCATGTTTTGGGGGGATCCCGTCTGACATACCCCATTAGTTTTTTTTTTTACCTAGAGGGGGCTGGGATGTGGGGGTTTTTTTCCCACCCCCCAATTGGAGATTCTGCATTGGCTGCTGTGTTGCTTTGAAAAAGTTTGTTGATAGTCCTGGGTTTCTGTGTTCTGTTCTCTCTGTTTACATTATTGAAATGGTCTGTGGCCAGAGAATACAATTGTCAATTGTTGGATGTCAAAATATTACAACGGCTTTCTTAAAAAAAAATGAAAAAGGAAAAAAAAACGTTTCCAGGAAACGAGGCGTCCTCTTTTGCTCTTCGTCCTGTGGAAGCACAAGGAGTCCTCGCTTTACGGCCAGACTCCAGCCCAAAAATCTCGGTTGCAAAGCGAGGCCTTTGTGAACTGAATTTCGCCCCGTTTCACTACCTTCTTTGCCACAGGGGTTAAACGAAACCACGGCAGTCGTTAAACGAGTCACACGGTTTCCCCCATTGACGGTCGCAAAAGGGGGGGGTCAGGCAACCCCCCCGGGACGCTTGCGACTGTCATAAATATGAGTCGGTCGCCAAGTGTCCCAATGGAAATCACCTGGCCACGGGGAAGCTTCAACGGTCGTAAGTGTGCCGTTGTAACTTCAAACAGCCACTAAATGAATGGGCGTAAGTTGAGGACTAGCTGTATTTTGGCCATCCCCTCACGGCAGAGGCCGCAAGAAAATAAATACATTGCCAGAGGTTATCCACCCACTTTATGTGCATTTTATGAGTTTTAAATATTGCCAATAAAGTTTGCAGAGCTATCATATAAACTGCAAAGTATACAGCACTTTGCAGAAGTCTGCCAACACAATCCAGGAGCGAAGCGGTTATCGTCAAGAGAAAATGCAAAATAACTCCTCAATCTTTCCCACCAAACGATTTTTTGGGGGTAAGGACTTCCTTGTTTACCGTGAGCAAATCAGCCCACACCCTTCAAGGACTCAAAAATATGAAAAGATCAAACAAGCAGTCAAGGAGAGAAAAAAATTATTTATTTATTTTTTTCTCAAGCAAACACATCAAAGGGTGGCTGGCTTCCCAGTGCGATTCCTTCTCGGAAACCAACACATCCAACAAGAATCGAAAGTAAAGTTACAGCCCCAAATTTCCTTTGCTAAAGTGAGACATTTGTTATTTTTATTTATTTTGTTAAATTTATTTAAGTAAGTTTTGCAACTTTTCTGGCCACCGTTGTGAAAGCGAATCGCTGCAGTTTTGTTAACGGTTGTTAAGTGAATCTGGTATGTTCCCCCCCCCCCCGTTGAGTTTTAGGTTGGGGACCCAAGGTTGGGCGTCTCCTCTTGATATTGAGGAAAGGGCACCACTGGGCGATCTATTTAGACACGAGTCTGATGCTCCACCACCCCTCCCGTTTTAACCCTGCCAGGGGGCATCTAACTAGACTTGGAATTAGACATAAAGAAAGGGGTCAGGAGTTCTTCCCCCACCCCACCTCCCCATAAGGAAAGTCACTGTCCATATCCTGAAAAAGGGACTCTAGTCTCCTTTTGCTAAAAAAATGCAGAATTTTGCAAAACAAACAAACCAACTCTATAATTTCTCAGTTTTCCCCAGCCAGCCAGAAATTGCAAAATGCTTCGCCTGTTGAACTGCAGCCGGGGTTCTTTTTTTGCGGCTTAAGGCACCAACAAGGGAGCTGGGTTCCCTGTGATGGACAAATACGAGTTGTGTGTTGTGTGTTCTTCTAAATCAGGGATCTTCAAACTTGGCCCTTTTATGACTTGTGGACTTCAGCTCCCAGAATTCCTCAGTCAGCGTGCCTGGCTGAAGAATTCTGGGAATTGAAGTCCACAAGTCATAAAAGGGCCAAGTTTGAAGACCCCCTGTTCTAAATCCTTGGACTTTGCACAAATCCCCAAGAAAGTCGAAACAAGCGCCGTGCCTAACCTCAAAAGAAAATCACACTTAGTGGCCTAATAACCCACTACAATACCCATCAGGCTTCACTACAATACTCCTCGCCTTCTTTGGCTTATCTTTAGAGCATTTTCTTCCGCGCAACTCCCGTTCAGTGCAGACGCATCGCTGAGCCGTAAAAATTTGCTTTTGCGGTTGAAATAATTGTCCACGCTTTGAAAGGAAGACGCAGGGGAGAGAGACAAAACTGAAGTGGCGAGGGTGCTCCTGAGCAGCCACAGAGTGCTCGCCCTCGCTGTTAAAACCCACTGCAAATTTCAGAAGTCAGGAAAGAGAAATCTGGATTCAGTCAGATTTATTCGTATTTTACAGTGTTGATGTGCCATCTGCTGGCTAATCCCCAGCCAGCATTTTTTTCCAGGGCAATTTGTAATTTATATTTATATTTATACAGTATATATATATATATATATATATATATATATATATATATATATATATATATATATATATATATATATATATATATATATATATATATATATATATATATATATATATGTAGATCTAGAGTCTCGGGTTTCTTCCCGCGTTCCTTTCATCTTCAGAAAGTTGTGGCGACGTTTCGACGAAATCCCATCCGTCATCATCAGGCCGGAGTGTTCCTCCTGCTGCTCCCAGGACCACGCATTGCTCCTGGGAGCAGCAGGAGGAACACTCCGGCCTGATGATGACGGATGGGATTTCGTCGAAACGTCGCCACAACTTTCTGAAGATGAAAGGAACGCGGGAAGAAACCCGAGACTCTAGATCTACACATACAGACACCCGCGAGAATCTACGAAAACATATATATATATATATATATATATATATATATATATATATATATATATATATATATATATATATTTAGTTAGTTAACTTTATTTAGATAGTTAATTTTATTTATTTATTTATTGAAAACACATTTATAGCACGAAATTTCCAGCTGAGAACACGGCGCTGAAAGATATAAACGAAAGGAGAAGCGGTGAAAGGGATGAATTTGGGGTAGGGGGAGGGAGTCGGCTTCTGCCACCCCCTTACCCCCCCCTCAATCATGCAGGCTTCCTTCCTCTTAGACCAGCCTACTTCACAGAGTTGTTGTGCCATTACGCGGCATGGCTTGATTGCTTGAGCGCTGCATGTAATATGCACAAAACCCAAAGCCTGGGCGCGGGGGGGGACTGCCAGATGCAGTGAGGATGCTCAGAGGTGTAATAATAATAATAATGATGATGATGATGATGATCAGGGCAGCTGAGCTTGGGCCAAAGAAGAAATTGCACACCCAAATTCACATGTGCACGCCCACCAGCATGCTCAGAGGCCTCCTGGCCTTTCACCACCCTGCTTTGCATGCTTCTAGTCCTCTGCTCTATGTCCTGGAGAACTTTGAGCATTGCCCTTTTAAGAGAACACATTTTTCTGCTTGAATGGACTCCGGAGTCAAAGCATGGGTATTGTTGCCGGCAAGCCTTCCCTGGCAACTTCGGTGTGCGCCTTCCTCAAGGGAGGTGGCTGGCCTCCCCTTCTCCGAGTTTGGGACGTGGGAACCCTGATCAGAATCCGGGCTGGACCGAAGATGAGCTAAGAAAAAAAAGCATCTGTGTCTGGAGAAGACAATCGGCAACTCTTCAAAAGAAAAAAGAAAAAAAGCAAGTAGCAAAATCGCCAACTTTAGAAAAGAGACGGGCGCTGCCCTTTATTTGGGCTGTTGCGGGGGGGGTGTCAACCACCCACCCCCCTTTTCCCAACCATCTTGGCTCCTGCGCAGCAAAGGAGGAGAAAACCGAGGTTATCTTTTTCTCGTTTGGAGAGCCACAACAAGCAGGGAGGGATTTTTTGCAACAGGTGTCAAATGCCCATGGTATGTGTATATCTATATCTATATCTATATCTATATCTATATCTATATCTATATCTATATCTATATCTATATCTATATCTATATATCTATATCTACATATCTATATCTATCTATCTATCTATCTATCTATCTATCTATCTATCTATCTATCTATCTATCTATCTATCTATCTATCTATAAAACAACAGGTGTTTTGCAACGCTGGGCATCGCCTGCTCGGCCCCGGGGAGGTGGGTACCACCCTGGTAGGCCTTCTGGCATGAATGAGAAGGCTAACACCCCCCCCAACCCGCCACTTCCCCGAGACTCCTTGCCGCCTCCGAGCGCGGCATTCATTGCACCGTTGCTGGGACACCCATCTCCACAGCAACTTGGGAGTGTGGTGGCCAAGCGGGCAATTATTTAACCAACTTCCCAGCGCCCGGGTGCCGGGTGGGAGGTAGCTGGGGAATCCGAGGGGAGTTCTGAGGGAAGGAGGTGTGGGTGGGCTTCAAGGCCCAGGAGGTAACCCTTGCCAACTTTTTCACCTTGCAGAACTCTGGCGTCGCGCCCCGCCGAGACGTTGGCACTGCCGCCCGACCGATCCAAGACTCCCCAGCGCCTCAGGTTCCGGGTTCGGGGCAGGGTTGGGACTGAGTGCAATGTTGTGTTTCCTTGCGCCACTAATATTGCACTTGTCCTGGCCTCCCCCTGTCCTGGATTCACACCTGGACGGAGCGGCGCACACACCTGGAAGCCCGCTTCCCACCTGGAGGCTACGTCAGTCCCAATTTTTTGCACGGCTGGAGAGCTGAGGCCAAATCAAGGGATGGGTCAGCAAAGTCCGAGAACTTACCCAGGACCCGAATTTTGTGTGTGTGTGTGTGTGTGTGTGTGTGTGTGTGGTTTTCCCAGACCCCGTTTTACTCCTCAACTTATGACCCCAAAATTTCTGTTGCTAAGTGAGACGGTTGTTAAGTGAGTTTGGCCCCATTTTACGACCTTTCTTGACCCCGTTCTTAAGCGAATCACTACATGTGTTAAGTCAGCAAAGGAATCCGGCTTCCCCCTTGACTTGGTTTGTCGGACGTTTGCGAAAGGGGATCACGTGATTCCAGGGCGGGACGCTGCCTCCGTCATAAATACGAGTCAGTTGCCAAGTGTCCCAATTTTGATTTGGGGGGGGGGGGGCGATGCTGCAAGGGTCCTTTTTTCAGCGCTGTGAAAACATGAACTGTTGTAAGTGGAGGATTTCCTGTGATCCCCCCCTAGATTTAAAAGCATGGGGCGCTCAATCTCAGCTCGGATATTTTGAAACTCAGATCTTTAGAAACTCTTTTCATAGACCAAAAAAAAAAAAAAGAAAAATAGGATTCACACCCGGATGCGAAATGCAAACGGACTGCTAATGCATTTTCAGTTCCGATCTCTCGATCTTAATTCATCAGCTGGTCGAAGCAAAACACCCTAAGCCTCTTTGACAAAAGAGAAGCCAAAAAAAATGGATTTGTGAGCAAATAACATTTTGGGGGATCAAGAGGTTAAAAGGTTGACTCAGCCTTCCATCCTTCCCAGGTAGGTAAAATGAGGACCCAGATTGTTGGGGGCAATTAAGCTGACTTTGTAATAATGCCGCTTGGGGGGTGTGTGAAAGCCCTAATAAGCAGGCATATACATAGAATGAAGGCTATTGCTAAGCTTGTAAGCCGCCCTGAGTCTTCGGAGAAGGGCGGGATATAAATGGAATTAAAATAAATAAATAAATAAATAAATAAAAATACTGCTAAGCTTGTAAGCCGCCCTGAGTCTTCAGAGAAGGGCGGGATATAAATGGAATTAAAATAAAATAAAAATAAATAAAAATACTGCTAAGCTTGTAAGCCGCCCTGAGTCTTCGGAGAAGGGCGGGATATAAATGGAATTAAAATAAAATAAAATAAAATTAGTGCAGGTTCGCATCCCACCAGGCTCAAGGTTGACTCAGCCTTCCATCCTTCCCAGGTAGGTAAAATGAGGACCCAGATTGTTGGGGGCAATTAAGCTGACTTTGTAATAATGCCGCTTGGGGGTGTGTGTGAAAGCCCTAATAAGCAGGCATAGACATAGAATGAAGGCTACTGCTAAGCTTGTAAGCCGCCCTGAGTCTTTGGAGAAGGGCGGGATATAAATGGAATTAAAATAAAATGAAATGAAATAAAATAAAAAACAGGGGAGCTAGCAAACAAATCTCCATCTTAAAAATCACAGACCTGAGTGGAGGGGGGGGGGGAAAGTCTTGAAATCCCAAGTTCTACTAGAGGGGACCCCTTCGGAGCAACTTTTAATTCCACCTCTTAAAAGTTCGTTTTATTCACACCCGGGTCCCCAAAACACGACAGGCGCAGGTTATTATTATTATTGTTATTTTTTTTTAAAAAAAGAGATGGATGGACGTTGCCCCTACGTAAAAAACCCCAATCAAATTCCTAGCGAATCCCAATGTTGTGTTACGCGGCGCCTTTGGGATTTCTCCACGTTTCGTGAGCACGCACAAAGGTGGCCAGTTTTGCAGGTTTGCCAATCCGGGATAGGATTGTGTGACAACGGGTGGATCTGGTTGTGTGTGTGTGTGGGGGGGGAGAGACCCACTCGAAATCCTTTGGGGTGATCTTTCGCGCTTTTAAGGCTGCTCTAGTGAAATCCGCCGGTACGGTTCAAAGTCGACAGGGACCGAATCTGAAGAGGGGAGAAAGAGGCAGAGAAATACGGACGTTATACGGGGCAGTCCTCAAATTACGACCTCAAGGGAGCCCTCCCCTCTCCCCCAATTTAGGTTGCTGAGTGACCCTTTTGCGAAGGGAACTCTGCCCCATTTTACGGCCTTCCTTGTCGCCCTGGTTTGGTAAATCATTGCAGTTGTTAAGTGAAACTGGCAGCTTTAACAGTCGTTAAAGTGAATCCAGCCCCCCCCCCCCGTTGTCATTTTCTTGTCGGAAGGTCACGAAAGGGGGGTTACGTGACCCCAGGACGCTGCGACCGTCGTAAATATGAAGTAGTTTGCCAAGCATCTGGACTTCGATCACGGGACCCTGGGGAGGCTGCAGCGGTCGTAAGTGTGAAAAACGGTCGTATGTCCCTTTCTTCAGGGCTGTTGTAACTTTGAGTGAATGGCTGTTAAGGACTACTTGTGCCCTATTTGGGGATTTGTTGCCCAAAGCCAGACTTGCCCATCCTATCTCTCAGGGTTGAGAGTGGAATAAGTCTAGTGTGCGAGGGCTGGAAGGTAGCGAGAGGTCATCTAGCCCAACCCTCTTCCCAACCCTCTTAACTCGACAGGATCCTGGAATGGAAGGAGAAGACTTGCAAGTTCATCCAGTCCAACCCCAGTGCGAGAGAGGATCTTGGAAGGAAAGGGCCAGAAGGTCCCTGCGAGGTCATCTAGTCCACCCCGCCACCACGGACGATTCGCGGACGATTCGCGCTTCGCGGAGCGGCCTTCTCACCGTTGCAGCGATATTGCAGGTTGGACCAAATGATGTTCTCCTGAGAAAAGCAGAAGACGCCGAGGCGGCCACCGCGCATGGTCGTGTCGATAACCACCCCGGAGTCGGCTACCAGCTGAGGTCCTTCGTAGAGCAGCACGCTGGGAAGGGGGGGTTCAAGGGGGTGGGTGGGTGGGAGAGAAGCAGAAACGGGAAGGAAGGCAAAACTTAGGATGCTTCCGTGTAGGGCACGACGCTGAAGGAACAACCTTTAACCATCAATTGAGGGGGATGCAGAAGGAATATTTAGCTATCAATTGGGGCTTTGGGGGATGCAGAAGGAATATTAAGCCATTAACTGGGCTTTCCTGGATGCAGAAGGAATCCTTAGCCATTAATTGAGGTTTGGGGGATGCAGAAGGAACATTTAGCCACCAATTGGGGTTAGAAACCACAGTGGCTTTGCCTACTCAGGGCACTAAGCAAAAACCCACCAAGCGTTTGAGCCTGGCTACTAATTTCACTTCTAAATCAGGAGGTGTGCAAGCACAGCATCAATTTTATTTCATTTCATTTTGGAAAACGGACAGCCAAAACCACACTGCAGGGCGCTTTCTCAAGGAGGGTCGTTGGTTGTTTTTTTTTGGGGGGGGGGAATTCAATGCTTCTTTTCCTCCCCTCCCCATCTCTCTCCCCCTCCTCCCCCCCCACGGTCTTGCTAAGCAAGGGGGGGGGGAAAGAGTGGGGGTTTTCAAATTCCCAGCCTTGTTCATTCTTCCTTTTCCCCCCCCCCCTCGCTTGCCCGCCCTGCTCTGACCTTTCCTGCATTGTCCGGCTTTGGAGAGCCCGGCGCATTAGCGCATTCCCGGCGCATGGGATTGCTATGACAACTAGACAATGCCCTGGGGGCCCCTGTGGATGAGGTTGGAGGGGGGGAAGGCTTGGGAAGAGGGAGGGGTGGGAGGGAGCGAAGGCTGGGTGGGTGTGAGAAAAAGAGACGGAGAGGCTCTTGTGCACACACACACACACACACACACACACACACACAACTATTGTCGGTGGGACCAGCCTGGGCTTAAAGAGGGAACACAAGGGAAGTTTGGTGCCAGCCTGGAAGTTGAAAAACTTGGAAGCGGCCGGCAAGGATATTTGATGTATCTCTGGCTTCCCGATTCTGCGCTTCTTCTCAAAAAATAGAAATTGGGGTGGGGGTGGGGGCAAAAGTCATTTTGTCTTATTTCATTTTACTGTAAATTTTGCTTGGGTTTGCTTACATCAGAATAAGCCAGGGTTTATTGAAAGTACAAGAGAGACTTTGTCAATTTGGGGCTTTTTTGGAATGCAGAAGGAATATTTTGGCCACAAATGGGAGTTTTTCTGGATGTAGAAGGAACATTTAGCCATGAATTGAGGTCTTCATGCAAAAGGAACATTTAGCCACAAATTGGGGTTTGTTTGTTTTCTAGATGCAGAAGGAACATTTAGCCCTTCAGTGGGGTTGGAAAACCCCAGTAAGACTTGTCTGTGCGGGACACTAAACAAAAATCTTGCATTTGTTCTTTTCTGGGGGGAAAAAAACCAACCCTGCTGTGCAGTGTGGGCTGCCATAAAGCCAGGGATTGCAAATTTCTCACCGGATGTACCCCACTTGAGGTCTGTGTAAGAGGCGCCAGCGGTAAGAGGTTTTATCCTTCCATCCCACGTTGCGAGGATCCTTCCAAAGTAGCTTGACGTGGCCAGGCGTGTGGCCTGTGTGCCACAGGGCATTGCGGAGGTATTCGCCGGGACCCGTTTCCGATTTCACCGCCTGCCGAGACGAGAAAATTCAATAGGGCAAAGCTCACCGGACGTCTCGCTTAGCGACAGACATTTTAGTCTCATACAGGGTCGTAAGTTGAGGACTGCCCGTATTGAGCTGAGCTTTGAACTGGGTTATAAAAGGGGTCGTTCGTCTTGGCTGGAAGGCGAGGGGATTTTTAAAGGGATTAAAAAGAGTTGCCCATTCGAGTTTGGAAGCAAAAGGGCCCGCATGCAGAGAGAGAGAGAGAGAGAGAGAGAGAGAGAGAGAGAGAGAGAGAGAGAGGGAGGGAGGGAGGGAGGGAGGGAGGGAGGGAGGGAGGGAGAGAGAGAGAGAGAGAGAGAGAGAGAGAGAGATTCTTTCTGGGAGCGGGTAAGGCTAGATGACCTTTGGGTTACCCCCTCTCGTGCCAATCTGGGGGAATATCACTTACCTTGAGCTGCAGGCTGGGCTCAGCCACGGCCCGGAAGGGCGTGGCCTGCCAGTAAGTCTGTTCGGTTTGTTTCCACATGACCACGTAAAAACTGGCGCTGTCTTGGTAGGCGAAGATGAAGCCGGCGTAATCGTCGTCGGTGACGGTGTTGACGTGGAAAGTGCCTTCGAAGTCCACCCCGTTGAACGCCGTGTATCCTGCGTGAGATACGCCGTGCGAGATTCTAGACCGTGAAAGCGCCTTCCCCCAAAGCAAACAAACTTAACGTCGGTCTGCTTACCTACAGCCAAGCCTGGATCGCTGTTCATGGTTTGGACAATCTCCATGCCCTGAAAATTAGAATTCAACAATCAGAAAGGATGTGAGGACAACCCAGCCACTTCAGAATTGATGGCTAGGCGGATGCTGGGCTGATCGTCCATTTTTCTTCTCCTGGTACCTGGTTGAGGACCACCCAGTTGGGGTCAATTTGAGCATCTCCCTCGGGATCCAAGATGACCGTCTGATAGGCCCGGAAGTCGGTCAGGGTCACTTCAGAACTCTCCGGACACACATCCATCGGATCGGCCACTGTGTCGTTGTCAAAGTCTTCCTCGCAGGCGTCTCCCACGCCGTTGCCTACACAGGTCAATAAACACGTGTGAACTCGTCAGCCAATGGTGTTGCAGTACTCAGGTAAAACAAGCTTGCTGGACACAAACAAAGTCGAGCTCTCTCCGATGTCCCACGTTCATTTAGCTCTGCACAAAGTTGGTTCCTTCTATCAAGCCGGAAAGACCCCCAGTTTTTAACCCTGCGAACTTGGCTAGCAGGAAACACGGCCGTACGTGTGAAAGTCGATCAAGGGAAGACATTACAGGTAATCCAGAGTTTCTTTGAGTGACCGTTCAAAGTGACAACGGCACACAAAAAAACAGGGATGTAGGCTCCTTTTTAACGTTTGCCACAATTGCAGCATCCCCAGAGTCACAAAGTTTACATTCAGATGCTTGACAACTGACTGACATTTATGACAGCTGCAGTAGGATAGTGTCTTGTGGGTCTTGTGGGATAGTGTTTCCTGGCTGAACAGGGGGCTGGACTAGAGGATCTCCAAGCTTCCATTTATGACGCAACCGTGTCCTGGGATCACACGATCCCCTTTTGCGACTTTCTGACCAGCAAAGTCAATGGGGGGAAGCCATATTTACTCAACAAGCGTGTCGCTAACGTACCGGTAACAATTGCAGGCCTTCACTTAACAAAGGGGGCAAGAAAGGTCGTAAAATGGAGCAAAAACTCACGGAACAACTGCCCCGCATAGCAACAATTGTGGCCATAAGTTGAGGACTACCTGTACCATTGCAGGAAGGGGATCACGCACACAACCAACAGCTGTCTGGGAAAAGTTTTAAGATCTCTTTCCTTCCCGCAAAGACAGTTACCATCCAGGTCCTTCTGGTTAGGATTAGCAATCAAGCGGCAGTTGTCGGGGCCCGGAGGCAGATAGTCAGGGATCCCGTCATTGTCATCGTCGTTATCGCAATCATCGCCCTGCCCGTCATTATCCGAATCCAGCTGCGAGCTGTTAGGAATTTCCGCGCAATTGTCTTTCGTGTCTTGGTGACCGTCGCCGTCCCTGGTGGAGACGAGAGGGAAGGGGTGTAAAGTGAAAACAAGGTTATGTCATCCGTCCCAATGAGGAAAAAAATGTCCCCAAATATACAATATATACAGGTACACCTCAACAAAGGACCAAAATGGAGCCCCAACATTTTGGTTACTGAGCGAGACATGGGCGAAGCGAGCTTGGCCCCGTTTTCACAACCTTCCCTGCCTCCATTGTTAAAGGAATCACTGCAAATGTGAAGGCGGGCGCACGGTGGGGAAGTGGATCTGGCTTCCCCGTGGACTACGCTTGTCACAAGGTCACAAAAGGGGATTGTGTGATCACAGGACACTGCAAGTGTCATAAATACGAGCCAGTTCCCAAGTCACGTGATGCTGCAACGGTCGTAAGGGTGAAAAATGGTCCCAAGTCTTTTTTTTTTTTTAGTGCCGTTGTAACCTAAAAGAACTGTTGTAAGTCAAGGACCAGCTGTACAATTTCTCTCCCAGCAGTAATTGTTTCCCAGTAATTGCAATTGTTTAGGGCAGATTTTCAGCAGGATGATAGCAGCTTCATTCCCCTTCTTGAAGCTAATTTTCCTGGTATGAAATTGACTAGAAAGGAATTTGAAACTGATTCGGAATTGACCACCCAAGCACCAAATCTTGGGGGGGGGGGTAAAAGGACCTTAATTTATATATCACAACATGGCAAATAGGATAAATATTTTTATGACCTCTGTCTCAAGAGCCACAGTGGCAGCCTGATGTCCCGCAGAGGTTTGGGACTACAAATCCCATGCTCCTTGATGAAGACTTGAGAGCATTCACCCCCTCTCCGTTTAACCTTTGCTTCACTAATCCCTTTCAAATGTTTCCAAGCCGCCGTGTTTGGTCTTCCAGCTTTCCGAAAACAAGTTAAGGTTTCCAGTTAAATGCTGGCTTATAGGCCATAGAAATTGTTACACAAAAAAACCCACTCAAACCTAGTTTTGTTGCAGCTTTTCATTGGGAAAGGACAGAGTCCTCTTTTAAGCCAGGATTAACAAGCATCGGAAGTTTTGCTTGATGTTACCTGTCCTCATTTGTGTCGCACGCATCTCCCACCAGATCGCTGTCCATGTCTGTCTGAAAGAGACCAGGATGTCAGGTGAACAAGCAAGCATCTAGAATGTGTGAGCATTTAAGGCTCCCCAGGTTTTATGGAATTAAAAAAGGTAAAGGTTCCCCCGCACATGCGTGCTAGTCGTTTCCGACTCTAGGGGCCGGTGCTCATCTCCGTTTCAAAGCCGAAGAGCCAGCGCTTGTCCGAGGACGTCTCCGTGGTCATGTGGCCGACATGACTAGATGCCAAAGGCGCACAGAACGCTGTTACCTTCCCACCGGAGTGGTCCCTATTTTTCTACTTGCATTTTTTACGTGCTTTCGAACTGCTAGGTTGGCAGAAGCTGGGACGAGTAACAGGCGCTCACTCTGTTACGCGGCACTCGGGAATTACAACATCCTAAATCCCCCAAGCTCAAGATAAATATCGGTCTACACTTCTCGTAACTCCAGCTTCCTGGAGGCTCAAACCTGGGTTGGGTTGCTTAGTTCTGGACAGCTGTCGCAAGCGTCCCCAACGCCATCTTCATCGCGGTCAGTCTGCAGGGGGTTGGGTACCTTCGGACAATTGTCCAGCCCGTTGGGAATCCCTAGAGAGAAAGAACAGGAGTTAGCAAAGCTTTTTGCTCTTCAGCTTCCCTACGTTAACATCCAGCTCGAGAATCCGACTAAAACCCCAGGTTCTTTCCTACCATCCCCATCGATGTCATTGTCACACGCATCGCCTTCTCCATTGTGGTCGGTGTCCTTTTGATCGTTGTTGGGAACATTGGGGCAATTGTCACAAGCATCCCCAAACGAATCAGTGTCCGAGTTTTGCTGGTCTTTGTTGGGGAGAAGACGACAATTATCCTGTAGAATAAGGAGGGGGAAAAAGTGTGTGTGAGTTTTGCTGGTCTTTGTTGGGGAGAAGACGACAATTATCCTGTAGAATAAGGAGGGGGGAAAAGTGTGTGTGAGTTTTGCTGGTCTTTGTTGGGGAGAAGACGACAATTATCCTGTAGAATAAGGGGGGGAAATGTGTGTGTGTGTGGGGGGGGGGAAATCTGAAAAGGCTCCAGAATTCAACCGTCTCATTTGACGTCGGCTGTGGTATCTTTCCTGGATTTTGCCCTCTGGAATCACAGGAATTTGACAATCCTTGTGAGCGAAAGGTGCTTTGTAGGCTGTGGGCTGCCCTGTCGCATGGGTAGGTCAGGGGTCTCCAACCTTGGCAACTTGAAGACTAGGGGATTCTGGGAGTTGAAGTCCGTCAGTCTTAAAGTTGCCCAGGCTGGTTTTTGCATCCAGTGTATGAGGCTGATATTGGACACCAGGCTTGGGGGTACCTCCACGTTCTTGATCCCATCTCCATCTGCGTCATCATCACACTGATCTCCAATGCCATCATTATCGGCATCTTCCTGTCCTGAGTTAGGGGTCAACCGGCAATTGTCCTAAAAAAAAAAGGGGGACAAAATATTAACTGCTCCTTGAGTTCCATCGTTTAACAGAATTTCAAAGTTGGAAGGGACCATGGAGGTCTCCAGGCAGGAAACCCTATATCATTTCATACAGATGGTTGTCCAGACTCTTAAAACTTCCAGTGTTGAAGCATTTACCACTTCTGGTGGCAGGTTGTTCCACTGACTAATTGTTCTCACTGTCAGGAAATTCCTCCTTAGTTCCAGGTTGCTTCTCTCCTTGATTAGTTTCCACCTGTTGCTTCCCGTCCTGCCTTCAGGAGCTTTGGAGAATAGCTTGACTGCCTCTTCTTTGGGGCAGCCCCTCAAATACTAGAACACCCCTAGTCCTTCTCTTCATTAAACTAGATATACCCAATTCCAGCAGCAGATTTTTGGATCTTTTATTTTTTTGGCCATAATTTTTAAACGAATCCAGCGATTGTTAAGCAATTCCGGCTTTCCCCATTGACTTTGCTGGTTTGATGTTTCGAGTTTTCCCCGGTTTTACCTGCGCACAATGCTTGTGGTTGTCAATGCACGGCAAAGGCTCGTCTGGATAGCCATCAATGTCGGTGTCCCGCCCGCACACATTTCCGTTGCCAGCCCAGCCCACATTGCACTAGAGGAGACAGAGGGGAAGAATCCAGCCATTTCATTAAGGATGCCGATTGGAATCACAAAATGATTTTTATTAAGGATGTCGATTGGAATCACAAAATGATTTTTATTAAGGATGTCGACTGAAATCACAAAATGATTTTTATTAAAAATGCTGATTGGAATTAATAAATGACTTTTATTAAGGATGCCGATTGGAATCACAAAATGATTTTTATTAAAAATGTCAATTGGAATCACAAAATGATTTTTATTAAGGATGTCGACTGAAATCACAAAATGATTTTTATTAAAAATGCTGATTGGAATTAATAAATGACTTTTATTAAGGATGCCGATTGGAATCACAAAATGATTTTTATTAAAAATGTCGATTGGAATCACAAAATGATTTTTATTAAGGATGTCGACTGAAATCACAAAATGATTTTTATTAAAAATGCTGATTGGAATTAATAAATGACTTTTATTAAGGATGCCGATTGGAATCACAAAATGATTTTTATTAAGGATGCCGATTGGAATCACAAAATGATTTTTATTAAGGGTGCAGATTAAAATCACAAAATGGTTTTTATTAAGGATGCCAATTGGAATCACAAAATGATGTTATTAAGGGTGCAGATTAAAATCACAAAATGGTTTTTATTAAGGATGCCAATTGGAATCACAAAATGGTTTTTATTAAGGGTGCAGATTAAAATCACAAAATGGTTTTTATTAAGGATGCCAATTGGAATCACAAAATGATGTTATTAAGGGTGCAGATTAAAATCACAAAATGGTTTTTATTAAGGATGCCAATTGGAATCACAAAATGATGTTATTAAGGGTGCAGATTAAAATCACAAAATGGTTTTTATTAAGGATGCCAATTGGAATCACAAAATGATGTTATTAAGGGTGCAGATTAAAATCACAAAATGGTTTTTATTAAGGGTGCAGATTGAAATCACAAAATGGTTTTTTTTATTAAGGATGCAGATTGGAAGCACAAAATAGTTTTTATTAAGGGTGTCGATTGGAATCACAAAATGATTTTTATTAAGGATGCAGATTGAAATCACAAAATGATTTTTATTAAGGGTGTCGATTGGAATCACAAAATGATTTTTATTAAGGGTGTCAATTGGAATCACAAAATGATTTTTATTAAGGATGCAGATTGGAAGCACAAAATAGTTTTTATTAAGGGTGTCGATTGGAATCACAAAACGATTTTTATTAAGGGTGCCGATTGAAATCACAAAATGATTTTCCCGGGAAAGCCAGCACCTCTGGAGAGAACCCATCAACTCCTTCTGCCTTCCAAAGGGCTCGAACGGCTAAATGGAGCCTCCACAGTTCAGAGTGGTCTACCTTCCCCTCCCACTTAGCCACCAGCCTTGACCTAAACCTCAGCAAAGATTGCAAAGAAGTCTTACCGAACAGGAAACATCACCGTTGCGTTCAAAGAGGCAGTAGCCGTTGACGTCGCAAGGATTGTGGCTCGGATTTTCGCACGCCTTCTGGGGGGTACAACTGCCCGGCTCCTTCTCCACAAAACCGGATTTGCACGGGCCACACTTGAAAGACCCCTAAGGAAAAAAAAAGGGAGGGAGGGAGGGAGGGAGGGGACGCCAGTGAAATGAGGGAGAACCAAACCTGCCGAAACATTATGGGCTTCAGGAAACTGGCCTGCCTTGTCAGGCTGTTAAAAAGATCACAAAGTGATTTTAAAGATGCATTTGGAGTGCGTACTTTTTTAATTAGAAAAATCATAATTGTCCCGTTCTTAAGTATAGCTGGTGATAATTTTTACATTTGGTACAAGCTATTTGAAGACCCCGGGTTTCCCCCCCCCTTTTTTTTCTGCATCAAACTGACCATTATCATGGCAGTGTCAGATTGCAATTGTACAAATGTTTCTCCTTCCTGGACCCCCTGCATTTGTTTAGCCCGCTCCCTGCCTTCCTGGACTGAGCCACTCACCACTGTGTTGGTGCAAATTGCGTTGGGATCGCAACCTCCGTTGTTCCCGTCGTTGCATTCATCAACGTCCGTGCAAATCTGGGGAAACCAGAGATCAGTTAGACAGCTAGGCTTGGAGAGGGGAAGGCAGGTAATCCTCGTGTTGCACTATTCTGGAATCTGCACTGCTTCTCTTTCTTGGTGTGTTCTACCTCAAAGGGTTGTGGTTTCAGATGGAAGAATAGAATAGAGTAGAATAGAATAGAATATTAATAGAGTAGAATAGAATAGAATAGAAAATGAATAGAATAGAATAGAATAGAATAGAATAGAATAGAATAGAATAGAATAGAATAGAATAGAATAGAATAGAATAGAATAGAATAGAATAGAAAATGAATAGACTAGAGTAGACTAGACTAGAACAGACTAGAAAAGAATAGAATAGAATAGAAATAGAATGGAATGGTAAACTTTATTGTCACTTTAAACGTGCCCTAATCAGCATACATTAAAACAAAATTTTGTTGCATTCAGCTCTCAAAGGGGAACCACCTCCCATATACACTACATAAACATCACAAAAAAAATTATGCATTTACCCACATACACACACATATATGACACAGAGAAACAACACAGTCTACTTCGGATGTATACATATACATGGCGGGGGGAAAAAAAGAATCCTGAGAATTTACAAGACGGGTGGCCTAAGGAACAAAGCTGTCCCCGAATCCAGTAAAATAAACATCTGTAAACTTAACCTAGATTTCAAGTCGCCCACCTGTTTGCTGGCTTTGGCGTAATCGGCCCCCACTCCGGTGACGAGATTCCCCTTGTAGCCAGGCGGGCACGGCTCACAACGAAAGCCGGGCGCGATGTTAAGACACTTGGATCCAGGAAAACACGGATTTGCAAACAAGCACTGCAATCGGTGGAGAACATGAAAAGAAGGAGACATGTTTCCCATCTGTATTTGATAAAAATACCACGTCGCCTAAAAAAACACCAGCCATCTGGAAATCTATTTATCGACACCATCATCTCTTCACTATATCTTTGACTTATGACCACAATCAAGTGAAAAATTTCTGTCGCTAAGTGAGACGGTTGTTGGATGAAATTTGCTCCATTTTTTTACGAACTTTCACGCCACGGTTTTTAAGCGAATCACCCATCTTGGCTAAGTCAGTAACCCGGTTCTTAAACGAATATAGTATATAGTATAGTATAGCATATAGTACCGTATAATAAATATACTATATTATATAGTATAGTATTATATATATATATATATATATATATAGTGTATGTATGTGTGTGTGTACACACACACACACACACTATATATATACTATATACTACATACTATATAATCCTATGAGCCCAAAAGTCTTTACCTCGTTGACATCTGCACAATGGGTGCCGTTGCCTTCAAAACCAGTAGGACACGGCCCACAACGATATCCCGGGTATTCGTAGGTCTCCATACAATCCACACCGGCGAAACACGGATTCGGATTACAGCGGGATCGGTGTTCATGAAACCCTGTCGGAAGGGAGGTTTCAATTCATTCATATTTCAGAACAATGAAACACACTGACAAACTGGCAAGTTTCTAGTCCTCAACAAGCCTTCAGGCCACAGCTTCCCAAACTTTTCCCAAGGGTCTGAATTTTGATCGCGTGACCCTGGGGATGCCGCGACGGTCGTTGTGTGTGAAAAAGGGTCATAAGTCCCCTTTCTCAGAGCCGTTCAAACTTCAGTCACTAGTCAAGTTTATTGCAGCCCAAAGACCAGAGACCAGAACAAGTTCAAAACACTGAAGGAATATCCAGTAAAAAAACATCCTAAACTAAAATAATACACAACAGATTAAAATCACGTCTCAGAAACTCTCATCAAATTTCAAGGATTGGCCGTTAAACCCTTCTTCTTTCGGCACCGTTGCAAGTGGGGTGGGGTGGGGGTGGAAAATGAATTTTAAGGACATTATCGTAGCAAAATTCACTTCCCGGCAAAGGTCTCCGTGTTTTGTGTAACTCACCGCACACCTGACATTCCATAATGGTGTTGCGTATTAAAGACATTTCCTTCACCTGCGAAGAAAAACATAACAATATTTTATTAGCCGTGTAAAAAATAGTAGGGATCCTTCATTCACTAATGCAAATTAAATTCCTAATTCGTTTTGCCAACCGTCGGTAAAATAAATCCCGAGTTTGAAAATATTCCTTTTCTGCTTTTTCTTTCAATCTTAAAGTGAATCTGTCCATTTCTGCACAGCCTAGTAGGTTTTTTTTTTAATTATTTCTTCCTCCGGTGGTATTTCTTCATTTTCCCAGTATTGGGCAAATGCAAATCTCGCTGCTGTTATCACATGCAAATTCAAATATGTCCTTTGTTGATCAAGCTTTTCTGGCATTATACCTAATTAAAAAACAAAATAGGTTTATTATCATCTTTTCTAGCCAAGTATGTATTTTTGTCCAACATTTCTTTGCTTTAACACATGTCTGCCCTAACTCAGACAACGTGTTTCTTGAATAAGCCCTGTTGAATTTGTATTTAAAATAATAATAATAAAAACTTAAAACTAAAAAAAAATTAAATAAATAAAATAAAATAGTAGGGATGTCTTAGAAGAACAGACAAAACTTGCCAGAGTGTGCAAAGCCTCCACTTAACAGGTAGTCCTCGACTTATGACTGTTCCTATAGTGACCATTTCAAAGTCACAACAGCCCTGGGAAAAAGTGACTAGCCTTCTTAAACCACTCAGCTGTACCTGATCTCACTTCTCTCTCTCTTTTAAAAATATAACATTTTATTAGTTTTCTATTTTTACAATTCACACGTGCTCAGCGAACGTGTTGCTTGGGTCCACTTGCTCCACTCAATAATACGTATTAAACGCCTAATCTCTAAGCCGTCTTCCCAGCCCGTGATAGAATACATCCCATAATTCCAATTTAAAATTGTCTTCGCACCTTTTCTAGCCAGGTATGTATTTTTTGCTTTAATCGCCTGATCGCATCTTAACTTATCTTTATAAAACATACATTTTTAACCTCTGTCCCGTGTCCCAGGCAGGTTTACAATTAAGGCCATGGCGATAAATCAATACCCGGATCTTATTTCATTCTTATTTCAGTTTTAATTTCCCTTAAATAGTCAAGATAACTTTGTAGGCTACAGTTTCCCCAAAATTGGTTAGGTTTGGGTGGACAAAAGCTTCCACTGTCGAAAGTGGCTCTACCTGATCTCTCACATCTTCTTGAAGCTCCATCAGAATTTGGTTGAAAAGGGTCAGCTGCCTTACAAGAGCCTTGGTTTGCTCACCTGTCGCATAAAAAAACAAAACGGAGCGAAACTCTGCTTAATTCTGTTTTTCGACCACATTCTCCCCTAGCTCACGAGGCTTTCTGTGTTGGCACTGCCCCATAGATTGGGGGGGGGTCTCCCCCTCACCCGTCGCTTAATCCAGCACTCAAAGAGGAAACGGAGGAGGGGGGGATTACGGAACAGCAGGTCAGGATTCGAACTCACCAAAGAGAGAATTGATCACGTTGGATACTGGGGGAAAAAGAGAGAGAGAGAGAGAGAGAGAGAGAGAGAGAGAGAGAGAGAAGAGAAATTTTAAAAAGTTTTTTTTAAAATAATAATAATCAAACAATAGTGCCAAAAAGAGCAGCGTTAGAAGCTGGGTTCTGATACTGAGAAATAATAATAGTAATAATAATAATAATAATAATACTATTACTACTAATAATAATAATAATGCCAAATCCAGTCTGAACATCTGCCTGTGTGATGATCAATAATAACAACAACAACAACAACAGACCTTGGAGGTCATCTAGTCCAACCCCTACTCAGGCAGGAAACCTTATCCCATTTCAGACAAATGGCTGTCCAGCCTCTTCTTAAACATTTATGAACTGAGTTTGGCCTAAGTTGCTTTCCCCCCCCCCCCCCAGCTCCGTTGCAAATTCAAACGGTCCCTAAATGTTGCACGGTGGGGTTTTGTAAAATCCTACACCAAGGAATGTTGGGGGGTGGGTGGGTTGTATTTTGATTGACACTCACCCGTGTTCTCCATGGATTCGTCCTCCTGAAACGGACACTCGCTCAGAGCCCCCACTCGGCTTAGGGACCCCCCGAGGATGAGTTTGAGCGATTCCACAACGCCCTAAAATATAGGAAACATATATTTACATTTTATAAAATAATAGGAAAGGGACAGCAGCCTCGGTGGAGAGCAACACGCATCCTAATGGTGTCGACTGGGGGTGGGGGGCTACATACGGGAGGGTCAGTCCCATTTTGCTGCGCCGTCGTAACAGCGAACCGTTGCTAAATGAACCGTTGCTAAATGAACAGCCCGTGCTCCTTAAACTGCGCATTAAAAGCCGGAAGAGTTCATTTTAAACAAAATTGGGTTTCGTGGCGGAGATGTTTTAATTTATCTTTTTTTTCCTTTTTCTTTTCTACGCACAGCCCTGTTTGGATTTGTACAGGGAAGTCCTCGCTTTCCGCCTGAGCCATTGTTAAGCCATAAATAAATAAATTATGCACACGCCCGGGTATACACACACCCACACACACCCACAGTATGGGACACAGTCTAGTTTGGAGGTATACGTATACTTGGTTCCCCCTGAACGTGGGAACGCGATGGGTTGCCTGCTCACCTGCAGGCGAAGGTAGGTTTTCTGTCCGGTTCTCACTTCGACGGGCTTGGTTTTCTCCTGGTCAATGGCGGCCATTTCGGGCAGCCCTGTGTTCGAGTCCAGCAGCTTGCAGTCCACGTACAGCTCCAAGGAAAGGCTGCTGCCTTTCAGGCCACTGACCCGCAGGAGAAGCGTGTGGCTGCGTCCGTCGGACAGGTTGGAATTCTGCAGGTTGACCAAGTGGAGTTTCCCATCAGCTCGTAAGTATCGGACGAGAACTGCAGGCAGGGAGAGCAAGAGATGGATTTAATATCAGATCTTTTTCTTTCTTTCTTCCTTCCTTTCTTTCTCTTTCTCTTTTTCTTTCTTTCTTTTTCTTTCTTTCTTTCTTTTTTCTTTTTCTCTTTTCTTTCCTTCCTCTTCCTCTTTCTTACTTTCTTTCCCTTCCTTCTTCCCTATTTCTTTCTTTCTATCTTTCTTTCTCTTTCTTTCTTTCTCTTTCTTTCTCTCTTTCTTTCTTTCCCTTCCTATTTCTTCCTTCCTTCCTATTTCTTTCTTTCTTTCTCTTTCTTTCTTTCCCTTCCTTCCTATTTCCTTCCTTCCTTCCTTCCTTCCTTCCTTCCTTCCTTCCTTCCTTCCTTTCTGTCCTACTTTCTTTCCCTTCCTATTTCTTTATTTCTTCCTTCCTCTTTTTCTTTCTTTCTGTCTTTCTTATTTTCTTTTCCTTCCTTCCTTCCTTCCTTCCTTCCTTCCTTCCTTCCTTCCTTCCTTCCTTCCTTTCTTTTTCTTTCTCTCTCTTGCCTTTTCCTTTCTTTCTGTTCTTTCTCTCTTATTTTTTTTCTTTTCTTTCTTTCTTTCTCTCGTTCTCTCTTTCTTTCTTCTCACCTTTATTCGTCTTGCCAACCACGGAGACTTCAAACCACCGGCTGTTATCCTTCTTGTAGTAAAGGCCAAATAGGACCCCACCTTGTTTGGGGGGCAGGTGGAAAGTCGATAAAAGGTACATGTCGTGGACCGATAACACCTCCGCCCGGATTTTGTTTGCAATGTTGGTCATATGTCGAGATTCGGTAACGGTCAGGAGGTCAATGACTAGGGAACAGCAAATATGAGGTCAGTTGCAAAGAGAGTCAAGCTTGATATGCAGTGCTTTTGTGAAGTCTAGAAGAAGAAATGAACCTGGAGGTCATCTAAACCACCCCCAGTCTGGAATCCTTGTCACTGAAGGACATACTGCTAAGTTTGTAAGCCGCCCTGAGTCTTCGGAGAAGGGCGGGATATAAATGGAATTAAAATAAAAAAATAAAAATAAATAGCTCAAATTTTTGCATTCAAACACATCTTCGAAGGATATATATACCAGAGAAACATTTTCTTGAATTATTGGGAGGGACGGTCTTATTTTTTCTTAAGAGAAAAATTCGAAAATTCAAGCCCAGCCACAAAGTACCACAAAGGAAACACCCTGGGTGAGGCTGGATTTTAAGAGCACAATCTTGGAGGAAAAATGGCAAAACTGGGCCTCTGAAGTTTTAAAATATCCTTTTTAAAGTACTGGAAAACTGTTTCTCCTGCCAGAAGTTAACATGAGGTGCGGTTTTACTTCTCCCCACTAGGGGGAGCCCTGAATGAGCATCCTATGAATTGGACATAAAAATTCATTTTTTGGGGGGTGAGCATCTCTCTCTGTCACTTAACCAAAAACAATCCAATAAAACTTTTACGTCCGGCTTCCTGGCAAAATCACGATCGCTACCGTATTAAAATGCCACCAAAACAGATTTCCCTTTCTTTTCCTTGACCAGTTTTTTTTTTAAATCCTTATTTTATTGGGGGGCTTTGGCAAGGGGATGCCCCAAAGTAGGGCAAGGATGGGGATGTTCTCTTTGCCTGTTTATTTGCAGCTTGAAGTCGGGACTCCGTGTCAGGGAGGGAGGGAGGGAGAGAAGGAAGGAGGGAAGGAAGGAAAAGAGATGGGAGGGAGGAAGGGAGGGAGGGAGGAGAAAGAGAGAGGGAGGGGAAAAGGAAGGAAGGAAGGAAGGAAGGAAGGAAGGAAGGAAGGAAGGAAGGAAGGAAGGAAGGAAGGAAGGAAGGAAGGAAGGAAGAAGAGATGGAAGAAAGAAAGGGAGGGAGGAGAAAGAGGGAGAGAGAAAAGGAAGGAAGGAAGGAAAGGAAGAGAAAGAGAAAGAGAGATGGAAGGAAGAAAGGGAGGGAGGAGAAAGAAGGAGAGAGAAAAGGAAGGAAGGAAATAAAGAAAAAGAAAGAGAAGGAAGGAAGGAAGGAAAGAAAGAAAGATAGAAAGAAAGAAAGAGAGGGAGGGAGGGAGGGAGGGAGGGAGAAAGGGAGAGAGAAAAGGAAGGAAGGAAAGAAAGAAAAAGAAAGAGAAGGAAAGAAAGAGAGATGGAAGAAAGAAAGGGAGGGAGGAGAAAGAAGGAGAGAGAAAAGGAAGGAAGGAAGGAAGGAGAAAGAGAGAGGGAGAAAGGGAAGGAAGGAAGAAAAAAAGAAAGAAAGGAGAAAAAAAGGAGGACGAGGACGATTGAACGTACAGACGCCCCCGCGCTCAAGCTCAAGGCTGCCTTTCACTGCCTCGCTTGGTTCAAGGCAGACCCTTCCCCGATTATTCCTTCGCCCCCCCCCGACGCCCCCGCTCGGTCCGCGCTCTTGCAAAGAACCCGGCGGGGCGTCTCTGCGGCGGCCTCAGTCTTCCCGCCTGCGAGATGGGGGCGGCACCTTCCCCCCCCCACCCCACCTCCCGCCATCCCAGAGCCCACCGAGGGGCGCGGGGCTCTGGCGTCCCAGCCCGACCCGAAGGGGGGGGACCCCGGGGAGCCGGCCTTCTCTTCCCCCGCCCCCCTCCAGCCTCCCCGCCGGCGGGCTTTGCAAGCGGGCGCCCCCGGGCGCCGGCGCCCCCCTTACCTTGCAGCTGGCGCCGGGCGGCGTGGGGGGCGGCCCCCCCAAGCAGGAGGAGGAGGAGGAGGAGGAGGAGGAGGGGGGCGGCGGGTAGGGGTCTCCCCCGGCGGAGGCAGGGCGCCCGCGGCTCCATCGCGGCGGCCCCCGAGGAAGGGGCGGCGCGGGCTGGGACGGAGGGAGGAAGGGCGGGCGGCCCCCGCCTTTCAACGGCCCCCGCGGCCGCAGCGCCGCCCCCCCCCTCGCCCAGCCCAGCCTGGAAGCGCTGGCAAGGCAGGGGAAAAGGGGGGGGAGGATCGGGGTTCCCCCGACCCGGGGGAGGGGTCTCCCCGTCTTTGAGCTGAGCTGAGGCGGGAGGGGGGCGGCTCTTCCCGGGAAGAATGCCAGCAGCGGTCGCTCTGAGAACAGGGAGCCCCCCCTTCCCCCCGCCCTCTCGCGACCCCCTCCCCCAATGGAGCAGCTGCCTCAGTTTCCTCCTGGTTTTTTTTTCCCCGGGTGTGTGTGTGGGGGGGGGGCACCCCCGTTCTGGAGGTGGCGAAGTAGAGCCTCCCTAGGCAGGGGCAGTCAGCCTGGGGAGGGTGAGGGTGGGGGGGGCTTTTTAGAAAAGCAAACTTTCGGCCAGGCAGGAAGGCAGAGCAGGGAGGAGCGCGCGCGCGCGCGTGTGTGTGTGTGTGTGTGTGTGTGTGTGTGTGTGTGTTTGTCTCTCTCTCTCTCTCTCTCTCTCTCTCTCTCTCTCTCTCTCTCTCTTTCTCTGCTGGAGTAGAATGGCAGCTTGAACCCGATGGGGCAGGGTGAGTCAATTCCCCCAAGCCAGCCGGAGAATGGAGCCTCCCCTTTTAGGAGTAGTCTACCCCTGCTAAGGGAGGGGGATGTAGCCTGCTGACCAGCAGGCCAAACTCTGCATTTTATTCAAAACAACCTGGGGGGGCGGGTGTTTGAGACTTCTGTTTCCCCCCCCTTCCAATAGGTCAGTGGAGCTGCCCCTCCCTCCATCCCAGTCTTGGCCCTTCATTCATTTTCCAATATGACCTCATTGTTTTCTTGGTACAATTCAAGAATTGGAGGGTGGTGTTTCCCCCCCCCCTTGGTCCCCCCCTCCTTGGCTACAAATCCTCCCCTCTTCCTTCCCTCCCTCCCTCCCTCTCCCCCCCCCCAAAAGGCCCCCTTGAATAAATGCCCTGATTTTAAAACAGGGCAATGATGTTCTGCTTTTTAAAAAAAAAAAACTTTCCTACAAGAAAATCTCCTTACAGCCGTTTTGGGGTTCGCTTCCCAAGCCTCCCCCATTTTCCAAAATATTTAAGACGCCCACCCCCCTCCAAAGTCTTGGAAGATTCTCCGAGAAGGACAACCTCCCCCCCCCCCCGCCCCGCTTTGCTCAGCACAAACCGGTTGGGAAGAGAAACATTTCTTAAGTGAGTTTTACGAAGAAAGAAAGAAAGAAAGAAAGAAAGAAAGAAAGAAAGAAAGAAAGAAAGAAAGAAAGAAAGAAAGAAAGAAAGAAAGAAAGAAAGAAAGAAAGAAAGAAAGAAAGAAAGAAAGAAAGAAAGAAAGAAAGAGAAAAAGAGAAAGAAAGAAAGAAGAAAGAAAGAAAAAGAGAAAGAAAGAAAAAAAGAAAGAAAGAAAGAAAGAAAGGAAGGAAGAGCAAGAAGGAAGGAAGGAAAAGAAAGAAAAAGAAGGAAGGAAGGTAGGAAAAGAAAAAAAGAAAAGGGAAAGAAGAAACAGGAAAGAAAAAGGAAGGGAAAGAGAAAGAAAGAAAGAGAAAGAAAGAAAGAAGGAAGGAAGGAAAAGAAAGAAAAAAGGAAGGAAGGAAGGAAGGAAAAGAAAAAACAAGAAAAGAAAAAGAAGAAAAAGAGGAAAGAAAAAGGAAGGGAAAGAGAGAAAGAAAAAGAAAGAAAGAAAGAAAGAAAGAAAGAAAGAAAGAAAGAAAGAAAGAAAGAAAGAAAGAAAAAGAATTGCAAGCCACTCCAGATCTGAGATGGGGAGTTCTTCCTTCGCTTTTTGCAAAGGGACAACACAGCTTTTTGCCAGCTGCCGTAGTGCTCCCCACCCCCACCCCCTTCTCCATGCAGCTGGCTGGGTAGCCTCCCCCCCCCCCCCCCGCCCAGCCACCAAACCCTCATCTGGATTTGCAACTGGCCGGAATCTGTTTATGTCTTGTTTGCAGGGCCACCATAACAACCAGGCCACTTTTTTGCACCTCGTTGAAGCTATTCCTACTCCGGGTGCCAAACCACACCGGCTCCTGCCAGCCGAACATCTGGGGCCTGAGGGTGCCCACCTAAACCCTTCCTCAATGGGGCTCTTTTTGGGAGCCGAGATGCGAAATATCCTCTTTTTTTTATTTTTATTTTTACATGTTTAGTGCCAGTCTTCACCTCCTTTTCTGGGACTTTCATTCATCGCAGAAACCCAGGGAGGGGAAGATAAACGGGGATCTTATATAATAATAATAATAATAATAATAATAATAATAATAATAATAATAATAATAATAATAATAATAATAATAATAATAATAATAATAATAATAATAATAATAAATAATAATAATAATAATAATAAGGAGGAGGAGGAGGAGGAGGAGGAGGAGGAGGAGGAAGGGACCTTGGAGGTCATCTAGTCCAACCCCCTGCTCAGGCAGGAAACCCTATACCATTTCAGACAAATGGCTGTCCAGTCTCTTCTTAAAAACTTCCAGTGTTGGAGCATTCACCACTTCTGGAGGCAACTTCTGTTCCACTGGTTAATTGTCCTCACTGTCAGGAAGTTTCTCTTTGATTCCAGGTTGCTTCTCTCCTTGACGAGTTTCCATCCGTTGCTTCTTGTCCTGCCTTCAGGAGCTTTGGGGCAGCCCCTGAGAGATTGGAAAATTTATTTCTCTTCTTTATTATTGCAATCGATACCGCCACCCATCTTAATGCTGAGCGGCATCCTGCAATTCAGCCCAACCATCCTTTATGTCTTGGGTAAAAATTTTGCAATGATAATCCTTGGGGGATTATATTATATTACACACACACACACACACACATTTCGACACACACGCCCCAGAAAGTATATTTTGATTTATCCCGCCTCAAATCTTATTAGCAGGGAATGTCTGGGAGCTGGAGAAATTATCCAGAGGGATAATTTGCAAAGAATAGGACTGGGATTTATTCAGGTTTATGTAAGGATACATCAATTAGTTGTTAAGCCACAGGAATCTTTGTTATTTTGCTCCCCAAAGACTTGACGGAAAATTTCACAATGTTTCCTTAATGGATCCGTGGAGAAATTTGGAAAGTTAAAATGTAGAAATGTGGAAATCTGGAAAGGTAATCTAGGGAAAGGTAATCCACCCCCGGCTGAATTCAAGACTGGCTTCTGAAATGAGCCAGGATTGTGACATTTTGTGGATCTGTTGAAGAAGAAGAAGAAGAAGAAGAAGAAGAAGAAGAAGAAGAAGAAGAAGAAGAAGAAGAAGAAGAAGAAGAAGAAGAAGTTGTTGTTTTGAAAATCCATTTTTCAAAATCTCAAAAGTCATTTGGGTCCTTCTGGATGCCTTGGACTACACCTCCCAGAATCCCTCCGTGATTGGGGGATTCTGGGTACCGAAGTCCACTGCACAGCCCTTCGAGAATCCAAAACCACAGAGGTGTCGTTCTTAAGATTCAGAAAAATAAATCAAATCAAATTGCACTTTGCCTTAAGGAAAGAGGTCGGAGCTTCCATTTCACAGACCCATTTTTCTGTTTTGAAATGGAAGTTTAACCCCCGGGCACGAAAGCTGGATTTTTTTTCTGTGATCGATGGGACTTTGGGGGAGGGGGGAGAAAAATCAGAAGCCAGCCTGCCAACCGACGTCGTTTGAATCCAATCCGCTGGCCGGATGTACGGAGTCAGCCTGGTTTTTATTCTCCCTCTAATCTTTCAGAAATTATATGCCATTCTGCCGAAAGGGGATGGGACCGACCCAAATGAGGTCATGTCGGAAAGAATGGCTTGCCAAGGAAACAGACGATGATGTAACGCAGAATGGAATTCTCTGGGCCATCTGTGCTGGCTTGCAGGGGAGCCAATTCCCACAGACCAAGCCACCATTTGCTTAGGGAGCTGCTAGCCGGGTTTCTCCTGGTAATTTTTTCCCCTTTCCAAAAGATCGCGGCCTATCCTTTAAAGCTTTCAAGGGATCTGGCGAGGATACGGCGCAGGGGACAAACGGAGAGATAGCCGAAGAATGAACAGAGTTGGAAGGGACCGTGGAGGTCTTCTAGTCCAGCCCCCAGCTCAAGTAGAATAACAATAGAATAATAACAGAGATGGAAGGGACCGTGGAGGTCTTCTAGTCCATCCCCCTGCTCAAGCAGAATAATACAATAACAGAGGTGGAAGGGACCATGGAGGTCTTCTAGTCCAGCCCCCTGCTCAAGTAGAATAACAATAGAATAATACCAGAGATGGAAGGGACCGTGGAGGTCTTCTAGTCCAGCCCCCTGCTCAAGCAGAATAATACAATAACAGAGGTGGAAGGGACCGTGGAGGTCTTCTAGTCCAGCCCCCTGCTCAAGTAGAATAACACCAGAATAATAACAGAGATGGAAGGGACCGTGGAGGTCTTCTAGTCCAGCCCCCTGCTCAAGTAGAATAACAACAGAATAATACCAGAGATGGAAGGGACCGTGGAGGTCTTCTAGTCCAGCCACCTGCTCAAGCAGAATAATAAAATAACAAGAGATGGAAGGGACCGTGGAGGTCTTCTAGTCCAGCCCCCATACTCAAGCAGGAAACCCTATCCCATTCCATACAAATTGTTGTCCAAACTCTTCTTAAAAACCTCCAGTGTTGGAGCACCCGGAACTTCTGGAGACGAGCTGTTCCACCGATTAATTGTTCCAACCGCCAATTCATTGTTCCAAATATCCATTAATTGTTCCACCTGCCAATTAATCGTTGCAACTGCTAATTCATTGTTCCAACTGTCAAGAACGTTTTATTGACAGTGAGAAACGATTCATCTGTGGAACGACTTGCCTCCAGATGTTGTGGCTGCTTCAACACCGCAGTTATTTCTATTATTATTATTATTATTATTATTATTATTATTATTATTATTATTATTATTATTATTATTATTATTATTATTATTATTATTATTATTATTGATACTGTGTGTGTGTGGGGGGGGGGAAAGCACCGGGATTGCTTTTTTTTTTTTTTTTTGCAACCCCAGGACAGAGGAGGGCGGAAGAGCCCCAGAGTCTGGAATCGGAGTCACTCCTCTTTCGCTCTCCCTTTGCGATGCTCTTCCGGGTTAGCCAAGGCGTGCAAAGATGGCAGCGCCCATGGAGTTGTATTGCTGGGCTGGCGGGTGGGGGCTGCCCACCGTGGACCCCGACTGCCTGGCTGTTTTGGTGAGGGCTTTTTGCAAAAATCCGGATTGCTTTTTTTGCCTTTTTTTTTGTTGGTTGGTTTGCAAAGCGCGAGGCGCTGCATGGGCGCCCGCGGGCGCATTGCAACTGCGCCGGGTGATAGGCATGGGGGGCTCCGAAAATTGGGGAGAGGGTCGCCCTATGGGTCCTGGGAGCCGAGCCCCTGCTTCCTCCCTGCTGCTTTAAGAAGAAATTCAGAAGAGAATAAGAAGAGAAGAGAATATAGAATATAGTACAGAATATAGACTAGAGTAGAATAATTGAGTATAGAATAGCATGGAGTATACAATAAGATATAGAATACAATATAGAATAGAATAGAAAGTATAGAATATAGAAGAGAATATAGAATATAGTATACAAATAGTATAGAATAGAATATAGAAAATAGACGACTAGAATATAGAATAGCATGTAGTATACAGTAAGATATAGAATACAATATAGAATAGAATAGAAAGTATAGAATATAGAAGAGAATATAGAAGAGAATAGAATATAGTATACAAAGAATCTAGAATAGAATAAAGAATAAAGTATACACTAGAGAACAGAATAGATAAAGTATAGAATAAAGTGTACAATAGAATATAGTATACAAAAATATAGAATATAGACGAGTAGAATAGAATAATAGAATAGAATAGAGAATTACTAGAATAGAATAGAATAGGAAATAAGAAAGAATAGAATAGAATAGAACAGATCCGATCCAAGGTCCCTCCCAGCTTCTATTTTATTATTATTATTATTATTATTATTATTATTATTATTATTATTATTATTATTATTATTATTATTATTATTATTATTATTATTATTGCTTCTATTATTATTATTATTATTATTATTATTATTATTATTACTATTATTATTACTATTATTATTACTATTACTATTAATTTCTTCTTAAATTTGGCGGCATTCAGGCCTTTTGGGGAAGCCCGATCACATCCAGGATGTTATTAATGGCCGGGCTTGCCAAATTCATGAAATTAATTTTCCTCTTATTTTTCTTTCTTTTCCTTGCAGACGTACGCTCGTTTCACAGGGGCGCCCCTCAAAGTTCACAAAATCACCAACCCATGGAGAAGCCCCTCAGGTAAGTTTGGGGGGGTGGGTGGGTAGGAAAACCCTCCCGTTAGGAAATCTCACCGTTTTAATTGCTTGGAAAGGAGCGCAAGTTTCTAGTCCTCCAGAAGGAGAGAAGCCAGCCTGGGTACTTAAATGGGGATCACTGTCTCTCCAGGCTTTTCCTTCATGCTCATTCCTCCCCCCTTCCCCCCCCCCCCGCTGTTTTTTTGTCTTTTTTGTTTTTGCTTTGCAGGATCACTCCCGGCTCTCAAGACGTCAAACGGGGTTTTTTCTGATACGCAGGAAATCATCACCCATTTTAGGAAGCAGGTAGGAGCGATCGGCCTCTTTGAATAGAATAGAGCTGGAAGGGACCTGGGAGGTCATTTAGTCCAGCCCCTTACTCAGGCAGGAAACCTCATGCCATTTCAGACAAATGGTTGTCCAGTCTCTTCTTCAAAACCTCCAGTGATGGAGCACCCACGATTTCTGGTGGCAAGCTGTTCCACTGGTCGATTGTCCACACTGTTAGGAAGTTTCTCCTTAATTCCAGGTTGCTTCTCTCCTTGATTAGTTTCCATCCGTTACTTCTTGTCCTGCCTTCAGGCGCTTTGGGGGAACAGGTGGACCCCCCCTCTTCCTTTGGGGGCAGCCCTCAAAATATTGCCAAGCTGGTATCCTGTCCCCCCCCCAGTTCCTCAAACTGGACATCCCCAATTCCAGCCGCCGTTCTTCTTCCTATGCTTTAGCCTCCCGTCCCCTGATCCTCTCTGTTGCTCTTCTCCGCACTCTTTCCAGAACCTCGACATCTTTTTTTACATCTTTTTTTTACAAGGTTCTCCCACCCACCCCTCTTTGCTCCCAACTGATCCAGTCCAATGTGGATAATTAAATTTTAGATTCCCACCTGGAACTTGCTTCCTTTTTTTCTCTCTCTCTCTCTTCCTGCTTTAGCAATTTAATGCAGATTACGATCTCTCGGCGTTGCAAGCAGCCGACACTCTAGCTTTCCTCTCGCTGGTGCACCGGAAGCTCCTGCCGATGCTGGTAAGTTGGGGGGGGGTTGAGAGAAAAAATTGGGGGGGGGACAGTGGGGTCACGGCCTGGGTTCGAGAACTGGAGGGATGGGCTGGATCTGGGCTGTTGTTAGTGCTCGCCTTAACGTTTGTCTAGTGAGCGTTACGACAGCCTTGACAAACGGAACTTACAACCAAATAATAATAATAATAATAATAATAATAATAATAATAATAATTATCATCATCATCTTCTTTTCCTTATTATCATCATCTTCTTCTTCTTCCTGTTATTGTTAGTTATTTACTCCAATGTTCAAATAGCTCACTTTGCTCTGAGTTAAGCAGCCATTGGTGGTCTGTTTTGCCCGTAAGCCGAGATTGTAACCTTTGTGAACTGACAGCTGTCAGTTGGACAAATTCTGGCTGTTTTTAACCTCCTCAATCCTTTTTTCCAATCTGTTGCTTTTTGGGGGTGGGTAGGGGTGGGGTGGAAGGAGTAAAAATCATTATATGCCTCTAGCCTCCCTTCATTTGGGAAGAACCCTTTCCCTCCTGAGGACTAGAAACTTTGCTGGTCGGCTTTCCAACCAAGGAGGCTGCTTTTTCACTGACGCCGTTGGGATTCTCCCTCCCGGCAGATCCACACTTTCTGGGTGGACGCGAAGAATTACGTGGAGCACACGCGGAAGTGGTACGCGGAAGCGATTCCATTCCCTCTCAACTTCTTTCTGCCAAGCCGGATGCAGAAGCGGAAACTGGAGCATTTGCAGACCGTCTGCGGCGAAAACTGGCAGGACGATGAAGAGCAGCTGGAAAAACAGGTGAGGCTTTACCTGTCCGTGGCCAGAGGCTTAAAGGTGGCATAGAGTGATAAAATCAAGGATCAGATAGACTCCTCTTAGCCCTGGAAGCGCTCTGCAAGTATTTGCACGGCTGCCACCTAGTGGCTTAGTTTGGCCATGGCAGCCTGTTTGGAGTGAAAACTTAAAAAACGGGGTGTGGGTATTTATTTATTTATTTATTTATTTATTTATTTATTTATTTATTTTTATTACATTTATATCCCGCCCTTCTCCAAAGACTCAGGGCAGCTTACAAGCTTAGCAGTAGCCTTCATTCTATGCATATGCCTGCTTGTTAGGGCTTTCACACACACCCCCAAGCAGCATTATTACAAAGTCAGCTTAATTGCCCCCAACAATCTGTCTTCAAACTTGGCCAGCGTTGCCTGGCTGAGGAATTCTGGGAGTTGAAGTCCGCAAGTCATAAAAGGGCCAAGTTCGAAGACCCCGGTTTTAAAAGAATTAAAGTGTAAACATTTGGGCGTTGGGTTAGAGAGATTTCCCCCCCCCCCCAAACAGTGATCACCAAGGCTGATGGGGGCGGGGGGAAGGGGAAGCACCCCTGCTGGAGGGGCCCGGGCTGGGGAACGATGGGACTTGTAGTCCAAAGGCTGGGAAGTGCAGAAAGAGAGGGAGACCCAACGATGTTTCTTTTTTTCCCCCATTACCCCCGCAGCTTTATCGAGACGGTTGCGAGTGCCTGACGCTGCTCTCCCAACGCCTCGGCAGGAAAAAATTCTTCTTTGGAGACTCGTAAGTAGTTGGGGTAGTTTTCAGGTAGTCCTCGGCTTTATGACCAAAACCCGGGGATCGGGACTTAACTGGCCGTTAAGCGAATCGCACCCTGATTTTTACCAAGTTTTTGGCACGGTCATTCAGCGAATCACACGGCCTGGCTTCCCCCATTGATTTTGTTTGTTGGAAGCACACACACACACACCGCCCCCCCTCAGGGGAGGTTGCTAATGGCGATCCCCTGACTTGCAACCATTCATTTAGTGACCATCACTGACAGAAGCGCCCTAGGCCCGTTTAGCACCCTTACGACCTGATTGAAACGCAGACGCTCAGCCGACCGGCTCCTATTTATGACAGAGGCAGTGTCTCCTTTTGCGACCTTCCGGCGAGCAAAGTCCACGGGGGAGCCGGGTTCTGCTTAATGACCGTGCGACTCACTTAACCTCACTTGGCAATGGTGGCCAGGAAGCTCGTCCGGTGGGACAAAGCTCCACTTAGCAGACGTCTCGCTTAGAGACGTAAATGATGGCCGTAAGCCGAGGACTGTCTGAAAGAGGTCGTTGCCCTGCTGCTCTCTCATATCATCTTTTTTATTTATTTATTTTTTTTCAGACCTGCCTCCTTGGACGCCTCCGTATTCAGCCTTTTGGCCGGCCTTCTTCAGGCCAAACTTCCCAATGGGAAATTCCAGCAACATCTCAAATCGCTCCCCAACCTCTGCAATTTTTGCACATCTGTTCTGAGCCTCTATTTCCCGTGGGACGGAGGTGAGTTTCCTTCATCGCTTTGATGAAGGTCCTCGGTGACGGGGGGGGGGGGAGGTGCGCGGCTGCGGGAATTTGGAATAAGTTATAAGTCGCCCCAAGCGGGACCACCCGTCGTATCTTCGGACGGCCGCGAAGCGCAGAAACCTTTGCCACCTCTTGACCCTTTCCGCAGGGGACCCCCCACCCATCGCCCCCAAATTGGCCTCCAGCGACGGCGACGGCGAAGAAGAAACTCACAAGCGGCGCAATCAGTTCCTTTCCGTCCTGGTGGCGTTGCTAGCTATGGTGGGCTATGCCTTGCTGACCGGCATTGTGTCCATCCAGAAGGAGAGCCGACACCAGGCCGGCCCCCACGCCATCACCCTGGATGAGGAGGAGGAGGAGGAGGAAGAGGAGTGAGGGACGCGGCAGAAACCGGCTTCCAGCAGACTTTTAATCTTTTTTATTCTATAGCCGAGTTGGATCCGGTATCGCCGTCGCGACAAACCTTTTTTTAAGCCATCATTCCAAGGAAAGCCCAACCAAGGTCAATAAATCGGAGCGAGCTGCAGGTTTAGCCGCTGGCCTGTGCTTCACTGCTTCTTTAGACCCTGAATTTATATTATTATTATTATTATTATTATTATTATTATTATTATTATTATTATTATTATTATTATTATTATTATTATTATTATTATTATTATTAACAAAACAACAAACAACAACAAAACATCATCATCATAGTTGGAAGGGACCTTGGAGGCCATCTAGTCCAACCCCCTGCTCAGGCAGTAGCCCTATGCCATTTCAGACAAGTGGCTGTCCAGTCTCTTGTATAAAACTTCCAGTAATGGAGAAGGGAGGAAGGGGGAAGGGAGGGAGGAAGGAAAAAAGAATAGCAGAATAACAGTTGGAAGGGACCTTGGAGGTCTTCTAGTCCAGCCCCCTGCTCAAGCAGGAGAACCCTTACCATTTCAGACAAGTGCCTGTCCAGTTTCTTCTTATTTCCTGCATTTTGCCTTTCTTCATTAAGAATCTCGTATCTCCTCCCACCCAATCCCAACAGAGGCTTCAAATTAGACCGGTCCAGGGGTTCCTGAGCATACCTAGAGCGCAATCCCTTCTAACGAAATAAAACTGCTTCCACTGGGGGGGGGATGAAAATGCATCACAAACTCTCTAGCAATTCAGCCTACAGACTCTCTCGTCCTGTTGGAGGGTCCTTGGTCACCAGGCAAGGATTAAATTTTGATATATATATATATATATATATAAATAATCCACGGAGGTCCGGAATTCCATTCACAACCTCACAGTGCTGGAAAGAGCAAACGTACACGTGTGTGTGTGTGTGTGTGAACCTCAAGGGAACAGATGAAAAATCATTCTCTGTTTCTCACACACACCTCCCTGTAGCCACCACAGGCCACCCTGTTTGCCAGTATAACAGAACGGGGATTCAGAAACCTAAAAATCTAAAATATATACATATACATACATACACACACAAACACACACACCCCCCTAGGTAGGTAGGAGTGTATAAATGTGAGGACAGTGAAGCTGGCAGGAAGAAGAGAAAATGGAGGCCTCAAATAAACACCGCCGTCTTCTCGTGCCAAGACAGGCCAGCTGTGGCTTGGGTGCGAATCCAGATTCCACCCGAGGCCGACTCGGGTTAAAATAGATGCCAGTGTGGCCCAACAGAGAGGCTTCAGAAGATGGAGAGAGGGGAGGACGCAGAGGTGCTTTGGCCAGGCCCACAATCTTATTTTATGTTTTATGGGGTTTTTTTTGCATGCTCCGAGGGGCTTTGAGGGGGCCGGAGAAGAGAAGAACCAGGGGTGTCAGTTTGCCCTGTGGAACTCCCCCCCCTCCCACAAGAGGGGCAGGTAGTCCTCAATTTATCACCACGATTGGGTCCAGAACATCTGTTGCTAAGCAAACTTGCCTTTAATTTAACCCAATTTCTCCCCCGGGAGGGTTGTTAAGCAAGTTGTTAAGGGAATTGCACACTTGCTAACGGTCGTAAGTGCGAGGAGCCAACCAGAAATCAACTTTTTTCCAGGCCCTGTTGTAAATCGAGGATTACCTTTGTGCAGGTTTCCCCTGCAGAGAAAGCGAAGGAAACAAGATGCAGAGACGCGGATAATTTTGCTCGTGACCCCCAGGCTCACGAACGCAAGTGCAAAAAAATAATAATTAGGGACAAAATCAAGGGTCTCTCAAGCTGCCTTCCTAAGTTCTCTCTCTCTCTCTCTCTCTCTCACACACACACACACACACACACACACACCTCTTTGCACCCCTGGAGCCAAGAAAAACCGCACAACAAGCTGTGTTTCTAGAAAAAAAAATCTAACAGATTTATTTATTCTGAACGTGAAAACAGAGCGAGTTGCTAATTCAGCAGATTGTCAGGTTTGAGGACAAGTCGGACCAGGTTTTCAATCTCTGGTTAATGCAGGGTCAACAGACCCTTCCCCAGGACGCCGTCGTTCCCCCTCCCCTTATTTATTTTTTCTTTTCTACTTCCTCCTGCAAAGAAAGGGCTTTAATTCTGGGCGAGGGTTTGATTGACACAAACCCCCCTACCTAAAAAAAAAAAAAAAGGTCTAGGCTTCTCATTCTTCCGTAGGACGTTGCCACAGATACGTCTGGATTGAGTCGGCCGTAGCGATGGTCTCAATGTGGCCCACCCCGGGATCCGAGATCCCAAAAGGTATATCCTTGGGGGATCTGCAAAGGAAGAGGGATCACCGTGAGAAGGAACGGGGGGGGGGGAGGGGGGAGAGAGAGGTCTGGATACTCTGGGCGAATCCTCAGACGCAAAGAGGAAGTTTTTGGAGAAACATAATCTGAGCTGGGTGGTTTCCTTGTAGACCTTTCAACACCCAAACTAGGTGACATCATCAGGGTTAGGCACCAGAATTGATGATGTTATCTAGTTGGGTCATGAAACGTCTGCAAGGAAACCACCCAGCTCAGAAAGCACCAAGGATCCCAAAGTTTTTCTTTCTTTCTTTCTTTCTTTCTTTCTTTCTTTCTTTCTTTCTTTCTTTCTTTCTTTCTTTCTTTCTTTCTTTCTTTCTTTCTTTCTTTCTTTCTTTCTTTCTTTCTTTTTCTTTTCTTTCTTTTTTCCCTTTCTTTCTTTCTTTCTTTTTTCTCTTCCTTTCTTTTTCTTTCCTTTTTCTTCTTTCTCTTTCCTTGTTTTTTTCCTTCCTTCCTTCCTTCCTTCCTTCCTTCCTTCCTTCCTTCCTTATTGCTCTTCCTTCCTTTTCTTTCTCTTTCTTTTCCTTCCTTCTTGCCCTTTCTTTCTTTCTTTCTTTCTTTCTTTCTTTCTTTCTTTCTTTCTTTCTTCTTTCTTTCCCTTCCTTTCTTTTTCCTTCCTTGTTTTTTATTTTCCTTCCTTCCTCCCTTATTGCTCTTCCTTCCTTCTTTCTTTTTTCTTTTTCTTTTTCTTTCTTTTCCTTCCTTCCTTCCTTTCTTTTTCTTTCTTTCATCTTTCTCTCTTCCTTCCTTTTTTCCATCCTTCATCCTCCTCCTCCTCCTCCCTCCTAGCACTGATGATGTTGCCTAGTTGGATAATGAAATATCTCTAAAAAACAAACAAGCTCAAACAGCACCAAGGATCCCACAATCCTTTTCTCTCCTCCTCCTCCTCCTCCTCCTCCTCCTCCTCCTCCTCCTCCTCATCCTCCTCCCCCCTTCTAGCACTGATGATGTTGCCTAGTTGGGTCATGAAACTTCCACAAGAAAACCACCCAGCTCGGAGAGCACCCAGGACCCCTCATTTCCACCCTCATTTCCACTCCTTCATCTTGGCTGCCTCCAGTTTTGGGGGTACGGCTTCCACCACAAAGGGCCCCCGCAGGGATGGCACCTCGGCCGTTCCCTGCCCCTCACCGGTTCAAGACCACCACGGCTGCCGAGCCATCCGGGCGGAGGAAGGCAGAAAATTCCAAGCTACACGATCTGCTTTTCTGGATTTCGATGCGCTGAGTCCCCTCCGGGAGGAATTTGCTAGACAAGGAAAAAGGCACAGAAGTGAGCATGGCCAAAAGGTAAGGTGCGGAAATAGCAAAATAGCGACAAAAGTAGAGCAATATACAGTAAACAATAACAAAAGTATAGAAAAATAGAAATACAGAAGTATGTAAATACAGAGAAATAGACGTACAGAAATAAAAAAGATGGAGTATATAGAAGCATAGAAATATACAAATAGAAATACAGAAGTATAGAAATACAGAGAAATAGACACACAGAAATAGAGAAGTAAAGAAATAAAAATATGGAGTATATAGAAGTATAGAAATAGAAATATAGTATATAAATACAGAGAAATAGAAGTACAGAGAGAAGTAAAGAAATAAAAAATATGGAGTGTATAGAAGCATAGAAATATACAAATAGAAATACAGAAGTATAGAAATACAGAGAAATAGACACACAGAAATACAGAAGTAAAGAAATAAAAATATGGAGTATATAGAAGTATAGAAATAGAAATATAGTATATAAATACAGAGAAATAGAAGTACAGAGAGAAGTAAAGAAATAAAAAATATGGAGTATATAGAAGTATAGAAATATACAAATAGAAATACAGAAGTATAGAAATACAGAGAAATAGACACACAGAAATACAGAAGTAAAGAAATAAAAATATGGAGTATATAGAAGTATGGAAATATACAAATAGAAATATAGAAGTATAGAAATAAAGTAAAAAAAAACATGGAGTGTATAGAAGCATAGAAGTATAGAAATAGAAATATAGTATATAAATACAGAGAAATAGACGTACAGAGAGAAGTAAAGAAATAAAAAATATGGAGTGTATAGAAGCATAGAAATATACAAATAGAAATACAGAAGTATAGAAATACTCCAGAAGATGGTAGAGGACAGGAAGGCCTGGAGGAACGTTGTCCACAGGGTCGCGACGGGTCGGACACGACTTCACAACTAACAACAACAACAATAGAAATACAGAGAAATAGACGTACAGAAATAGAAAAGCAGAGGGCTGGACTAGATGACCTCCACGATCCCCTCCAGCTCTATCCTCTTCTAAAGTAGGATTCTAAAAGCGAAGAAATGGAGGAACAGAGAGTGTACAGAAGAGGAGAATTACACAGATAGAAATGCAGGAACGGTAACTTCCAAGCGTAATCTGAGTTCACCTGAAGTGCGCCATGTGGTAGAACATCGGCTGCTTGTAAAAGATGTCCTTCTCCTTGTCCACTATCACCGGGCTGTCCACGTAATTCTTACTCCAGTTGGGCCCCCCCTCCATGTCCAAAACGAGGTTCCAGTCTGTCCAGCCGGTGACGTAATTGTTGAGATTCTGCAACGGGGAGGAAGGAGAAAACGGCATCGTCTCTCCGCCCTCCACTTTATCCCAGCCGCCCCAGACTGTGATGAAAGTTTCTCCCCCCCCGTCTCATACCGTCAAGATGCTGTGGCTGTACTTGCTGCCGCGGTCCCAGCCGCCCAGCACCACGCGGGGCTCCCAAAAATACGAGCCCGTGGATGCCTCGGTGGAGATCAGATAATAGTTGGGGAAGAGGTGATGGGTGATGGACAGCGTCAGGTCAATGGGGGCCAGAAAATCCAGGTACCAGTGGATGCCGATCCCGTTGATGTATTGGGTAGCCTTGGGGTCTTTCAGAACCTGGAGAAAGGATCGGGCCGAAGGGTTATTTTTTCTGGCGGCGCACGATAGGCAGTGTCATGGTTCCGATGAATGAGACCATTCAAACAAGTTGCAGGCATATTATTTATCTAAAAAGCCTTTGTAATTAAACGAAACATTGGCGCTCGTGGAGGGATGCCAGAATCTGAAACCACCTCCCCGCCAAACCCATCGTAACACACACACAATCCCCCCCCTTATCTACACGTCGTAAATCACATTATCCAATTAGTTTTACAGATGAGGTCCCACTTCCCATTCTGTACGCGGGCTTTTCTAATCTTCTCAAAATAGCCGTTAGAAAATTCCCTCCCTCCAAGATTCAAAGTGAAGCAGAGGCTGGCTCTTATATTGTCAGGCAGATTACAACCCCTTGTGTGTGGGGGGGAAGGTTAGGGGGTAGGGAGGGGGCTAGCAAGAAACTCCAGGGTCTGTGGTGATGTTTATGGGAAAGAAAGCTAAGAAGGCACAGCTGAAGGCAGAATTAACACTCTTAAGTTGAGGTCTGCCTGTATGTGAAAAGTTTGGCGCGCCGGAAACCGAAAGCATTTTTTTTTAAACCTTTCAAAAATGGCCAGCTGAATTCAGACGGCGCAAGGTTGCCAACTTACCACTTCGGCCCAGTAAGGGAGCATCACTCTCTGATCGTCCAAAATTATCAGCTCGATGCCCTTGTAGCTGCTGTTGGCTAAAGCCGGGCCCAAATCCTCGGCAATAAAATCTCGCTGGTGCTCCGGGGAGAATCCGAGGCATTGGAACGGATAGAAGATAATGTCGCCGGCCGTGGGCTCATTGCCGGCAGTTATAGCCCAGAAAGTCAAATTATACTTGGCATATTCATCCAGGAATCTGGGTGAGGAAGATAAAAGGGGGGGGAGTTTAATTGGCTGGATCCAGTACTTGAGGGGCTGCCCCAAAGAAGAGGGGAGGGTTCAGCCTCTCTTCCAAAGCACCTGAAGGCAGGACAAGAAGCCACGGATGGAAACTGATCAAGGAGAGAAGCAAGCTAGAACTAAAGAGGATTTTCCTGACAGTGAGAACGATTAGCCAGTGGAACGGCTTGCCTCCAGAGGTTGTGGGTGCTCCAATATTGGAGGTTCTCAAGAAGAGATTGGATAGCCATTGGTGTGAAGTGGTAGTCTCCTGCTTGAGCAGGCGGTTGGACTAGAAGATCTCTAAGGTCCCTTCCAACTGTTCTTCTGCTATTCTTTTTCTTTCCTTCCTTCCTTCCTTCCTTCCTTCCTTCCTTCCTTCCTTCCTTCCTTCCTCCCTCCCTCCCTCCCTCCCTCCCTCCACCCTTCTCCATCACTGGAGGCTTTCAAGAAGAGCTTGGACAGCTATTTGTCTGAAGTGGCATAGAGTCTCCTGCTTGAGCAGGCAGAGGGTTGGACTAGATGACCTCCAAGGTCCCTCCCAACTCTGCTATGCTCTTCAAGCGTACTCCTTGGCTGCGCACCCGTCGCGGAGAACCGTCAGCCAGGATCTTCATCAGAGCGATGAAGCAAACTCACCTCGGTCCCGGCTAGAAATAGATGGGCAAAAAAAAATGGCAAAAGAGATTTGGGAGCCTGTTTGAGGCCTTGCTGGAATTTCGGAGGGCTGGACCGGAAGACGGGGTTACCTGATAAAATAGTTGGCCCAGGTCTTGTGGTATCTGTCGCCCGGTTGCCCCTTGAGGGTCCCCCGGCCGGTCATGGCACCGTTGGTTTTCATCCAGACGGGAGAGGTCCAGGGACTGGCGTAGAGGGACAGGGGCCGAGGAGCCACGGCTTGCGCTTGTTGCAGAATTGGGATCTAATGGGGGGGGCGAGACAAAGCATCCTTTCACCTGTGCACCAAGCTCAATTTTATTTAATCTCATTGCAATTCCAAATCCCCTGAGCCTCACTTCCTTCCCTCAGCTCCTAGGTGCTCTCCCGTTACACATTCAATTTAGCTCTTCCCATAAAAAGGAGAGGTTGAGACTCTGGAAAGAGTGCAGAGAAGAGCAACAAAGGTGATCAGAGGACTAGAGGCTAAAACATATATTTATTTTATTTTATTTATTTTATTACATTTATATACCGCCCTTTCCCCAATTCCAGCAACCATATAAAAAATGGTTGCTGGAATTGGGGATGTCTAGTTTAATGAAGAGAAGGACGGGGGGGGGGAGGCGGGGGAACAGGATAGCAGCGTTCCAGTATCTCAGGGGCTGCCCCAAAGAAGAGGCAGTCAAGCTATTCTCCAAAGCGCCTGAAGGCAGGACAAGAAGCAACAATGGATGAAAATCTCATCAACCTGAAACTAAGGAGAAACTTCCCGACAGTTAGAAATCTTAACCACTTCTGCAACAGTGTCTTTCTGGGAACGGATCCGGACTTGCGGCAGGGTGGGGGTGGGGGTGGGCTGTCCCCATATTCCTGTATTTCTGCCGATGGTTGAGGACCCACCTTCATTTTGATATCTTCATCTGTTAGGCTGAAGTTCTTCAGGTCGAAATCGTTCTCCACGTCCGCGTAGGTGTACAGCCTCACGGAAAAATCGCAGCTCGCCATGGGCACCCGGACCAAAGTGTACTCGATCCCTGTGTTCAAAAACGCAACAAAAGACTCGGCTGAATTCCACCTCCCCAGTCAAGCCAGACCCTGGGGGAGGGGGGGGACGATGGGAGCTGTAGTCCACACAGCAGAGGAGGGAATACAAAGGAAAGATGCATTTCAGCACCTTGGACAACGCCTCTAGACTTAGCCAATAAGGACTTGGTTTTCAGCAACCTCTTAGAAGTAGCCCTCCATTTACAACACTCTTCATTTAGCGACCGCTCAACATTACCACGGGACTGAAAAAAAGTGCATTATGGCTGGTCCTCAACCTACAACCCCTTTTCAGCATCCTGACAGTCGGGTGATCAATATTCAGGTACCTGGCAATCCCACGTTTATGACGGTCCCAACGCCTCGGGGGTCGTGTAATCTCCATTTGCATTCTTCCTGGCCAGCTTCCCACAAGCCAAGTCAATGGGGGTGGGGGGTGGGGAAGCCGGATTCGTTTAACGACCGTGTGATTTACTTAACAACTGCAGTGGTTTGCTCAAGAACCTGCCCCATAAAAAGTCGTAAGCTCACCTTGCTTGGCAATAGAGACAATGGTGGTCATAAGTCAAGGACCCCCCCAGTAAATTTTGTGTCTGTCTTAGCTTCGCTCTGACAAAAGGACCAGTTGTCTAACTGGGACAACCTACTGGGAATTCTCAGCCACGCCAAGAAACTCCCTTTCACTGCCGCTCGCCCACACAACGTGCTTAAATAACATTATTTAAGGTGGGATAATGGAAGGAATTACTGAATCAAAGGCGGGAATGGATAATAAAGGCGGGGAAGGAAGAGTTTTAAAACCCGGCTATTCTGTTTGATGTTACCCTGCGGGAAGACGGGCGGCCAACAATAAATAAATATAAGTCAGTCTATAAATGAATAAAATTTACCTTCGGTGGAGAAATAAGATTTGAGCAGATTCCTCTGAGTTTTGGGTGACAAATTCAGGATGTTAATAGCAGCTGAATCAGTGAGAGCCCCGCCAAAGCCCTTGATTTTTTGATATTTCTGGGATGTCTTCAGCGTCAGAACCAGATTTTCTAAGTGAAAGGAAGAAAAGACAGGGAGGAATTTTATTTTATTTTATTTTATTTTTTAAAAATCAGTTTTATACAGGACGGTGCTTCCCTATTGTCTTGCACGCCCACCTGGTTGTTAAATTTTTCTTCTGGCATTTGCATAACATGTTTAGCGTGTTTAGCTAAGTGATTCAGCTGCTGGGTTGGCACGAAACGGGTGATCCTTCACCCCAAATTCAGATCAGATTAAAACTAAACAAGCCTAGTGTTTTTGTGGAGGTGGCTAAAGAGTGGCTTTGGATATTGAGAGGGACGGCATCTAAGTTTAATACGTTAATAAATTAATAAACAGATTGCTGGGATTCTCTATATAGGGAATATGTATTCAATTTGTTTGGGATGAAAAGTTTTCCAAAGTGCCCAGAACTGGCCCAAAGTCATCCAGCTGGCCAGAGGCAGAACTAGAATTCCCAGTCTCCTAGTGATTGGCCCAAAGTCATCAAGCCAGCTTTCATGGCTAAGGCAGGACTACAACTCACTGTCTCCTAGTGATTGGCCCAAAGTCACTTAGACAGCTTTCATGGCTAAGGCAGGACTAGAATTCACAGTCTCCTGGTGATTCTCCCAAGGTCACCTAGTTGGCTTTCTCCTGGTTTCAAGCTTGGCACCTTAACCCCTAGACCAAATTGTCCCTCAGACCAGAATGAGGCATTGGGTCATCCAGGCCCACCTTGCAGGGTTCTTATGAGGACAAAAGGCAGCGAAAGCCTACTACATTTCACCTTGTCCTGGTTTTCTTGGGGTAAAAATGTACTTCTGGCCTCACCGTTCTCAGGAGGGTCATCCAGCAGCAGCCCCTCACTGCGTTCCACGCGGTGTCCGGCTTTGTTGCTTTCATACTTAACAAAAGATCCCAGGTCAGGGAGAATGACGGGCTCAAACGTGTCACAATAATCGGCCCCACATTCACACACCAAGGAGCCGTGCCCGAAATTTCTGGGAGAACACGGCCGTCCACCTGGGAAAAAGGAAAGGAAAGGAAGAAAGGAAGAAAGAAAGAAAGAAAGAAAGAAAGAAAGAAAGAAAGAAAGAAAGAAAGAAAGAAAGAAAGAAAGAAAGAAAGAAAGAAAGAAAGAAAGAAAGAAAATAAATTAATTTGGCTTGATAACAGTGACGAAACCAGTCTAATAGTTTCTTAGACATTTTCTTAGGCTTCTGTTTTTCTGACTAGCAGAACTAGAACTCACCATCTCCTGGCGATTGGCCCAAAGTCACCCAATCAGCTTTCATGCCTAAGGAGGGACTAGAACTCAGAATGTCCCAGTGATTGGCCCAAAACCACCCAACCAGCTTCCATGCCAAGACAGGACTTGAACACACCACCTCCTGGCTCCTAGACCTTCACCCTCCAGTCTAGACAGTGCTAATTTGTTATGTTTTCCCTGCATCCCCGGATGTTCTCTAGAAGACAGCTAGACTGCCTCTAAAGGTGGAGGCTCTCTTCCCGTTTACTGAAACTGCAAAACTGAAAGCTTTGGGGCACATTTTGCAAGTGAATTAATTGTGCAAAGCAAAACAACCCACAGGACTTGCCGGCACTTGCTGATTTTACACACTTACCTGTCGGGACACAACTCAGCTGCGGAAGCCACAAAGCCACAAAGAAAAATTGAAGAGCCAGACAAGACATGGCTGCGAACCCCAAGATTTGATAAAGGCCAGGTCCTTAAAATCAAAATAAAACAGAAAGCTGACACGCTGATTGATTTCATTTTATTTCCGGTGTGTGTGTGTGTGTGTGTGTGTGTGTGTGTGTGTGTGTGTGTGTGTGTGTGTTTTGCACAGCCACCCCTCTTAAACACCCTCCCTGCATCAAGAAATCCAGCCCCCACCCCACCGCCAATGTAAAAAATAAAATTGAACGATAACGTTGAAAGAAATAAAATTAAAATCCCATTGCATCTTTGCCTGGGACGCTGGTCTTATCTGCAGGGATGGTGTGTTTTAGGACCAAGCCAGACACACACACCCCACTCAAAAAAAAAACACAAAACCAGGCAGGTTTTGGGACCCTTTGGAGCTGTACAGCAGGCAAAAAGGCAGGAGAAATAAAATGAAGGACTTGGAGGAGGAAGAGAAGGAATTTAAGAGAAAAAATCTCCTTGCAAAGAGACAAGGTTTTCATAGATAATTTCAGGATATTTTTGAGAGTGTGTGTGTGTGTGTGGGTGTCTGGTGCCTTCAAGGTGTGTTGGACAAGCAGCCTGTCTTGTTGCTTACAAGGGCACTGGGGGAAAAAAAGGCTTGTGTCTATTTTTCACACTTACGACCCTTTACATCCTCAAAATTCAGACGCTTGGCAACTGACTCGTATTTTATGACGGTTGCAGGGTCCCCCTTTTGCGACCGTGTGATAAGCAAAGTCAATGGGGAAGCTAGATTTACTTAACAGCCGCGTTGCTAACTAAGCAACCGCAGTGGTTCACTGGAAAACTGTGGCAAATCAAGGTCGTACAATGGGGGAAAACTCACATCATGTCAGGAATGGGCTGAGGACTACCTGTAACCACACAAAACAGCCTGCAAACTGTCGGAAAGCCATTTTCCTGAACAGGCAGAAAGACCAGATTCAAAATAAGAGACTTGATGACCCCCAAATTAAAAAGCCAGCAGGCAAACTTCTCTTCTGCACTTTGGAGAGGAATTCAAGAGGCTAGCCCTCTTTGGGGGATGCTGAGTTACCGAAGAAAGCGCGCAGTCAAGCCAAATCCGCAGTTAAATCTAGTTTGATTTATTCAGGCTCAGCCAGAGTTTTCCAAACGGCTTTCAGCTCTCCCTGAAAAAAAAATAAAATCCAATCTGGACTCTTTTTACCTACCCTCCTGGGACAATAGCTTTCCCCTAAAGATGAAATAAGACGCTAGTCCTCATGATTCCATGCAAGAGAAGGATCGTTCGATCTCTGGATTCCCAGCAAGATGGACAGCTTCTCCAGCCCTCCTTAAAACATCAAATCTGATGTGTTAAGCCGGCAAAGAGCAAGTGTTCTTGCTCTTGTGATTCAAAGATTCTAGTCCTCATGGATCAAGGGAGAAAAAAAAGGGAAGCCCTGAATGCTCCTGGTTAAATTAAAGTATTCATTGCCCTGCAGAACATTGCCTGCTTAATTGAAGAAATTAAACCAGGTTCATGTCGGTTTAATAAAACGGGTTTTATTGGGGGGGCACCCCAAGAACCCCCAAATTAAAGGAAGCAAATCTACCACCAGCTGTGATGCCAAACCATTCAGACAACTGCAGAGAGCCCCAAAGCAGGGCAGGAAAAGAATCAAACCTCTCTTTGTCGCAGACAAAGGTAGACTGCTCCTGAATATGGAGGTTTCCCCAGATGCAGCTTCCCACTCTGGAAAGAAAAATGGGGAGAGGGAATTCGCGCGCACACACACACACACACACCTTTTCCTCCGGCACTCACCTCTCTCTCCCCAGCTCCGAAAATGGGTCCTCTGTCCAGGAGAGCATCCAAAGCTGATCTCTCGAGTCTTCACACTGCAGGAAACATCTGTCGTAAGATCTCAGCTGGCTAGTTCAGCAGGAAAATCTGCTTTTTTCCTTCAGGGATGAATGCTTGATTTCTCTGGGAATCGGCGGCTGGATTTTGCAAGAGGACCCACCCAGGGTGGAGAGCCAAATAATCCATCCAGACTCTCCAGAAAGAGACGCTGATGCTCAGTTGGAGGTTTTATGCAAAACCATCTCCCATGAACTGCATCGGTTTGCAATTCAAAGCAGATAAAATCTGTGGGAAGGAAGGAGTGGGGCGGGGGGGGGAATCGGGATTGTTCTGGGCTGCTTTCGGATCCAGATTGTTGGGGGCAATAAGCAGACTTTGTAATAATGCCGCTTGGGGGTGTGTGTGAAAGCCCTAATAAGCAGGCATATACATAGAATGAAGGCTATTGCTAAGCACATTGGTTTGTGCTTAAAATTGTAAGCCGCCCTGAGTCTTCGGAGAAGGGCGGGATATAAATGGTATTAAATAAAATAAAATAAAATAAAAATAAAAAGTACGGTTCTAGTCCCTCTGGTGGGGAATGAGAGAAGGGGAGCCGAAGAGTGGTGGGGGGAATTCTCTCGGAGGCCTTTTATTTTAAAAATAAAAGCTAAAATTTGCAGATCTCGTCTGGCAGATGATTAGAATAGAATAGAATAGAATAGAATAGAATAGAATAGAATAGAATAGAATAGAATAGAATAGAATAGAATAGAAGAGTAGAGTAGAGTAATAGAATAGAATAGAATAGAATAGAATAGAATAGAATAGAATAGAATAGAATAGAATAGAATAGAATAGAATAGAATAGAATAGAAGAGTAGAGTAGAGTAATAGAATAGAATAGAATAGAATAGAATAGAATAGAATAGAATAGAATAGAATAGAATAGAATAGAAGAGTAGAGTAGAGTAATAGAATAGAATAGAATAGAATAGAATAGAATAGAATAGAATAGAATAGAATAGAATAGAATAGAATAGAATAGAATAGAATAGAATAGAATAGAATAGGAGTAGAGTAATAGAATAGAATAGAATAGAATAGAATAGAATAGAAAAGAATAGAATAGAATAGAATAGAATAGAATAGAATAGAATAGAATAGAATAGAATAGAATAGAATAGAATAGAATAGAATAGAATAACAGAGTTGAAAGGGACCTTGGAGGTCTTCTAGTCCAGCCCAATGCTAAAGCAGGCGAACCTATCCCATCTCAGACAAGTGACTGTCCAGTCTCTTCTTAAAAACCTCCAGTGATTTGACTTTGACAGCTAAAGCATGACTTCGAAACCTTACGAAATCGTTCTGCAGGGCTTGTGTGTCTTTTGCGATTGTTCCTACCGATGCAAAAAAAAAATTCAGCTACGTTTGCTTTATTCCTTTAATTGCATCGCGTCTGCTAAATTTAATTGCCTTCCCCTAAATGTAACCAGTAGTTACGTTCGGCTGTACAGCTAAGACTTACAACCATTTCTTTAGCGGCGCTTTGAAGTTAAAATGGCGCTTGAAAAAAAAAAGGGACTGACAACCGGGTCCTCTCGGTCACGACCGTCGTGGCATGTGACCAGTTCAAAAGTAATTACGATGGTTGCAGCATTTGGCAATTTAGGATTTGTGGGCTTCAACTCCCAGAATCCCCCAGTCAGCAGACTGGCAAGTTGCCAAATGGCTAAGAATTCTGGGAGTTGAAGTTCACCCACCTTTAAAATCCTCAAATTTGGAAAATGTTGTTCTAGAAGAATTCAGAGTACAATAACCTTCCTAGCAATCTGGAAAACTCTGGGATTAAATAAATAAATAAATAAATAAATAAATAAATAAATAAATAAATCACCCATGTGTTTGTTAATTAGGGCAGCCATTTTGAAGTAGCCCTTTCAAAAGATTAAAAAAAAGTAAAAATCTAATCTCATAACTGAGTGGTTGAAAGCTCATCTAAGAGGTTGGCAGAAAACTCCTATAAAATTATTATTATTAATAATAATGCTGTTAATTATGGCAACAGTCAAATATAATGAGTCAACCTTGAGCCTGGTGGGACTCGAACCTGCACTAATTGCAGGCAGCCGGTGTTACTTAAGGAGGCATTAGCCCACTGCTCCACCAAGTGGGTAACTTAATCAGGAATCAGAGATCGTACATAGCCCAGCCAATTTGCCTGTGGGGATAAGGATGCTTTGTTAAGGAGTGACACATTTTATACCTAATCTCTTATGGACTAGCCACCTTTTGAAATTCTGTTGATTCTTGAGACTGCAGCACCCCCTGGAGGCCAAAGCATATAGCAATTAGGTTATCTTTTGGTGCCTTTAAATCCGTCCTGACTGTGTTGCAGTTGTTAAATGACGTGATTTCTGACCGTGACTTATTTTTATGATCTCTTTGCCAGGATTGTTAAGTCAATCCCTGCCGTTGCTAAGTGGATCATGCCATCATTAAATGAATCGGGCTTCCCCCGTTGACTTTGCTCGTTGGAAGCCGGCTTGCAAAGGGTGATCACAGGACCGTGGGACGCCGCAAACATCATAAACGCACACTGGCTGCCAATTGTGAGGATACAGGGATGGTTATAAGTGCTCAAAAATCACATTATGGTACCATCATAGTTTTTACTGGCCGCTAAATGAATCCTCATAAGTTGAGGACTGATTGTATTGTCCCATAAGCTAAGTGTGGCCGATATAGAAATATCCAATCCCATCCCTACAACTTTTTTTTAAATTCCATTTATATCCCGCCCTTCTCCGAAGACTCAGGGCGGCTTACAGGCTTAGCAGTAGCCTTCATTCTATGTATATGCCAGCTTATTAGGGCTTTCACACACACCCCAAGCGGCATTATTACAAAGTCAGCTTAATTGCCCCCAACAATCTGGGTCCTCATTTTACCTACCTCGGAAGGATGGAAGGCTGAGTCAACCTTGAGCCTGGTGGGACTCGAACCTGCACTAATTGCAGGCAGCTGGTGTTACTCAAGGAGGCATTAGCCCACTGCTCCACCAATGCTTTTTTTTCTGAACTGGCTTTTACAGAGCCAGGAGAGAGGTTATCTGAATTCATATTTGATGCTCAATAAATTAAGGCCGAGACATAGGGGGAGTAGGAAAAAGTTGTAAGCAGGGCTTTTTTTGTCATAGAACGCTCAGAACAGAGTTCCGGCACCTTTTTGGGATGGAACCCTGTAGGGTAGGCAAGGCGGGTTGTATGACATGTGTGAGTTCTGGCACCTTTTTCTTTTACAAAATAAGCACTGGTTGTAAGGATAGGAAGTTGTTCAATCCCAGTCTGATTGGTTCCAGATCAAGGATCTCTGGGGACCTTACACTTCATTCCAGGAAGGAGGGTGCATGTGTGAATGCAGACTGCAGACTTCACATTAGTCCAAGGTGTCCCGTTTCAGGCCTTAAAACTACACAAACACACAGTAGCTAGGCCAGGAAAGTCATTTACTCAAGGTTGAGCAGATAGCAGCAGACTAGGAAATAGCAATCAACACATTAAAGCTTTCCAAAGTACATTCGCTTTCAATAAAAGTGCGCAAGAAGAGTATTCAAAATTCAGTCCGAAGTTCAGAGAGCCAAATCAGATTTGTCAGGCAGTCCAAAGGTCAGGATATTTCTGGAATCACAAACGGAAACGCACAAATGACATGCTAGAGAACAGGAAACCAAATGAGGAATACGGTTAAATCATATTTATCAATCTTTCTTTTAATTAAGACAGCTACTCCCTTCCTTGGCAAGGAGCCTCACTCAGCATCGTCGCTCTGCTCACTACTCTACCGTCCAAGTGATTGGAGGCTGAGCATCATCATTAGACTACTCCAGCTGTTGTGATTGTGACTGCGTTGTATCAACCAAGTCTGGTTTAGCTGGAGCGGCTTCTTCAATGTGTGAGTTGTAAGCTGTGATATAAGGTCTCTTCTCTGCAAGGCCTGCCGTTCCTGAGCAAGAGGCAAATTCCCTTCCCCATCTCCGGACCTCAAGGGTGCCTCCTCCACAGGTAGGTTTGGATGGAGTAACCTCTCGCCCGGTCTTTAAGGTGACCCACCTGATTGTCCGAGATAGTAAAAGGAATATCGAAAAACCAGCTGAAAATAAAAGAGGAGAAATTCTAGTCAAGGGGGACGTGAAAGATTTCTACTTTCAGACTTGCAAAATTCTGTTAATGTAGCCTTACAATAAAGTACAGACTTAGAACGATTCATTTAATGATCCGTTCAAAGTTACAACGGCGCTGAAAAAAAAGTGACTTAGGACCGTTTTTCAGACTTACAGCCTTTGCAGCATAAACACGTGATCAGGCGATCAAAATTCAGATACTGGCCAACTGGTCCATCTTTATAACCTTGGCTGTGTTCCCAGGATCATGTGATCCCCTTTGACGACCTTCGGACAAGCAAAGTCGATGGGGAAGGAAACCCTATGCCATTTCAGACAAATGGCTGTCCAGTCTCTTCCTAAAGACTTCCAGTGTGGGAGCATTCACCGCTTCTGGAGGCAGGTGGTTCCACTGGTTAATTGTTCTGTCAGGAAGTTTCTCCTTAGCTCTAGGTTGCTAATCTCCTTGACTAATTTCCATCCCTTGCTTCTTGTCCTGCCCTCAGGAGCTTTGGAGAATAGCTTGACTCCCTCTTCTTTGGGGCCGCCCCTGAGATATTGCAACACTGCTATCATGTCAGTATTTCTTCCTCTGTCTGTTACGCAGCTGTGGGCTGCTCCATCTCTTATCTAATTGTTCTCCCTTTTTTCCATCTCCCTAAACTTCACACCAGGGACCTTATCTAGCCCACAACATTCCCAATTTGGGGTCCATTTCCTCCTGCACTTACTCGTTCAGCACCACGACCACCGCAACGCCATCGGGCCGCAGGAAAGCTGAGGTCTTCAACTGACAGAGGTGAAGCAAACAGTTGGAGGTGAATCCAACTCGCATGGAGCCTTCAGGAATGAATTTGCTGGGCAGAAGAGAGAAGACGTTAGCCGATACCACTGGACAGAGGTCAGTACTGTACCTTAATCCAATTCCACAAACTATTAAACATAAAACTGTCTGCTTCCCTCCATCACTTCCTCGGCAGCCTGCGGAATTCCCTGCCACTGGATAAGCCCATTTTATAGCATCTTTATTACTCTTTTGCTCGTTCTCCTCTTCCTCAACCCCTTGCAAAACCATCTCGGTTGAGTTTACCTGAAATGTCCCAGGTGATAGAACATGGGCTGTTTGTAGAATTCATCCTTAAGGGGGTTCACAATGATGGGACTATCCACAGGGTTGTCCACCCAGTTGGGACCCCCTTCCATGTCGAGAGCCAAGTTCCAGTCAATCCACCCTGTGACGAAGTGGTTGAGATTCTGCAGAGACCAAAGCGTGGGCGGCTTTACCGGTTGCACTACAGCCCCACAACCCTTCCCTTTGCATGGCAGGGGGAAAAGAAAGACATTTCTGGGTTGAGCAAAATCTGAAAGAGACCACAGTCTGTCTTGGAGTCAACGGAAAACTAGAGAGGGAAAGTTCTCTAAAGATCAAAATTTGCCTGCAGAGGTTGTGGGTGCTCCAACACTGGAGGTTTTCAAGAAAAGATTGGACAATTATTTGTCTGAAAGTGGATAGTGCTTCCTGCTTGAGCAGGGGGTTGGACTAGAAGACCTCTAAGGTCCCTTCCAATTATTCTCTTATCATCAAGCCCAACGTGGTCTAAGGCAGAGTTTTGGTTAACTGACTCAGCTTCCCAAAGGCACTATCTTGGTGAGGGGTGAGGGGTGACATGATAGCAGTGTTCCAATATCTCAGGGGCTGCCCCAAAGAAGAGGGAGCCAAGCTATTCTCCAAAGCACCTGAAGGCAGGACAAGAAGCAACGGATGAAAACTAGTCAAGGAGAGAAGCAACCTGGAACTAAGGAGAAACTTCCTGACAGTGAGAACAATTAACCAGTGGAACAACCTGCCTCCAGAAGCAGTGAATGCTCCGACACTGGAAGTTTTAAAGAAGAGACTGGACAGCCATTTGTCTGAAATGGTATAGGGTTTCCTGCCTGAGCACATGACCTCCAAGGTCCCTTCCTTCTTCTTCTTCTTCTTCTTCTTCTTCTTCTTCTTCTTCTTCTTCTTCTTCTTCTTCTTCTTCTTCTTCTTCTTCTTCTTCTTCTTCTTCTTCTTCTTCTTCTTCTTATTATTATTATTATTATTATTATTATTATTATTATTATTATTATTATTATTATTACCACATCCTTTGAAGGACAAGAAACTCTAAGACATGTGGATAAGTCACCTTGCCTCTCTTGTCATCAAAGAGATAAAACTTTTGGTCGTAAAAGGGGCTATCTTACCGTCAGGATATTCCTGCTGTAATAGGTGCCTCTCTCCCAACTTCCCAGGATGACCTTTGCATCCCAGTCGAGGTAACCATTGCAAGCTTCTGTGTAGAGCAGAAAGAAATTGGGGTAGAGGCGATGCGTAACGTCTAAAGTGGGTCCAGGTGGGGTGACGAAGTCCATGTACCAATGGATGCCAATTCCGGATACGAAGGCCGCGGCGGTACTATTGCCTATCACCTGACAGGCAACAAAGGGAGGGAAGGAGAGCGTCAATACGTTGTAGTATAGATCCGTCCTACAGTTTGAAGACCAGCTGAACCCTACCTGCTTGGCCCAGTTTGGCAAGTGACACCTCCCGTCATCAAGGATGAGGAGGTGAGTGTCTGTGTGGCGGCTGGCGGCAAGGGCAGGGCCCAAGTCCTTAATAATAAAGTCCCGTTGTTGTTGCGGTGAAAAATAATTGGTTGGAAAGTCTTCCCTACTTATGAAAAGGGCAGTGATTGGTTCATTCTGAGAGCTGAGTGCCCAGAACGTAATATTGTTTTCGGCGTACACGTCTAGGAACCTAAACCCAAGACACAGAAGGTTGCAATAATGTTAGTTTTAGCATTTGTCGGGAAAACAAAATATTTCACGCCCCGTGTATTTGGGAAGAAAACCCTATCTCCCAGCTCTCTAGCCGACCAAAAGGGGTGCGAAGACTTACGAAGGCAAAGGAGCCTCAAATTTCTCTTGTGAAGTTAGACATTAGTTCGGTGAGTTTTGCCCCATTATACGACCTCTGTTACTGCAGTTGATAAGTCAGTAACCCAGTTGTGAAGTGAATCGGTCTCCCCCATTGACTGTGCTTGTCAGAAGGTTGGAAAAGGGGATCATGTGACCTCCCAGGACACTGGAACATGCCAGTTGCCAAGGCTGAATTTTGATGACGTGACCATGAGGATGGTTTGGCTCCCAGAATTCCCTAGCCAGAATCTGGCTGGAAAATTCTGGGAGTTGAAATTTGCTCATCTTAAAGTTGCCATGTTTGAAAAATCTCACAGAATTCCCCAGACAGATGCTGGCTAGGGAATTCTGGGACTTGTTATCCATCCTTCTTAAAGTTGCCATGTTTGGGGGGAAAAACCCCCAAACAAACTGGACTATATCATCCAGAATTCCCCAGACAGATGCTGGCTAGGGAATTCCGGGATTTGTTATCCATCCTTAAAGTTGCCAAGTTGGAAAAAACTGAACTATATCTCCCAGAATCCCACAGCCAGACACTGGCTAGGGACTTCTGGGAGTTGCAGCCCACCCTTCTTAAAGTTGCCAAGATTGAGACATATTGCTCTGGAGGATGGGAGCAAGGATTGTAATAAATAAATCGATGAAAATGCAATAGGATCAGCTTGGAAATATCCCACTATTACTCAGGAGCAGGGTGGGAGACAGAGATGGAACGATGCTTCTCCGTGCATATTGTCCCACTGATTTCTTAATCTTTATCTACAGGGATTTTCAAGAACATTTGCCTGTGGGTGGGGCCAGATCGTGATTTCGGGTGGAGTTTGAGAAGGGGTGAAGAGACGTGGTGGCTCAGCGGGTTAGGATGCTGAGCTTGTCGATCAGAAGGTCGGCAGTTTGGCGGGTTGAATCCCGAGTGCCGCATAAGAGAGTGAGCGCCTGTTACTCGTCCCAGCTTCTGCCAACCTAGCAGTTCGAAAGCACGTAAAAACGCAAGTAGAAAAATAGGGACCACTACGGTGGGAAGGTAACAGCGTTCTGTGCGCCTTTGGCGTCTAGTCATGCCGGCCACATGGCCACGGAGACATCCTCGGAGAAGCGCTGGCTCTTTGGCTTTGAAACGGAGATGAGCACCGGCCCCTAGAGTTGGAAACAACTGGCACACATGTGCGGGGGAACCTTTACCTTTTACCTTGAGAAGGGGTGGAGCCAAGAAGTAGGTGGGGCTTGTATAGGGGAGGAGCCTGCTAAATTCAGAGTTTAAGAAAAAACTCCTAGGCAGGATGAGATGGAAAAAGTGTTATTACCTGATAAAGTAGTTTGCCAAGGTCTTGTGGTAGCGGTCACCTGGTTTTCCCTTTATCCTGGATTTGCCTAGAACCTTGTTGTTGACCCTTAGCCAGCCAGGACTGGTCCAAGGGCTGCAGACCAGGGAGAGGGGACTCTCGGCGTGTGCCATGATACGATGGAGCAATGGGATCTGTTGAGAGAGACCACAACTGTCTCCGGGGATGGCCTGATCAACGCTCAACAAGAGCGTTCACACGACCTCCTTGTGGGTTTATTGACGTTGACCGTGTTAAACCCAGAACTTTGCAGTCGAATTCTGACTGTTGCATTGTAGCAGTCGTGAAGTGGTTACTTTTTTTTGCGATGGTTGTTAGGCAGAAACAAGCCTGCAACACAACCTGGAACTCTCCAGTGGGTGGGTGTTAAGTCTCGCCAAACTCACCCTAAGTTCGGTGTCTTCGGGGGCCAGCTCAAAACACTTGAGTTCAAAGTCATCCACGCAGCGGTCAGCGTAACTGTACGGCCGCGTGGAAAAGTCGGAGCACCCCATGGGAAAACGGATCAAATTGTACTCCAGTCCTGCAGAAGTGGGGAGAGAAGGGAAGAAATTCTGGTCTTCCAGGATTCTAATTTTCAAAGTCAAAAAAAAAGAAGAAAAAAAAAGGATACAAGTCATACATCTACACAGAAAAAAAGAAAAGAAACGGACAGTGCCACCAGTCCCATCTCATCAAGGCGGTTCTTCGTCAGAAGTCATCTTATTCCTTCTCCCTCCCCTTGCTTTTTCCTTTCCTGCTATGCCTTTCAGTGGAGCCGTTGTCGTTATCTTTTCCTTGAATTGCTCCCTTCCCCAGGTAGGTTTCCATTCTTGAGTACTCCACGTATCAATCGAAGAAATTAGAAAAACAGAACCCAGCTTGTTATTGTTTTTTTTTCCCCTCAACGAATGTTGGTTCATAAAGTCAGTAAAACAAGGTTTAAAAACAAAATACTTTCTGGATTGTTCATGCCGTTCTGCTTTTAAACGCAGCCTAACCGGTTTTAATCCTTGCCTTAAGAAAGACAGAGCCTCAGGATGCTAGCTTTCCCTGAGCTGCTAGACTTCATCCAGCGGCTCATTCCCAATTTGCTCACCTTCTTCAGAGAAGTAAGACCGGAGCAGGTGGTTTTGGGCTGCATAAGACAAATTCAGGATGTTAATGGCCGCAGAGTCGGTGAGCGACCCGCCAAAGCCTTTGATGTATTGGTACTGAACGGAGGGATTGTAGGCGTAGAGGATCCCGGCTGAGATGAAAGAATGAACAGAATTACACAGAGTTGGGAGGGACCTTGTAGGTCATCTAGTCCAACCCCCTCCCCAGGTTTACCTGAAGCGCCTGGGCTGGCATCTATTTGCCCTTGGCTTCGCTCCAAGCGTTGGCCATCCCTGCTGGTTGTGTACTTGACAAAGCTGCCGACGTCGGGGAGGGAGACAGGCTCCACCGTGTCGCAATACGTTGCGTTGCAAACACACACCATCGCCTTTGAGCTGAGGAACTTAGGACTACAGGGTTGGCTTGCTAAAATCAAGCAAAAATGGAAAGAGAGAAAAAAAATGGGGGGATTTAGACCCCGGCACAACGGAGCCCCGCCCACTTCTGCTTCCGGCTCCACCCACAGGAGGCTTCCCAAAGGCTGACCTCTGGCCTGGACCATCCCTTGGAGGATGAGGCACAGCACCCCCAAAGCATCACGTGTCCGCATGGCACCCCTCAAACACCAGACTCCCAGTTTTAGAGAAATTTGCCTGCAGGGGAAGGGGGAAAAAAGGATGCATTTTTTTCTGGGCATCATTTGCAAAGCTGTTAATTGATTCACGCAAGACTCTTGCAGCCCAGATCTATGCAAGGCGTAGCTCCCACCACCTCGATGGCTCTGCTATAAGGCTGGAGTCCAACAGAGAGAAAACACGATTTTATCTGCCAGATGCTCAGCTTTTTCCCCCATTCTGCGATCCTGAAATCACTTTTTCCCCCATTCTGCGATCCTGAAGTCACTTTTCCCCCATTCTACTATCTTGAAATCACTTTTTCCCCCATTCTGCAATCCTGGAATCACTTTTTCCCAATTCTATGATCTTGAAATCACGTTTTCCCCCAGTCTACTCTCTTGAAATCACTTTTTCCCCCCATTCTTTACTTTACTTTACTTTTATTAAATTTGTATACCGCCCTTCTCCCGAAGGACTCAGTGGTCCTGAAATCACTTTTTCCCCCATTCTGCGATCCTGGAATCAGTTTTTCCCGCATTCTGCAGTCCTGAAATCACTTTTCCCCCATTCTACTATCTTGAAATCATTTTTCCCCCATTCTGCAATCCTGGAATCACTTTTTCCCAATTCTATGATCTTGAAATCACATTTTCCCCCAGTCTACTCTCTTGAAATCACTTTTTCTCCCATTCTGCGGTCCTGAAATCACTTTTATCCCCATTCTGCTATCCTGGAATCATTTCCTCCCTATTCTGTGATCCTGGAATCATTTTCCCCCATTCTGCAATCCTGGAATCAGTTTTTCCCCCATTCTGCGGTTCTGGAATCAATTTTTTCCCCATTCTGCAGTCCTGAAATCACTTCTTTCCCCATTCTGCGGTCCTGAAATCACTTTTCCCCCATTCTGCAATCCTGGAATCATTTCCTCCCTATTCTGCGATCCTGGAATCATTTTCCCCCATTCTGCGATCCTGGAATCATTTTCCCCCATTCTGCGATCCTGGAATCATTTTCCCCCATTCTGCAATCCTGAAATCATTTTTCCCCCATTCTAGGACCCTGAAATCACCACCCTGCCCTTACCTGGCACCACAACAAACACAGGATTGTACATTATTCCTACCTGTCAAACACTTTATTCCAGAGCTTGGAAAGCTGATGCTGGTTCCCAGGGAGAACAGAATAAGAATCAGGAGATCTCAGCTTCTGGCTCAACTTCTGAATGCTGGGACGGATGCCAACAGCTCCGGCAGCAGAATTTTATGGCACTCATCTGATATGAGAACTGGAAGTCCTTACCAGCTTGGCCAGAAAAAAGCAATTAAGAAATTTCCTTTGACTGTCAATTTGTACCTGGATGAAACTGAAGGAAGCTAGTCTTTCAGGAAAGAAATGGCAAACAGAAGCAGTGTCAGAAATTCCGGCGGAATGAAGCAGCAGAGAAGGATGTGAGATTGCCCAAAAGTTCTCCGGGCAGTTGTTCCTCATAAGACACCTCAAGTCAATTTTCTCCAGCAGGTTTAATGCTTCAAAGGGCTGAAAAAGAACAACCGTCTTCCTTAAAAGAGGATGAACACCTTCAAGATGACACTGGGTTCACATAGTTCTAATAAGTTTTGCAAATTGCTTGTTAAATATTAGGAACCTTTAAAACGACACGTTTTATAATACCTGGTGAGTTTTCTTCCATTCTTAGCAAAGGAAGTTTTAAATACAAGTTTAAATATTTTTTTTAAAGGCGCTTTTTCTTTTAGAATAAATAGAAAAAGGGTGCTTGGGGCATGTATTTTGGAAAGCTGTAAAGATGGGTTTGAAATAAGATTTTGAAATTAATTGTAAGAAATGTTCTAGGAAAGAATTGTTGTTGATGGAAAATGTGACTTCGGACCGTTGTTCAGTTGCAACCGTTGTAGCATCCCCGTGATCACGTGATCAAAATCCAGATACTTGGCAACTTATTCATATTTATGACCATTTCTGTGTCCTAGAGAACCTTACTTTTGACTTACTAATCCAGAACGTGGCAAATACTTTAATTTCAGACGTAATGAAGGATATTTGCGAACAACGGATGCAGAATTAATTTTAAGAACGTCTTGTCATTATAGATAAGCTAAGCTTGAAAGATGCTGTGGAAGAAGAACAGATTTTACCAGGCCAAAACCAAGGCTGATCTGAAAGTGGATTTCAAAAATGACATGGAGAAAAGAGGCTACATTTACATATGCAAATGAAACCGGCTGATGTTTTAATAATCCAAGGGGGTAGGCAAATAAGAAACCAGACAATCAGCTTGACTGTCTTTCCTATGCTGGATTTGCAAAAGAGGCTTGTTAAAGCTCTGAAGGTAATTTCGTGAGAAAGAAGAAGAAGAAGAAGAAGAAGAAGAAGAAGAAGAAGAAGAAGAAGAAGAAGAAGAAGAAGAAGAAGAAGAAGAAGAAGAAGAAGAAGAAGAAGAAGAAGAAGAAGAAGAAGAAAAGAAAGAAAGAAAGAAAGAAAGAAAGAAAGAAAGAAAGAAAGAAAGAAAGAAAGAAAGAAAGAAAGAAAGAAAGAAAAACTCCGTCGCTGGAGGTTTTTAAGAAAAGACTAGACAGTCACTTATCTGAGATGGTGTAGGTTCTCCTGCTTGAGCAGGGGGCTGGACTAGAAGACATCCAAGGTCCCTTCCAGCTCCTATTCTATTCTATTCTATTCTATTCTATTCTATTCTATTCTATTCTATTCTATTCTATTCTATTCTATTCTATTCTATTCTATTCTATTCTATTCTATTCTATTCTATTCTATTCTAGTTTAGTCTAGTCTAGTCTAGTCTAGTCTAGTCTAGTCAGTGGGTTTATTTGATCAAAGTGAAAAGTTTTGGTTTGATCAAGATTAAAATGAGACCAAGAAGTCCAGAGATTAGAAGTGAGTTTGGAAATCAACTTTGTGTCACTTTTCCATATCTGCTAGGCATCCTTTTCCAGTAGTCCTCGGCTTACAGCTGTTTGCAGTGATTCACTTAATAGCCGTCATAAAATTAAACTGCATCTCTTTTGACAACCACCTTGCTTAGTAACAAAAATTCTGGACCCAGTCCTAGTTGTAAATCAAACTTTATAAAAGTTTTCTCCTTCTCGGCTTAAAATCTACCTTAATATTTGTAAAGGAGGGGAAAAATGAGGACCCAGATTGTTGGGGGCAATTAAGCTGACTTTGTAATAATGCCGCTTGGGGTGTGTGTGAAAGCCCTAATAAGCAGGCATATACATAGAATGAAGGCTATTGCTAAGCACATTGATTTGCGCTTCTTAGATTGTAAGCCGCCCTGAGTCTTCGGAGAAGGGTGGGATATAAATGGGATTTTTTTAAAAAAGGGAGAATATAGCATCAGAAGCTACCTCTTAGAGGCCAGAATCGAGTCAGCCTTCAAAGGGGGTGGGTGGGTGGGGGAGAAACGCTCTGAGTCACTTATAATTGTCAAATACACAAAGGAACTCAGGAATAGCCACAAATGAAATTAAAGTTTATTAGCTAACCTCTTATTCATAGGAAGCTTCAGCACATCGCAACTCATCTTTTTTCTTTTTTTTTTAAAGTTATTACTAAAACGTGTAAAAGCCGGTGTTTTTCAAACCTGGCAACTTTAAGATGGGTGGACTTCAGCTCCCAGAATTCCCCAACTAACATGCCGGCTAGGGAATCCTGCGAGTTGAAGTCCACAAGTCATAAAAGGGCCAAGTTTGAAGACCCCTGCTGTAGGATGAGGCTGTTAAGGACTGACAAGTTTCAAGGACATTCTGTACATGTGGACTAGCAACTTTTCGAAATTCTGTTGATTCTTGAGACTGCAGCTGCCCCCTGCAGGCCAAAGAATAGAGCAATTTGTTTTTCGTTTCGTCCTTTCAGATCGCTGCTGACTCTGTTTGCCGCTGTAAATGTGAGGACTGGTTATGAATCACTTTTTAAATACCGTCATCATTTCTACTGGTCGCTAAATGAACCATCGTAAGTTGAGGACTAATTGTATTGCCTCATAAGCTAAGGGTGGCCAATGTACAAATGTCCAATCCCAGTCTGACTGGTTCCAGATCAAGGATCTTTGGGGACTCTACATTTTGTTCCAGGAAGGGGAGTGCATGTGTGAATGCGGATGTAAGACGAATTATTAATCCAAGGTGTCTCATTTCAGGCCTTAAAATTACACAAACACACAGTGGCTAGGTCAGGAAAGCCATTTACTCAAGGTTGAGCAGATAGCAGCAGACTAAGGAAGAAACAGCAACCAACACATTAAAGCTTGCTAAAGTAGATTCGCTGTCAACATGACTGCGCAGAAGAGCAATCAAAATCCAGTCCAAGCTTCAGAGAGCCAAGTCAGATTCGTCAGACAGTCCAAAGTTCAGGGTTTCAGGAACTACAAGCGGAAACGCACGAATGACATGCTAGAGACGAGAAGTGGAATATGGTTAAATCATAATAAATATCAATCTTTCTTTTAATTAAGGCAGCTATGCCTTTGCTTGGCAAAAAGCCTCACTGAGCATCATTCCTCTGCTCACTACTCTACCATCCAAGCAATTGGAGGCTGAGCTTCATCATTGGACTGCTCCATCTGTTGTGACTGTGTTGTATCAAGCAAGTCTGAGGTTCCACTGGTTTAGCTGGTGTGGGCTGTGACACAAGCTCTCTACTTGACAGAGCCTGCCGTTCCTGAGTGAGAAGCGGATTTCCTTCCCCGTCTCAGGAGCTCAAGGGTGCCTCCTCCACAGGTAGGTTTGGATGGAGTATGCTCCCGCGCGGTCCTTAAGATAACCCACCTGATCGTCTGAGATAGTGAAAGGAATATCAACAAACCAGCTGTAAAGACAGGAGAAATTCTAGTCAAGGGAGACGTGAGAGATTTCTACTTTCAGACTTGCAAGGTTGTGTTAATGTAGCCTTACAACAGAGTAGAATTAGCTTATCTGGGTGGGTTTCCTGTCTGGCTTGCCTGGGAAGGCTGACATCAATTTTGCAAGTCTGGAAGGACAAATCTCCCAGTGTCTCTTTTACAGACTAGGGAAGGATTCTTCTGATTTTCTTTCTCCGTCCATTATGCAGCTCTGGGCTACTTTGTCTCTTATCTAATTGCTCTCTCTTTTTCCATCTCCCTAAACTTCATGCCCACAACATTCCCAACTTGGTGTCCGTTTCCTCCTGCACTTACTCGTTCAGCACCACGACCACCGCAACGCCATCGGGCCGCAGGAAAGCTGAGATCTTCAACTGACAGCTGTCAAACAAGCAATTGGAGGTGAATCCAACTCACACGGAGCCTTCAGGATTGAATTTGCTGGGCAGAAGAGAGAGGACGTTAGCCGATACCACTGGACAGAGGTCAGTACTGTACCTTAATCCAATTCCACAAACTATTAAACATAAAACTGTCTGCTTCCCTCCATCATTTCCTCGTCAGCCTGCGGAATTCCCTGCCACTGGATAAGATGCTATAAAATTAGCATCTTTATTACTCTTTTGCTCATTCTCCTCTTCCTCAACCCCTTGCAAAACCATCTCGGCTGAGTTTACCTGAAATGTCCCAGGTGATAGAACATGGGCTGTTTGTAGAATTCATCCTTAAGGGGGTTCACAATGATGGGACTATCCACAGGGTTGTCCACCCAGTTGGGACCCCCTTCCATGTCGAGAGCCAAGTTCCAGTCAATCCACCCTGTGATGAAGTGGTTGAGATTCCGCAGAGACCAAAGCGTGGGCGGCTTTACCGGTTGCACTACAGCCCCACAACCCTTCCCTTTGCATGGCAGGGGGGAAAAAAAGAGACATTTCTGGGTTGAGCAAAATCTGAAAAAAGCAAGCTTCAGATCAAGGTTTGTTTTGGAGTCATGGAAAACTAGAAAGGGAAGGTTTGTCTAAAATTTGCCTCCAGAAGTTGTGGGTGCTCCAAGAAATTGAATAGCCACTTGTTTGAAATGGGATCGTGTTTCCTGCTTGAGCAGGGGGTTGGACTAGAAGACCTCCACGGTCCCTTCCAACTCTGTTGTTCTGTTGTTCTATTATTTTGCTATTCCCTTCCTTCCTTCCTTCCTTCCTTCCTTCCTTCCTTCCTTCCTTCCTTCCTTCTCTCCTTCCTTCCTTTCTTCCTCACGACTGGAGGTTTTCAAGAAGAGATTGGACAACCATTTTTCTGAAATGGGATAGGGTTTCCTGCTTGAGCAGGGGGTTAGACTAGAAGACCTCCACGGTCCCTTCCAACTCTTGTTGTTCTGTTGTTCTGTTCTTATTCTAGGACAGTTTTGTTTAAGTGGCTCAGCTTCCCAAAGACACTACGACACCCTTTGAAGGACGAGGAATTGAAAAGACGTGTGGATAACTCATCCATCCCTACCTCTCTTATCGTCAAAGAGGCAAACCTTCGGTCGTAAAAGCGGCTACCTTACCATCAGGATATTCCTGCTGTAATAGGTGCCTCTCTCCCAACTTCCCAGGGCGACCTTCACAGACAAAGGCAGAAAACCATTGCAAGCTTCTGTGTAGAGCAGAAAGAAATCGGGGTAGAGGCGATGCATAACGTCTAACGTGGGTTCAGGTGGGGTGACGAGGTCCGTGTACCAATGGATGCCAATTCCGGATACGAAGGCAGCGGCGGTACTATTGCCTATCACCTGTCAGGCAACAAAGGGTGGGAAGGAGAGTGTCAATACATTCAGTCTTCAACGTACAACAGTTCATTTAGTGGGTGTTCAAAGTTACAACACTGCTAAAAAAAATGACTTATATGACCGTTTTTCACACTTACGACCATGGATCAAAATTCAGACGCTTGGCTACTGACTCAAAGTTATGACGGTTGCAGTGTCCCGGGGTCACGCGATCCCCTTTTGTGACCTTCTCACCAGCAAATGGGGAAGCCAGATTATTCTATTCTGCATTCTATTCTATATTCTATTCTATTCTATTATTCTATTCTGCATTCTATTCACTAGATTCTATTCTATTCTAATTTCTATTCTATGCCGTAATTCTATTCCATTCCATTCCATTTTCTATTCTATATTTTATTCCATTCCATTCCATTCCATACGCCAGAATTGGGTTCAATGGGTGTGTGTGTGCGTGGGTGTGTTTACGTTTGTGTGTGTGTGAAAACCTAACCTATCACTTCTAATGTGCTTCGATGTAAAAAACAACATGAGTTGCCAATGGAACTCGGGAACAGCTGCAAATGAAATTAAAGTTTATTAGCAAACTTCTTCAGCACATCACAACTCACCTTTTTTTTTTAAAAAAAAGTTATTATTAAAGGCTTCAAAAGCCGCTGTTTTTCAAACTTGGCGACTTTAAGATGAGTGGACTATATAGACTTCCAGAATTCCCTCACTTACATGCTGGGCTGGGGAATTCTGGAACTTGAAGTCTACATGTCTTAAAAGCTGCCAGACTGAAGATCCTCGCTTAATTAATTTTGTTTTGCTTCGAGAAAACTGGACTGCGGACTCTTCGGAGGGGTGGTGCTGGTCCTGTTTCTTGAGGAAGCACAGAATGTTCCTTCAAAATTAATTCAGTGTACTTTGCAAGCTATTAAAAGCTGTTTAATTGGCTCACACATCCATTTTCCATTGGAATGTTTCATGTGCTAATAGCAATATGGTCTTTTGTCCTCTCTGAGTCAATGGCTAGGGGGTGGAACAGGCAGAAATGTACGCCTTTGACTTTTGGTTAAATGTATAGCAATTTGTGTTTGATGCTAAATGCAAAACACTCAAGTGACATCAGCTTCCGGTGATTTTGTAAAAAAAAATTATCCCCCTGATTTTTAAAACTGCCTTTTGCAAACTGGACATTGAAATTTCTTGGAATTTTTATAGGTTGAGTTTGCTTCTGTAAATTCAACAGGAAAAGTGACAGCAAAAGTTAAAAGAGAGAGAGAGAGAGAAAAGGTAACTACCGGTATTTTCTCCATTGGTTCAAAATTGGGAAAGGAGTCCGGCAAGGCTGTATACTGTCGCCTTGCCTATTTAACTTATATGCAGAGCACATCATGAGAAAGGCAGGGCTAGATGAATCAAAAGTTGGAATTAAGATTGCCGGAAGAAATATCAACAACCTGAGATATGCAGATGATACCACTCTAATGGCAGAAAGTGAAGAAGAACTAAAGAGCCTCTTGTTGCGGGTGAAGAAGGAGAGTGCAAAACTTGGGTTGAAACTAAACATTAAGAAAACCAAGATCATGGCATCTGGCCCTCTCAATTCCTGGCAAATAGATGGGGAAGAAATGGAGGTAGTGACAGATTTTATTTTCCTGGGCTCCAAGATCACTGCAGATGGGGACTGTAGCCAAGAAATTAAAAGACGCTTGCTCCTTGGGAGGAAAGCCATGGCAAATCTAGACAGCACACTAAAAAGCAGAGACATCACCCTGTCAACAAAAGTGCGTATAGTCAAGGCTATGGTCTTCCCAGTTGCAATGTATGGCAGTGAAAGCTGGACCATAAGAAAGGCCGAGCACCAAAGAATTGAAGCCTTTGAACTATGGTGCTGGAGAAGACTCCTGCAAGTCCCTTGGACTGCAAGGCGATCAAACCGGTCAGTCCTAGAGGAGATCAACCCTGACTGCTCTTTAGAAGGCCAGATCCTGAAGCTAAAACTCAAATCCTTTGGCCACCTAATGAGAAGGAAGGACTCACTCGAGAAGAGCCTCATGCTGGGAAAGGTTGAGAGCAAGAGAAGAAGGGGACGACAGAGAATGAGGTGGCTGGATGGAGTCACTGAAGCAGTAGGCGTGAGCTTAAATGGACTCCAGAAGATGGTAGAGGACAGGAAGGCCTGGAGGAACGTGGTCCATAGGGTCGCGATGGGTCGGACACGACTTCGCAACTAACAACAACAATGAACACAACTATATATTTATTAGGTTTGGTTGTCTTATTTTTTTTAACAACACGGGATTAATTTACAGTTGTCTCGCTCAAAAGTCCCAGCCTTGTATCAGAAGCGGTCCAAATTTCAGTATATTAAAAAGATATAACCAAGCAACATAATTTAACGTAATTATATAGGGTGAAGTAGGTGGGGCTTGCCTTTTAACAAAACAGAACGAATTTGCCATTGCTTTTTTTCAATTGCCAGCCACGTTCCAGAAGCAGCTTCAAATTTCACTGTATTAAAAAGCATATTAACGGGCACAGCCTTTAAGGATGAATTGTCCTTTTAAATCACACAAAATGCTTTCTTTCGACTCTCCAGTCTGGTTTTCAGGCGCAGCCTCAAATTTTTAGTGTATGTTAAAAAAAAACAAAAAAAAACTTGGCCACACACACACACACACACACACACACACACACAGACGAACAATGGCCATTTAATTCTCATAAATTCATCTCCAAAACTGGTTTTCCTATTTTTATATTTCCTTCTAGAAAACAAGAGGGGTGAATGAGAAACAATCGGGAGGGATAATAAATGATTTCATTTAAACGTTGCTTCTTCTCCTGCCTTCAGATGCTTTGGAGAAGAGGTGGTTCCCCCCCCCTTGTTTGGGGCAGCCCCTCAAATACCGGAATACAGCTATCATGTCACCCCAAGTCCTTCTTTTCCTTAGGGCCACATAGCATTAAGGCCAACAGTCTCGTCAAGGAATTCCCAGCCAGAAAATTGGAAGGAACTCCTTGTTTTCAGTAAATTTTAGCCATGACTGATGTACTGGCAGGCCCTCTGGGAATCATGGTCTTGTTGATCCCAGAAAACATCAAATCTCTGCTTCTTCGGTCACTGTCAAGGTTTATGTTCTGTACCAGCCTGCTACCGGCCCTGCAGAAAAGGCAGGGACAACCCCTTTTACAAGAAGGCAAGAGGCTGGAATTACGCCTGCCAAATTTATTACCACAAAAACAAACGGAACAAGACAAACCAAGAAACAGGAGCTTTAAGAAACACGAACTATCCAAGCGGTTGCCTTCAGCAAACCAGCCCTCCCACACATTCCCCTTATATAGAGTTCAGGGCGTGGCTTCTCTCTGCCTCCTTCCGAGGAGCCCCATTGCCTTCCTCTGTTTACTCCTAATTGACTGCCTCCTGCGTCGGGCGTCCTTGAACAGGGCCAGCTGTGGGTCATCTTCATCCACGCTGTCAGGCTCACACAGCTGGGTCTCCGTCGTGACCAGGTGGGAGGGGCCTGGCTGAGGGCTCTCATCAGCAAGATCTTCAACCCCCTCAGCAAGCTCTTCAACACCCCCCTCCTCCTCTGAGTCGTCCGACCCAACTGCCGAATCCACAGGCTGACCCTGAATCACAACAGTTTATCTCCTAGAAGAACATCATCCGTTGGGCTGAACCACCATCTCAGCTCCCAAGAAGGTTAGTAAACTATTTGGATCGATGACTTTTTCTCCCAACTGGCACCCAGCGCGCCACTCGTTCTTTACTGGCGCCGCCAGAGATACGTCTGGATGGAGTTGGCAGGGATTTGGGTTAAAATAACACCGACCGCGTCAGAAATTCCAAAGGTGAGGTTGAACGAAGACCTGTGGAGAACAGAGGCGGAAAAAGAAGGGAAGGAGGAAAAGGCGGAAAAGAAGAGAGGAGCAAAAAAAAAAGAGGGAAAGAATAAGAAAAGGAGAAGGAGAAAGAGAGAAGAAAGAGAAGCAGAAACACAATCACAAAGCGGTGGAGAAACAGACCCACAACTGTAACTTTTTTTGTTTCCCTTGTACGTTCAACATACTCATCGCAACGTTTCTCTGTTACAAATTCCTGCGGGATTTCTAAAGAGGCTTTGACACTCAGTCTGGTGTGAAAAACTACAGCCAGATTCAGATCACTGAAATGGGCACATTTTTTTTTTATTTTAATGCCATTTATATCCCGCCCTTCTCCGAAGACTCAGGGCGGCTTACAAGCTTAGCAGTAGCCTTCATTCTATGTATATGCCTGCTTATTAGGGCTTTCACACACACCCCCAAGCGGCATTATTACAAAGTCAGCTTAATTGCCCCCAACAATCTGGGTCCTCATTTTACCTACCTTGGAAGGATGGAAGGCTGAGTCAACCTTGAGCCTGGTGGGACTCGAACCTGCACTAATTGCAGGCAGCTGGTGTTACTTAAGGAGGCATTAGCCCACTGCTCCACCAAGGCTCTGTTACTGCTGTGCTCTGTTTTATTCGAGTATTTATTAAATTTATATGCTGCCCCTGGCAGTCAACACAATCATGGCGAGAAGTTATCACACACGAATCAAGACGGCAGACACTTTTTTTTTTTAGTTCACGCGACATGCTAACTTTGTGGTGTGAGCCTTGGATAGCCTGCGTTGGAAGGGAAGGTGTTTGATGAGGAAAAAAAAAGGCTTTTTGAGAACTAGAAACTTGGCTTTTTGAAAGCATCGACCTTCAGAATACCGACACTCACCGGTTAAGGACCACCACCACTGCCGACCCATCGGGGCGAAGCACCGCAACATGTTCCAGGTTGCAACTAAAGTAATGTTGAACCACCGTCAGCCCAACACGCTGAGATCCTTCAGGGATGAACTTGCTAAGAGGGGAGAAAAAGGAGGCCATGATGGAGAGATCCCACTGCAAGGATCTACCCTGGTTTGGAAATCCTGAGCTTAAGGTTGGCTGGTTGAGCTTAAGATTAACTGGCTGAGTTTAAAGTTGGCCGGTTGAATTTAAGGTTGACCCATTGAGTTTAAGGTTAGTTGGCTGACCTTAAACTTGGCTAGTTGAATTTAAGATCGGCTCATAGAGCTTAGTTGATTGTGCTTAAGGTTAATCGGTGGAGCGTAAGGTTGATCGGTTGAACTTAAGGTTATTTGGTTGAGCTTAAGGTTGGCCAGTTAAGGTTAGTAAGTTGAACAAGGTCAGCTGGATCAGGCTTAAGGTGGGCTGGTTGAGCTTAAGGTTGGCTAGTTGGGCCCAAGGTTAGTCAGTTGAGTTTATGGTTAGATGGCTGAGCTTAGATTGCCAGTTGAGCTTAAGGCCAGCTGGTTGATCTTAAGGTTGACTGGCTGAGCTTCAGGCTAGCCGATTGACCTTAAAATTCCATTGAGCATGTACGCTTGAGGGTGGACTTAAACCTAACAGACCCCTAAAGTAAACCAAGCCCCCCCCGAATCCTTAAAGAGGCTCCTTTCCGCCCCATCATTTCATCCACCCTGGATTTCACCAAACTAAGACCGAGTTGTCATGAGGTGGAGACGGCTCTCCTGTTGTTGCCTTTTCCCCCTTGGTGGTCTTCTACAGAACCAAGAAGAGAAGCTTCTCTGAAGCTTCATCGCTATGCCTAACCCCCCCGGAGGTCACTCCTTTGGGGGCTCAAGGGCCACGAGTCCCCACCCCTGCCCGGCGACTACACCTGAAGTGGCCCAAGTGGTAGAACATGGGCTGCTTGAAGAAAGTGTCGCCAATGGAGTCGACAATGATCGGACTATCCACAAAGTTCTTCACCCAGTTGGGTCCCCCTTGTAAATCCAGGGCCAGGTTCCAGTCGACCCAACCGACGACGTGGTGATTCAGGTTCTGGAGGGGAGAGAGGGAAGGAATCCGGGTCTCTGAGGAGGAGGGGGAAGGGCAGGCCAAGCCTTATCAGTTTACTTCTGTTCCTTCCTCTCTCTTCTTTCGCCCACTCCCTCCCTTTCCCCTACAGTCCTTCCTTCCTCCCTCTTTCCCTCCCTCCCTCCCTCCCCCTCCTCCCTTCTTTTCCCCTTCCCTTACAATTCTCGTTCCTCCCTCTCTTCCTCCCTCCTTCCCCTCATCTCTTCTCTCTGCCACCCTTTCCCTTTCTTTCTTCCATTGTTCTCTGCTCCTTCCCTTCTTTCCCACCCATCGCCTGTCTCCTTTTTCTCTCCTCCCTCCCTCCCTCCCCTCTTCCTTTTCCTTCTGCTCTTCCTTCTTTCCATTGTCCCTTCCATCCCTTCTCTTCCTCCCACTGCCTCTCTCATTCTTTTCTCCTTCCTTGCCTTTCCTTCCTTCCTTTCTTTTCTCTTCCTTTCTCCCTTCTTCCTTACTTCCTTTCTTTCTTTCCTTCCCTCTCCTTTCCTTTCCTTCCTTCCTTCCTTCCTTCCCTCTCCTTCCTTGCCTTCCCTCCCTCTCCTTGCCTTCCTTCCTCCCTCCCTCTCTCTCTCTCCCTTCCTTGCCTTCCCTCTCTCTCTCCTTTCGTTTCCTTCCTCCCTCCCTCCCCTCCCCGTCTCTTTCCTCCCTGCCCTTCTTCATCAGCTTAACGCCCCCGTGTCCGTCGTCGCACCTCCAGGATGCTGTGGCTGTAGTCCTCCCCTCGGTCCCAGGAGCCAAGGATAACATCCTGCTCCCAAAAGTAAGAGCCGGCACAGGCTTCGGTGGCAATCAGGAAGTAGTCGGGGTAGAGACGGTGGGTGGCTTCTACCGTGTCCTTGATGGGGCTGATGAAGTCCATGTACCAGTGGAGGCCGATGCCGTGAACGTAGCGATAGGCTTGACTATTGCCGCCCAACACCTGGAGAGGAAAAAGCACAGGGTGTGTCATCACACAGCTGGAAAGCCCCAACTGAGGTTGGTTGACTTTGCAGCATCAGGGTCAGGAGGCTACGCAGAGGCCATCTAGTCTAGGTCCTGGAGACCTGCCTGCAGGAGTCACTCCATCCACCCACTTAGGAGACTATCCAGCTTCAGTGTTCTTCAACCTTGGCAAGTTGGTTGGACTTCAACTCCCAGAATTCCCCAGCCAGCGTGCTTTAAGACAGGTGGACTTCAACTCCCAGAATTCCCCAGCCAGCATAGCAGCTGAGGAATTCTAGGACTTGCAGTCCCTCCATCTTCCACTTGTCAAGGTGGAATCTGTTTGAAAAGCTCACAAAGCTTGAAAACCTAAGGCCCATTGGATGTTGGACAGGAGACCACCAAGCAATCCCCAAAACATCACCTTCCCTATTGTGACCTAGAACCTTAACCGAAAGAAGCCGTTGCTGGATAATCTTTAAAAATGAAAGCATCAAGGAAATGTGCCAATAAAATTAAACTAGAACATAGTGTACCTGTTCCGAAATTCTTATGGTCTAGAGTCAAGGTAGGCAACCTCGGCTCTTTTATGACTCATGGACTTCAACTCCCAGAATTCCTGAGTCAGCTGATATATATATATATGTTTTTGTAGATTTTCATGGGTATAGGTATGTAAGTCTTCGTGTATTCGGGTCTTTTCCCGTGTAGGATTGAGGGTGTCTTGGTGACGTTTCGACGAGGTCCCACTCGTCATCTTAAAAACACTGGAGGTTTTTAAGAAGAGACTGGACAGCCATTTGCCTGAAATGGGATAGGGTTTCCTGCCTGAGCAGGGGGTTGGACTAGATGACCTCCAAGATCCCTTCCAACTTATTATTATCATTATCTTCAGGCTGGTGTCTTCGAAGCACGAAACCGAAGACACCAGCCTGAAGATGACGAGTGGGACCTCGTCGAAACGTCACCAAGACACCCTCAATCCTACACGGGAAAAGACCCGAATACGCCAAGACCTATATATATACATACATACATACACATACACTGTTAGATGTTCTTTGTGCCAGCCATGGCAGTTCCCCAAAAAGGTCATCAGATGGGAGCAAAGAGGCTTCTTTGCTCCTACTGGTGGGTCAGGGGTCCCCGGCCCCTGCAGCACAATTGGAGAGAGTTAATTGGTAAGGGAGGGGCTGAGGCCCCCCATAAAAACCTCTGCTCAGGGGCTGCTCTTCTCTGCTCTCTTTGTTCTCTCTTCTGCTTGCTTGCTTGCTGATCCATGAGCTCAATCCAGGCATGGATGCCACCATGCCAGGGAACTCTTTCTATTTACTTTATCGTTAAATAAAGCTTTGTCTGATTGCATCCCTGCGTGCTGCCTTTTACTTGGAAGCACCTTAACGAACCATCGGTCTCATGAGGCCATCTCACATACACAAACACAAACACACACACACACACACACACACACACACAGCAATTTGAATAATTTACACAAATGAACTGTTGTAAGTTGGGACTATAGCCTGCGGATAGCCTTGGGCTAGGCTGAAACAGGAAAGAAGATTTAACTAGCAAGGTATTCAAAAAGACTTGACAAATACTTAACACATACATCTCCCTTCCTTCCTAGCTAATAAAGAGAGAAAGAGCCTGTGGCCTAGGGGTTAAAACAACTGCCTAATATATAATTAGCCCAGGTTCGAATGTCAGATAAAGGATATGACTGACTGATGAGAACAAAATAAGTTCGAAATGGCCATATCAGCCTCCCAAATTCTTTATTAGCAATTTGAATAATTTATATACATAGACATATACATATACATATACATATACATATACGCACACGCACACACACACATGTAGTTAAACGAAAAGGAAGAAGGGATGGAAACCCAGAAGGGTGAGGGTCTGTACCCTTCTTTTTAGATCTAGTTTTGAAATTTTAAGCCCCCCACTCACCACTTTTGCCCATTTAGGGAGATGGATCCGGTTGTCATCTAGAGTAATCAGACGAATTTTCTTGTGCGAACTTTGGGCCAGGGCAGGGCCGAGATCCAGAGCAATGAAGTCACGTTGCGATTCCGCGGTGAACCCCAAAGTCTGGAAAGGGTAATTTTTCACAAATCCAGAGGAAGGCTCGTTTTGAACGGTGATGGCCCAGAAAGTTAAATTCTGCTTGGCGTATTCATCAAGAAACCTTGGCAAAGGGAAACAGATGCCATTGTTCACATTTAAACCGGCAAGAACGATCTTATGGTCAGCACGGGGTTGGATTAGATGACCTCAAAGGTCCCTTCCAACTTTACTATTCTGATTCTGATTATGATATTTTAGCTCTCAGGTGTAAACCATCCAAAATCTTTTTAAAAAAAAAAACAACCCATTTTTTCATTTTAAAAATCCTTTTTTTAATTTTAAATGCTAATTTTTTTAATCTTATTTTAATTTTTTCAGTTTAAAAAAGCTAATTGTTTTAAAGAAATAATTTTAAAATATTTTTTCATTGTAAAAAATCTTTCAATTTAAGAAGAATCTTTCAATTTTAATTTTTTTCATTTAAAAAACAATTTTTTAAAACAAAAATAACTTTAAAAATATTTTTTTCATTTTAAAAACTTCTTAATGTTTTTTTTTAAAAAAAACCTTTTAATTTTGAAAAATAACTTTTAATTTTAAAACTAATTTTTAACTGGCAAAAATTACGTTTGACGCAGAGAATGGGAGATCTCCGTACCACTTGTGCCAACTGCAGGGGCTGACTTTTGCAGGCTGAAATACCTCTCGCTGCCTGCAGAGGGTGCTGTTTACCCCCCAAAATAAATGCATTTTTCTGCCCCGTTTTACCTGACAAAATAAGAAGCCCAGGTTTTGTGGAAGGAGTCTCCGGCTTGCCCTTTCAGCCAGCCCTTCCCTTTCCAGTCCTCGTTGCTTTTCATCCAAATTGGAGCGGTCCATGGACTGGCCATAAGGGAGATGGGTCTCTTCGACATAGCCTTGGCCCGATGCAAAAGGGGGATCTGTGGGGAGAAGGAGTGGGGGGCGGGGTGTCAACAAGGACCAGCGATGGTCGGAGGAAGCTCCAGACGCTCTTTGGAAAAATGACAAAGTGGGATTTGGAACTGAGATGGGACGGGTTTGTTCCAATTCTCCAAGCAAGAAGAGACACCCCAAAAGTCAGAGAATGCACCCCCTCCCCCAAACCCGGGGGGGGGAAACGCACACACACAAAAAGGCGGTTTTCCCATGAAATGCAACATGGCCAGGAATAAAATCATTACACCGAGCTCAAAAAAGATGTATTTTTTTTTTACTTATCCTGGCCACAACTGTCTAGTAGAAAAACAGAAGAAAGAGGGAGGGAGGGAGGGAGGGAAGAAGGGAGGGAGGGAGAGGAAGGGGAATGATAGATTGATAGAGAGAAGAGAGAGAGACAGGGAGAGAGGGATGATAAATGGTGGATAAAGAGAGAGATTAAGATAGAGACAGATACATAGATAGATGATAGAGAAGAATGATAGAGAAGGAAGATAGATAGATAGATAGATAGATAGATAGATAGATAGATAGATAGATAGATAGATAGACGGACGGACAGACAGACAGATAGATTAGAGACAGACAGACATACAGACATCAATATACTATAGGGATATAGATTAATAAATAATCATAGAGATTAATAGATATAGACTGAACTTCAAATTGGGCACGGAGGACTGGCAGGCACCTCTACTATGTGAAAACAACACAACCAGCAGGCAGAAATAAATAAGAACTAACACCCCCATATTCTTTCTGTGTCTGAATTCACGCTGAGCCTTCTGCCTAATCCTGCTCAAAGCTGAGACCGATAAAAATTGGAATCTCCCATCTGCTAGATAACACACACACACCCTTGAAAAGAATTGTGCGATGCAAACTCTATGTTGCAACTTCTGCCTCCATTCCTGAGTCCTCTTCTCGGTGGAAGCCCCCACCAAAAGCCCCTAAAATCCAGGCCCCCGTTGAGTCACCCCTTCCTCTGCCAGCTTCCCCCCACACAGACACTTTTTGGATAAAACTTACTTTCATTAGTAGGTCTTCTGCAACCAGACTGAAATTCTTCAGCTCGTAGTCATACGGAAAATCGTCATACGTGTACGGCCGGACAGAGAAGTCACAACTCGCCATTGGCATGCGCAGAAGATTGTATTCGATCCCTGTGGGGCGTAGGAGGCAGACAATCAGTGTGTGTGTGTGTGTGTGTGTGTGTGTGTGTGTGTGTGTGTGTGTGTAGGGGTGTCTGTCTGTCTATCTATCTATCTATCATCTATCCTTCATCTCTATCATCTTTATCTATCATCCAACATTTATCTGTTTGTCTGTATCTCTAACCCATATCTATCTATCTATCTATCTATCTATCTATCTATCTATCTATCTATCTATCTATCTATATCTTTCATCTCTATCATCTTTATCTATCATCCAACCTTTATCTATTTGTGTGTGTCTCTATCCCATATCTATCTATCTATCTATCTATCTATCTATCTATCTATCTATCTATCTATCTATCTATCTATCTATCTATCATCCATCTATCTATCTATCTATCTATCTATCTATCTATCTATCTATCTATCTATCTATCTATCCATCCATCCATCCATCCATCCCTCCCTCCCTCCCACTCATCTGAGCTCTTACATTCTTCTTCCTGCAATGAACTTTGTCCAATCCAGGCCATAAGGAAGGAGACTGGATTCTTCCATTGTTAATAAATAGAATAAAGTAATTATCTATCCTATCTGTAATGCATCCATCATCGAGCATCTTGTTTTTCAGGCCTGTCAATGATGCTGAGAATTTTAATTTTCAGAAGCCAGCCTGTCTTGTTTTTTGTCCCCTCCTACCTCCCCATTTGTTTCCTCTCTTTATCTTCCCCAATGGGAAGATCGAAGCTGAAAACAATTTCACTTAATCACATTCCTACACTGTTCCCGGAGCTAGGTCTATCTTGCCAACTCAAATTCCCGGAGCTAGGTTCATTTCTCCAGCTGAAAAGTGGAGTTGAAATGCACAAACGTGCCTCCACCTTGACTTTTCTTCTAAACCGAAGTCATTCTAGATCCCTTTTACCTCCCTCTCCTCAATCACGAAACCCCTTGCACTGCCGCTCACCTTCCTCCGAGAAGTAGGAACGGAGTAGATTTTTCTGGGCGCCCGGCGACAGAGCCAGGATGTTGATGGAGGCTGCATCAGTGACGGAGCCCCCAAATCCTTTTATTCTTTGATACCGCTGGGCCATTTCCAAAATCAGAAGAATATCTAAGAAAAGGAAGGATGCAAAGGATGCTGAGGTAACAGAGGTGGCCTAGACATTTTATAAATACATACATAAAATAAAGACCATTACAACTGGAAGCAGATTATTACTATTATTATATAACTTTTATTTATGAAACTCAAGTCAACTGAACATTCAAATTGACTGGCACTGATGGTTGACACGGGTTGCTGCCAGCATCCTAGGTATCAACCTGGTGCCTCCTTAAAATGTAAGATGTTCCGAGTAGCGCAGTTTTTTTGTAGCTTTGCTGGAGTTATTGCAGGAAGCTGCAATTTCTTGATGTGTTTTGCAAAGTTTTTGGACATAGTACGTCAAGAAATCATCATCATCATCATCATCATTATTATTATTTGGATTAAATTAAATCCTGCCCATCTATCCTCTGAGGTGGGATTGTTTCTCCGCTTCCTTCCCCAGCTGCCAGCCCCTCGGACTGGGGAGATGGGATTCGTAGTCCTGACACCTCCGTGCGAGAAATACCTGGTTTGGTCGTCTGTTTCTGAAAATAGCCTTCTCTGCGTTCCAGCCGGTTCCCGGACTTGCTGCTTTCGTACATGACAAACTGACCCAAAGGGGGGAGAGAGACGGGATCTTGCGTGTCGCAATACGTACTGTTACAAACACACACAATAGCGTTGTCGCCAAAATATTGCCGGATGCAAGCTTGGCTTCCTGAATGGAGAAGAGAACAAGTTTTACGAAAATCGATAGAACATATAGATTTAGAATAGACATTAGGAATATACAGGTAGTCCTCGACTTGTGACAGGCCTTTTAGCGACCGCTCAGAGTCACAAGGGCACTGAAAAAGGGGCCGTGGGACCGTGTTTTTTTTTCCACACTTACAACCACTACAGCATCCCTGTGCTCATGCGATTTATATTCGGATGAAACAAGACAACAGTTACACTTGAATTCCAGTTCTTTATTATCTCATCCAGATAATCTTAAACCGTGAAGGGGATTAACGAAATCCCTTCTTATAACATCCCTCATTAAAATAATATCCTCATTAAAATTTAAAAAAAGCAAAAAAGCAAAAAACAGGAAGTCCTAGCATAAATTAAGGATCCACCTTCTCCTCGTGTTCTTGTTGTCAAACAAAGACAGGTCTAGCAGCTCCCTCCCTCGACAACAGCTAAAGACTTGGTTTAAAGGTAGACTGCCTTTAGACATGGAAGTTCCACAGCCATGGAGATTTACAGCAAATCGGATGAAACCGCACGCAGGGTCCAAAGAATTTTTGTAGGAAGGCAAAAGAAATTTTCCCCCAACTCACCCGTTGTTGTCTTGGCCACGGCCAGCAAGGAGACCAAAGCGAGAAGCCGGCTGGCCACGGACGCCATAATATCCCCCCAATCTCACACACTGGATTGCAAAATCAGGAAATTAGGAGATGAGAAACGCCCCCGGATGGTTCTTCGTACCTACAAAAAGCCCTGAAACAAGGAAACTCCAATTTCTGACTTTCTTCAGTGCAGACAGAAAAATGTAAGAAAAGAATCTTTTACTCTAAAGCAAAAATATCATATAGATAATATGCACAGTAAACAATAAGAGAAATGTAAGAAAATAAAACACTTATTCTAAATTTAAGCATAGACCTTAGGAATATACAATGGGTACGTGCCATTTGGTTACATAACAAAATACAACAATACAATAAATGTATGTAACAATATAGAACAAAATAACTACTCAATCTAAATTTAAGCATAGACCTTAGGAATCTACAATATGCACATATGGTGATTTTGTTACATGGTTTCATTAAAATTGCATTATAGTGTTTAAATATATACATATGTGCTTGTATAAAAATTCACAATATTTCAACCGTCATAACAAATCTAATTATCAAACTGAAAACAGAAATTCCGTTTTATTTTTCTTAAGCAGGAAGTTCAGACAACGGTCTCCCGTTAGAAAAACAAAGCGAGATAAAACTTTTTCATCATACATTTCTTTCATTCAAGTCATTAATTTTGCCTTCCCTGCCTGTTCTATTCCTTTTACCATCATTTGTGGGAATTTGCGTATCTTTTCACAAAAGTCTTGTCTGTTGTGATCCATGGGAAAAAAAAGTCCCGTATTTTCTTTCAATCTGCTTCTCTCTGCTTTATTCTTCAAATTCTTTAGCTTATTCTTTAAAAAAATTTTAAAAGGAATTTCATCTTTAAAAAAAAAACACAAAAAAACAGCTAAGCCTTTCCAAACAACAGGACTTGGTTTAATATCCTGGATCAGCAGGTAAAGGAGACAACAAGCAGAAAAACATAGAATTTTAAAAAAACAACACATTATTTCACTCTACATTTTGTTATATAGTTTTATTAAAATTATACTGTGCTCTTTAAATATACCGGTGTGTATTTTATAAAAGTACACAATAGTTCAACAATCATCACAAATCTAATTCTAATCTAATAATGTAAAGATCAAACTTAAAACCTGAACCTCTTGTCTAAATCCCCATCTTGAGCCTTAGTAGGGGCTGGTTAAATTTGAACTCAGGACATTATTACCTGTCTTAATTCTCGCTGACAATTTTATCCGCTGGGTTCTCCACTGCCTTCCTTTTGGCCAAAATGTTAAATAAAAATATTAAAAAATCCTTCTTGCCTTTGCCAATTTCCAAAGCAGTGTTTTAAAAGCAAATCTTGAAACACCTTTGCAGGAAATCTTTCATACCCTTCATTAAATCCTCCGGCCTTTTTTTTTCCACGCCTCACCTGTTATAACACAATTATCCTCTTAACCAGAAATGATACAGGGAAGAAAAAAAAACACAACTCAGAGGATTATAAGCACAGTAGCAGAAGAGGGATTTTTCCCCCATAGATAACCTAATTTTTTTTATTTTTTCTTTCACAAAAGTTGACTGTCTCTTTCCAGGCAGGGACTGAATTCTTCTTAATCTTCAAAAAACACAAAATGACTAATGGGAAAATGCTCATATTCTATTCTATTCTATTCTATTCTATTCTATTCTATTCTATTCTATTCTATTCTATTCTATTCTATTCTATTCTATTATTTCTATTTCTATTCTATTCTCCAGTAAAAAATATATTGTTCAGCCCTCAGCACACAACTGGAATAGCCACACACACACACAAAAAGCCTTCCCAATCCCAAAAGGATATTTTGAAGTCAAATGTCACAAATTTGCACAATCCTAGTGCCCCACGTCACAGCATAAAACCACCCGAGCACGGTTTTCCTCAACTGCGTGGTACAAATCCAGCTTGCGAGCTAATGATCCTCTTAACTCTTGCGCAAACCCCCATCAATTGCACGGCGTAAATGTAGGCTAATGTTAAATGTAGGTTTAGTCCTACATTCTCCAGTCCTGGCAGGAAAAAAAAAACTTGTCTGACTACAGGCAGCTCTCCGTTTCTGGATCCAGAAATTCTTTTGCTAAATGGGTCACACCTGATTTTACGACCTTTTTGGCATGGCTGTTAAGCGGATCGCTGCAGCTGTTAAACGAATTATATTACAAGGTCACTTTTTTCAACTTCCAACCGCCGCTAAACAAAAGGTTGCTAAGTTGAGGGCTAACTTCCTTGGCAAGGTTTTTCAGACATGGTTTGCCATTGTCTCCTTCCTAGGGCTGAGAGAGAGTGGCTGGCTCAAGGCCACCCAAGGCTGGCTTTGTGTTCAGCGGAGTATTAGAACTCATGGACAACCAGTTTCTCGCCCGACACCTTTACAAACTAGGTAAAAACAAACTAGGTTAGTAAGCTAGCATTTGGCAACCGAGTTCGGCCGGATGCTGACGTAGAAAGAAGGAAACTGCGGGTAACCAAAGGCTCGGAGGAAGCCTTCTCATTCATAAAGAAAATTTGGCATATAAATAAGATGAACAATTTATTTATTTTATTTTATTAGATTTAGTAATTAAATTTAATTAATTTAGTGATTAAAAGCATTGGTCTACACAGGATGGGGGAAACTGGGGTGGCAATTCTCCCTTAAGCCTCGAAACCAGCTGAGTATCATCCGTCCATATTTATTTATTTTTTCCCCCAGCGCACACGAAATCAATCTCAGCAAAAAACATTTTTTGAAAACCCCACCCAGAAAAATAGCCAGGACATCTCCGCATCAGTGTAATCACATAGCTAAATTATAAAAGCAAAGCGATAGCATCAAGCCAGGCTGAGACCACGGCCTTCAGCATCCTTGATTAAAAAGAAAGAAAGAAAAAATTAAGAAGATAGCAATAGAAATGTCGCCTTACCAGTCTCCCATCAATTCAAGCATGGGGTGAAGTTAAGTAAATATATATGTATATATATAGATATCCGCTGAAATTAATGCCATTTCGCTCCTATCCTTCAAGGATTGGGTGGTGCCAAGGGTGTTTTAAAAATATTTCTGGCTTTTGTAAAAGCTCCTGCTACCAGCAGATACACTTACACCTCGGCAGCCAGGATGCAATTGTTGCTTTTTGGAGCTCAGTGTAGAAGGTGACACTCACCTAAAGGGAGGAGCAAAAAAAAATAAATAAATTTTTGAACTGGTTATACCACATCAATTAAATGCTGCTTGCCTGACATGGAAGAGGATTTACAGATCGTCCCCAACTTACAACAGTTCATTTAGGGATAACAACAACAATAATAATAACAATAACAACAACAATAATACATTGGAAGGGACCTTGTAGGTCATCTAGTCCAACCCCCTGCTCAGGCAGGAAACCCTATACCATTTCACTTAGCGACAGAAATGTTGGGCCCAATTGTGGTGCCAACTCAAAGTCTAGCGGTAACGTAGTGATTGGCTTAATGCCTTTGGGTAAAAAAAAAAATAGAGGTCGTAAAATTGGGCACGGCTGACTTCATGCGTGCCTTGTTTAGCGACGGATATTCTGGCCCCCATTGTGGACGTAAGTCAAGGACTCCTCGCAGGACTAGACTTCTCCCCACAGTGTTTTGGGCTGTCAGTACTGAATCACTGGATGGAAGTAGCATCACAGTGTACAACCTCAGAAGTTTGACGACTCCACGTGCCTTGTTCTGTGGGCAGGAGTTGGCACAAGCGGTGTGGGATAATGAAGAGTTGGTCAGAAAGAGTTGCCGCAAAGAAAATTAAGCTTTCTCTCTTGAGTCGGGATGAAGGAACCAAGAGGTCAGAGCTTTGCTGAAGAGGCAACTTTGGGAAAGAAGCAAATGATTCTGGTAAGGCATCTTGTTCTTTTGCAACCAGTTGTGGCTTGGCCCGGTGCTGTCAAACTTTTGGAGGAGCAGGTCAGAGGAAGTTTGATTGCATGAAATGGAGAAGACTTTCTGAGGAGAAGGGGGGGGGAGGAGGAAGAGAAAGGAGGAGGAGGAGGAGGAGAAAGGAGGAGGAGGAGGAGGAGGAGGAGGAAGAGGAAGGAGGAGGAGGAGGAGGAAGAAGAAGAACAACAAAAACATCTGCCTCTCCCAGTTCCTCAGGAAGGACTTGACCAAAGGACAAAAATGCCAAATCCAGTCTAAACATCTGGCTGACTGTGTGACAGACCACAATAACAGCAACCAAACCCCATTGGCATTGACAAAATCCCCATCGGTCAATTGCAAAAGGCAGCTTGACTTGAAGCAGCTGAAATCCTGCAATTATACCTTTAATATTATTAAAGATCCACCTCTGCCCATCCCAGGTCCTTAGGAAAGACTGAAGAGGTGGACAAAGATGCCAAATCCAAGCTAAACACCTGCCTGGCTGTGCCGCCCACCAGAAGCGCAGCAACCAGAATAAATTTCATCCTTTCAGCTCTAACCCAAACTAACCCAGGAGACGTTGAGTTTTGGTCCTACGTTAGGCCTGAAAGCCGGAGGGGTGACTTTGGGCCAATCACCAGGAGACGGTGAGTTCTAGTTCTGCCTTAGGCATGAAAGCCATCTGGCTGACTTTGGGCCAATCCACGGGTGACGGTGAGTTCTAGTTCTGCCTTAGGCATGAAAGCCATCCGGCTGACTTTGGGCCAATCCTGCTCAGCCAAACCCACCTCACAGGGGTGGTTGTCGTAGTGGGGAAAAAATAAGAGCCGGGAGGAGTATTTGCTGTGTTCGCTATCCTGAGTTACAAAGGGGCAATAAACATTTTCCAAAAATAATAATAATAATAATAATAATAATAATAATAATAATAATAATAATAATAATAATAATAATAATAATAATAATAATAATCAGGGCTTTTTTTCTCATCGAACGCTCAGAACGGAGTTCCGGCACCTTTTTCGGATGGAACCTTGTAGGATAGGCAAGGCGGGTTGTGTGACATGTGTGAGTTCCAGCACCTTTTTCTTTTACAAAAAAAGCAATAATAATAATAATAATAATAATAATAATAATAATAATAATAATAATAATAATAATAATAATAATAATAATAATAATAATAATAATAATAATAATAATAATAATAATAATAATAATAATAAATCCCTTCCTGCGTTCAGCAGCCAGCGGAGAGCTGTTATCAGAAGCGATCCGCAATACTTCGCTCAACCAGGAGGGGGCAGCAGGAGCCCAACCGCTCTTTTCCTTTCGACCCGCTGCTAAACTGGATGATTTCTTACAAAGCCTGGAAGCCTCGCTTGCCGAAAGGAAGGAAGGAAGGAAGGAAGGAAGGAAGGATGAAGGAGAGAGAGAAAGAAGGGAGGAGAGAGAGAGGAAGGAGAGGTAGGGAAGGAAGGAGGGAAGTGAGGGAGGGCGGAAGGAAGAATAGGGGAGAGAGAGAAAGAAGGGAGGAGAAAGAGGGGAAGGAGAGGGAAGGAAGGAAGGAATGAGTGAGTGAGTGAGTGAGTGAGTAGTGGCTCGCTAGTGCAAGAGAAAACCTCCCTGACTAACACAGGAGTGCAACGCAAACCACTAGCATTGTGGTAATTAAGATGATCTTCCCCACCGCTATTTCTGCCTTATCGTTAATCGCCCCCTTCGCCGCCGCCGCCGCCACACCTACCGCGCCCTGATTTCCTAGGGACTAGCGCCTTCCCAAGAAGAGGCCGCAGCTCAAGCCCTTGACAAAAGGGAGATCAGCTGATCGGCGGTCACGTGGGCTGGCTGGTGGAAAAGAGGAGGAGGAGATTGGAAAGGGGGTGTGGAAGATACACGCGCGTGTTAAGCCTCCTCCTCCTCCTCCTAATTCTTCTTCTAATTCTTCTAATTCTCCTTATTCTCCTCCTAATTCTTCTTCTAATTCTTCTTCTTCTAACTCTTCTAATTCCTCTTTTAATTCGAATTCTCCTCCTCCTCCTCCTCCTAACTATTCCTCTAATTCTTCTTCTTCTTGTAATTCTCCTCCTCCTCCTCCTCCTCCTCCTCCTAACTATTCTTCGAATTCTTCTTCTTGTAATTCTTCCAATTCTTCTTCTAATTTTTCTTCTTCTAATTCTTCTTCTTCTTGTAATTCTTCTAATTCTCCTCCTCCTGCTAATTCTTCTTCTTCTAACTCTTCTTGTAATTCTTGTCATTCTTCTTCTAATTCTAATCCTCCTCCTCCTCCTCCTCCTCCCCCCTTCTCTCTTACAACAGTCCATTGAGTGACCGCTCGAAGTCACAATGGCACTGAAAAAGGGTCCAAGGACTGTTTTTCACACTTTACGACCGTTTCACCATCCCCAGAGTGACGAGATCAAAATTCAGACGCTTGACAAAACGACTCCGTGGCCTCCAACGGTGTGTGGTTGTGATTTGTGTCCTTGCGGTTTAAACAAGGGTGTAGCTTAAAAACTCCCGTTTGAGAAAGTGGTTGAAAAGGCCAGTAATTACGCTAACACTCCGCAAGACTCTCCTTTGGAAGAAATCACATTTTTGTGGCTCTCGCCCAGACATCAACCGGAGCTGACAGGTGACTAATCAACAGGATAATTAGCTCTTCTTGTTACTGCGTCCATAATTCTTTCCTTCGTTTGACAGGTAGTTCTCGACTTACGACGACTGTTGAGATTTCTGGGGTTGTGAGTCAAAATTTAGATGCATGGCGACTGACTCGTATTTACGACGGTCAGAGTGCCCTGGGGGATCGTGTGATTTCCCCTCTGACAACGGGGAAGCCAGCTTCTCTTAACAACTGTGTTTCCAAGTTAACGGCGGCCATGATTCACTTAGCCACGGGGGGGGGCAAGGAAGGTCGTAAAATGGAGCAAAACTCACTTTTTTTGGGGGGGCTCTGTCGCGGTCGTAAGTCAGGGGCTATCTGGACTGGAGCCTAAGGACGGGAGAGAGGAGGCATGAAAAAAAACCTGGCAGTTACACAACTCTTTAATCCTTTTGTGGAACAACAAGGTGTTTGTGCAACAAGCTTTCCCAATCCAGTCACAAGACACCTAGCCAGGAGCAGGTGTCACTCCGCAGCTGACTAGCGCTGACGCCGAGTTCGAAAGCCGGCTTGCCCACTCCTTCCAACTGTGCACATCTCCAGACCTCCTGATTTTAGGGTTAAGGCAGTGTGTGTGTGTGTGTGTGTGTGTGTGTGTGTGTGTCCTTATCAATGTCCTCGACTTATGAGTGGTTGCTTAGCAACCGTTCCAAGTTACGACAGACCTGGTTCTGAAGTTCCAACAGTGGCTCCCCCTGGTGGTGACAGCCTCTGCCTTTCTCTTATCCTCCCTCCCTCCCTATCTTCCTTTCCTTTCTCGTCTTTCCTTCTTCATTTCTTTGTGTTCTCCCCTTCTTACTTTTTCTTCTCTTCCCTTTCTCCTTCCTTTTCTTCCTTTCTTTGTTTGGCAAAGCCAAAGGGAAGGGAAGAAGGAAGGAAGGAAAGAAGATGCTTTTTCTTTCTTTCTTTCCTTCCTTCCTTCATTCGTTCCTTCCTTCTTTCCTTTCCTTCCTTCCTTCCTTCATCTTTTTCTTTCTTTCTCTTTTCTTTTTTCTTTCCTTTCTCTCTCTCTCTTTTCTTTCTCTCTTTTCTTTCTTTCTTTCTCTTTTTCTTTTCTTTCCAGCCTTGCTTTCTTTTTCCATTCTTTACTTTTCTCTCCCTTCCGTCTCAGATGATTTCATTTTTGCCTCTTTATTCTAACAACATAACAAAGCTATTTCCACCCCCCCCAAAAAAGAGAATAATTAAAGAACACCGCCCCCACGTCGCTGTCCCCCCCCCCCAGTCACCAGCTCTTAGACTTGATTTAGATATGGCTTTATTTTATTTTCTCAGATAAGTATTTGTGCATCTCAAAGACTGGCCAGGCCAAGGAAGCTTGCCGACTCTTCCCCTTTGCAGAGATCCTCTGTCTTTCCCGAGAGACTTCCTCGGTGGTGCATCTCCTGAGTTGTACATGCAGGCTTGGTTAAAGAGCAGAGGCACCGGTGGGGTGGGAGAGTGTTGGCCATCCTCAAAAAAATAAAAAAATAAAAAAAAATCCCCAACTCCCCTCCGCAAACGAGAAATCAGGAAAGGTGACAGTGAGATCTTATATCTTATCTGAAAACGAGGAACCCAAAGATGTGAATTTTGCGATAGCAGAAAGAGATCAAGGGTAACGCTAACCCCCTTTCTCGTCCTCTGGGCTCCAGAATTGTTGTAATTTGTTTCTACAAGTAGCCCTCAACTTACAGAGTTCGCTTAGTGACCGAAGTTACAACCGCACTGAAAAAATGGACTTAGGACTGGTTTTCACACTTGCGACCGTTTGCAGCGTCCCCCTGTGGTCACGTGATCAAAATTCAGATGCTTGGCCACTGCCTCGTACTTAGGATGGTCACAGCATCCCAGGGGTCATGTGATTCCCTTTTGTGACCTCCTGGCTACCAAAATCAATGGGGAAGCCAGATCCACTTAACGATCGTGTCACTAACTTAACAGCTGCAGTGATTCCCTTAACAACTGAGGTCGAGAAAGGTCGTACAATGGAGCAAAAGCTCACTCAGCCACCATCTCGCTTAGCCACAGAAACTTTGGGCTCCGTTGTGGTCATAAGTCAGCGACTACCTGTACCACTAACTCCTTATCCGAGGGATTGGTCAAGGCCTTGGAATGGTCATAATTTCTTACTGGCTCTGTGGAACCTCCAAGGTTAGAGGAAGTCTATTGTGGGAAAGCGTGTCCCTTCAAACTATGACCCAAACTATTTTGGGCTGCCAGAGCAAAAATCTGGGACTGCTTTTGTGATGTCTCCTCTCTCTCTCTCTCCTCTCTCTCTCTCTCTCTCTCTCTCTCTCTCTCTCCCCCCCCCCAGAATTCAGCTGGGTCCCCTCCCAGTCCCCGATGACTCTCCAAAGGAAGCACCCCAAAAAGGCACAGCAAAAGTGAGGTATCCACAAGAGAGGGACAAATGCGAGGGATAGGTGTACAAGGAACCAAACAGCACGACGCCGCGGAGGCATCATGGATAACGGGAAGACAGAACAGCATCTCCGGGGCAGTGAATCTAGGATAGAACGATAGGATTATCGGTTCAGTGGTGCATCCAAGCATTTGGATCAGTCCTTCCCATTGAGACGTAAGGAATTCGTTCAAAGGGAATCTCTCATTTTAAATCAGCAGGATGGGCTCGCCGTATTACCACCACCGCCACGCGTGCATAACCGGGACTCCAGAACGAGAATCGGTGGAGCCCTTAAAAAATGAGTCCTGATTGTCGCGTGAGACGTCGCAGGTTTGCGTATTTGTCCTCTCGGTGCGCCAGCAGCAAGGTGAGCCCTCCTTCCTGACCCCACTCGAGGTTTGGGGTTCCCCTCAAAGAATTTTTGGAGATCGCCGTATGGGAATACGGGACTCCCTGCTTTGGTTTCGAATGTATCCTGAGCGAGGCGGACTAATTTCCAAGCAATGGTGTAGGTTGACCCATGAGGCCGTTCCTGGACATTGTACAGCGAGGACATTCCCCAGATATCCGTCGTGGAGCGGGTTTTTTTGCTCCAGATCCTCTCCTCAAAGATTGCTTTCTCGCAGAAGTCCACTGAGGCTGCAGGGACGTCTCTGGTCCAGCTGGCGACCGGACAGGAGACGCCGTAAGGGGGAGGTTGAGTTCAGATCTCCGCAGCTTTGCAGATGGATGCCGTCAGCAGGACTCCCCAGCCTTAACACCTGAAAAACCCAAGGAATCGCTTGCTGAGAAAGATAGGTCATAAGCAGAGAGAGAGAAAGGGGAGGATCCGGATGAGGAAAAATGATCACGGGTCCCTCAGGGTTAGCCTTGTGAGGTAACTCAGGATAAGAAGCACAACTTCCATTTTCCTGTTTTGCATTTGGTATCTTGTTGACAAATGAAAATAAAGCTGTTAAAACCGAAATGTGGCTGGCCTCTTTGGCACCCCTGCTTTGCTGCAGTCCCGTGATCAAGAAAAGTCACTGGGGACGCCAGCAAGATGTCGTAAATCACTCCCGTTCCCACGGCTTGATTGCCTGCCTGCAATCGCTTTGTTTCTCGGCTCAAGTAAAGCAATGCCTCCAAAATCATGACCCAACAGGCATACTTTGTCTAGTGACTGTACTGGCACTCAAAACAAACAGCTCACAGTCACAACTGCAGTAACCTGATAATTACTTCCGATGTTAATTGCCCCGAATTACAATTATTTTCCTGTCAAGTTGTTTTTGATAAGGTCAGATGAGGCGAGATAAACCTATCCATCCTGATCGTCTTTAAAGCAGTGGCGTAGCGTGGGGGGTGCAGGGGGGGCCGGCCGCACCGGGCGCAACATCTGGGGGGAGCGCATTAGATGCATTTTACTTTAATTACATCAGTATTTTCATAACAAACAATACATGTGCTTAGGGGGTAAGGGTTTCTTAAACTAATCTAGTGGAAGAGACTCGAGTGCTAAAATCCACGGGTTAGGGGGCGCAAATTACTTGCCTTGCCCCGGGTGCTGACAACCCACGCTACGCCACTGCTTTAAAGTTCTTTAAAGGTGGTCCATAACTTACAACTGTTCATTTGATGACCGTCCAAAATTCAAGTTTAGGAGGGAAGGAAGGAAGGAAGGAAAAGGGAGGGAGGGAGGGGGAGGGAGAGAAAAGTAAGAAAAGGGAGGGAAGGAAGGAAGGAAGGAAGGAAGGAAAAGGGAGGGAGGGAGGGGGAGGGAGGGGGAGGGAGAGAAGAGTAAAAAAGGGAGGGAAGGAAGGAAGGAAGGAAAGGAAGGAAGGAAGGAAGGAAGGAAGGAAGGAAGGAAGGAAGGAAGGAAGGAATACAGAACAGCAGAATAACAGAGTTGGAACTCGGAGGTCTTCTAGACCAACCCCACCCCCCCGCTCAATCAGGAGACCCTCTACCATTTTGGACAGACGATATAGTCCAATTCCACCAACCCCCAAAAACCCCTTTAAAAACATCCTACTAAGATTAGCCTCCTGGATGTGGGAAAGCCCCCCCTCCTCCCCCCTTACGGCACCTGCTTGTTCCCGCGGGAAGTCCTTTCCGCCCCGGGCAACGTCAGGTTGCGTTTGGATCTGCGCAGGAACCGGGCCATCAGTCCACGGGACCCCCGGCACGCCTTGAGGTCCCCCAGAGAACGCGTGATAGTCTTTGACTGGTGATGGGGCGGCTTCTGCGGTAGCTCCAGCTTGGATTTGACAGCCAGGTGAGCCAGCGAGGGGGGGTCACCGAGGGAGGGGTGCAAGCGGCAAGCCCCCGAACACGGCCCTGAGGAGAGGGGGCGGAGAAGTTAACTTGCAGGTGCGATCCGACAGTGCAATCCTACAACCGCCCTTCCCTCCCTCCAACAGCTGCTTACAATCAAGTTACGGCCTCTTGTAGCACCCTGCGGTCAAGCGACCGCAGTTTATGACGCTTTGGAAGAAACCGGGGTCAAGTTCCAATTTCCAGGAAAGGGGAGGAAAAAAAAAGGAAAGAAAGCCCGCGGCGAACAATGGTTCCATTTAACAACCGGTGGGAAAATGTTATAAAATCGGGTCTGGGCACGCGAATTGCTTTGCAACGGTCGACAGCTTACGACGGTCAATTGCCAGCCTCCGTGAGGATCGTAGCTCAGGGGCTACCTGCACAGGTAAGCCCGTGAGTTACAATCGCAATTCGGCCTGCGTTGGTGAGGGAGTTTTGTTCGGCCAATTTTGCCCCATTTTACGACCTTCCTGGCCCGGTTGTTAAGTGTATCTGGCTTTCCCCTCCCCATTGACTCAGCCCATCAGACGGTCGCAAAAAGGGATCACGTGACCCTTCCCTGGGACGCTGCAACCCGTCATAAATATGAATTCAGTTGCCAAAGGTCTGAATTTGGATCCCACCGCCGTGGGGGATGCTGCGACGGTGCTACGTCAAGGGCAGAAAAACGGCCCTCCGGTCCCTTTCTGCGGTGCCGTTGTAACTCTGAACAGCCGCTAAACGAACGGTTGTAACTAGAGGACGAGCTGCACTGCCGGCGGAGCGTGGGAACTTTGAGGAATGCTGAACTCCCCCTTTGCATTCCCGCAGAACTTCTAAAAATTAAGCATTGTACAGCTGACTCTTCTTGGAAACCTGGTGGCTTTGGAGTTAAGCGTTTGCAGTCGCCGCTTTTAAGTCCGTGGGACGACAATTTGGCACCACAACACAGGAAAAGGATGATGCTAGGCTGGGGGGGGGGACGGTGAAATCACACACCACTAGGCAGTACAGCCCTCACCTGTTTCCGCCGACGAATTAGACGCCTCATCTCCGGACCCTTTGGTGCAAAAGACTTCTTGATCGTCGCTTTCTAGTGGGGGGAGGAAGGGAGGAAAAAGCGGGAGAGAAAGAATTAAAATCTGGGGTGGGGGTGGTTCGTGGCTCCCTAAAAGTGAGAAGGTTTGATTTGGGCCACGTGGCACCGTGGCTCCCCGGTCTGTATTAAATTCAGAAAAGGGCTTGGCCAGTTCGACTTTTCTGTGGCTTGTCTACCTACCGGAACAGCGTTTTCTGCAAAGGTTGTGGGTGCTCCATCACTGGAGGCTTCTAGGAAGAGATTGGAGAGCCACTTGTCTGGAATGTTACAGGATTTACTGCCTGAGCACAGGGGGTTGGACTAGATGACCTCCGGGATCCCTTTCAACTCTTGTTATTCTGTTATTCTGCTATTCTGATTTCCTTCCTTCCTTCCTTCCTTCCTTCCTTCCTTCCTTCCTTCCTTCCTTCCGAGCAGGGGGTTAGACTAGAAACGTCCAAGGTCCCTTCCAGCTTCTATTCTATTCTATTCTATTCTATTCTATTCTATTCTATTCTATTCTATTCTATTCTATTCTAGATCCAATTTCTATTCTATTCTATTCTATCCTAGATTCAATTTCTATTCTATTCTAGATTGATTTCTATTCTGTTCTATTCTGTTCTATTCTATTCTATTCTATTCTATTCTATTCTATTCTATTCTATTCTATTCTAGATCCAATTTCTATTCTATTCTATTCTATTCTAGATTCAATTTCTATTCTATTCTATTCTATTCTATTCTATTCTATTCTATTCTATTCTATTCTATTCTATTCTATTCTATTCTATTCTATTCTATTCTATTCTATTCTAACCACCAAGTCACTTCCAACTGTGTTATTCTGTTATTCTACTGTTCTGTTTTCCTTCCTTCCTTCCTGAACAGGGGGTTGGACTAGATGACCTCCAGGGTTCGTTCCACCTCTGTTATTCAGCCATGCCTACCAGCCTCCATGGACGTGCCCATCCCAGGGTCACTGTGGGACCGCACCAGGGAACAACGGATCACGGGGGACTGGCAGGAAGTTTCACTGCTGCGGCGCTGCTGTCGGAGGCCTTTGCGTGCCGACACTGCTGTCTTCGGTTTCACCCGCACTTCAGGGAAACACGGTCCCATGCCGTGGCCAAGACCCTCCAGGCGGTGGCAGCTGTGGGTGTGGGCGCCGCTGGCCTCCAGCGGCCCGTCGTACACTGTGCCCGGCGTGGAGCAGGAGAAGGAACGTTCGCCCCGCAGGCGCGCCTGGGGGACGTCTTCAAACGGGCCCTGGGGATGAAGCCCACAGTGTCCACAATCCACGCTCAGGCAGTAATCCGCTCGGCTGCGCTGGATCGAGCGGAAAAGCACGTAATCCACCGAGCACGCCGATCCGCTTCCGTCCAGCAAGCAGGAGTCCTCGGACGGACTGCTGTCCCCGGCAATGTCTACAATTTCCGACATGATGAGCGAGTTACTGTCCACGGAGATGGCTGTTGGGAAAACAACAACAACACGGACACGTGACAAAGCGAAGCCTTGTTGGGAAAAAAAATGCACACTCTGGCTAGAAAAGATGTTAGGAGAACATGTTGGTTTTAAACCTGAGCTTTTTCTGTTTAGGTGTAATGCCAAGAAAGACTTAACAAACAAAGCTCACGCATGACTTTGCCCGTCACAACAGCGGGAAGAGTTACCGGTATATCTGCGCAACACTGGAAAAAAGGAAGGAGTACCATCGGATGAAGGAATAATAAAAACATAAAATAAAATACGGTGATGGACAGATTGACTACTAGGAGGCTGAAAAAGAAGAAACGGACTGTTATCAAACTCGGGGTTTATTTTACCACTGGTTGGAGGAAAGAAGAAAGGATTAGGAATTAAATATGTGTTAGCATGTAAACCCAGACAGCACGTTGGCTGAAAAATGATTATTGTATGTATGGGGGAAAAAGGAGTAAAAAGAAAAAAAACGGAGCGAAAAGAAGGACAGTTGGTCCCCCCCAGTTACAACAGCTCTTTTAGTAACCGTTCAAAGTTACGACGGCGCTGGGAAAAAGTGACTTAAGATAGGGGTTCTCGACGTTGTCCACGTACCGCTGGAGGAGGGCAGGATGTTGTCACGGGCCCGCGAAGGCTTGAAGAAATGTGATGGTTTAAATCTTAAGCCTTGGGGGTCCGTGGCCATTGTCCGTGGCCACAAAAGTTATTTAAAGGGGGTCTGTGGTGAAGAAAAGCGTGAGAAGCACTGACTTAGGACCAGTTTTTCACTCTTACGCCCGATCAAAATTCGGACACTTGGCAACTGGCTCAGATTGATGACGGTCGCAGCGTCCCGAGGCCGCGCGATTCCCCTTTGGCGACCATCCCTTCACAACGTAACAACTGCGGAGAGATTCACTGAACAAACGGTGGCAGGGAAGGTGGTAACATGGGGGCAAAATCCACTCAACGGCGGCCTCGTTTAGCAACAGAAAATTGGGACTCTCTGTACACCAAGGAGAGATGTTGGTGAAGTTTTTGGAAATGATATTAAGGGTTAGGGCTTCTGAGTTGCTCAGGTCCCCCACGCCAGGCCAGGATCCGTTTTCAGAAAAATCAGATAAATTGGAACTTGTGATCTTTTTTTTCCCGTTTGGGGTTCTAGTGGGACACAACGATTGTAGGCTATTTCCACAGATGATTGTGAGTACGGCTGCTTTCTGACTGTCCCCCCCGGGGTTGTGTGTAAACATGACAGGACTTCTGGGAAGTAGGAATAAACTGATTTATCGGTGCACTAAGTGTAAATTTTCTGCTCAGAGTTGTTTCTTTTCTTTTATACTTTGTGGTGGAACCAGCTACCCTGAGAGGGCCTTTTCCAGCAGGGCAACAAAACAATTGTGTGTTTGTGTGTGTGTGTATTTACCTTCGCCGCTGAGCACAACGGAAGGGACCTGGTTGCAGGAACACGGCCCGTGTGATATTTCCGTAAACTGAGAATCAAACAGCGTTACCTGTAGGCAGAAAACCTCCGTTAATGTAGCTTCGCAGGCGACCGTGAAGTTTTCAAGATATATGCTACTGTCTCTGGAGGTTCCACAATGGGCCTAACTAACAACGAGTCACAGAATCTACTGTTACAGTAGCAATAGCACTTCGACTTATGTACCGCTTCACGGTGCTTTACAGCCCTCTCTAAGCGGTTTACAGAGTCAGCATATTGACCCCCAAACATCTGGGTCCCCCCTTTTACCGACCCCAGAAGGACGGAAGGCTGAGTCAACCTTGAGATGGTCAGGATCGAACTCCTGGTTGTGGGCAGAGTTAGCCTGCAATGCTGCATTCTAACCACTAGGGAGGGAGGGAAGGAAGGAAGGAAGGAAGGAAGGAAGGAAGGAAGGAAGGAAGGAAGGAAGGAAGGAAGGGTGGGAAATAGCACATAGAATTATATACCGCTTCACATACGCACATGCCCTTTGCACATGCTCTGGGGTGCTCTGTCTTTCCATTAATTAAAAAAACAACAACTCAACTGCCCCTCGACTTGGGTTCAACAGCAGCAAGAGCATCTTCAACCATACCTGGCTGTCCCCACGGAGCCCCATAACAGCCTCATAACTTGGAGGAAAATCAGTGGGGTATAGGGGTACCGGGCTATCCATGGAACCATTGTAGGTAATGCTAAACAACAATAAATAAATGATATTATCTGTTAAATAGATTAAATAAATTCTTTTTCTTTCTTCTTTCTTTCTTTCTTTCTTTCTTTCTTTCTTTCTTTCTTTCTTTCTTTCTTTCTTTCTTCTTTCTTTCTTTCTTTTTCTTTCCCTTTCCTTCCTTCTTTCCTTTCTTTCCCCTTCCTTTCCTTTTTTTCTTTTCTTTCCCATTGTGCTTACATTTCCTTTCTCTTCGAATCAAGGTCTCGCCGCCAGCAAAACCTCCCGATTCTCTTACAGGGCACGGAATCTTTTTCCGTTGAGCCAAAATTTATTTACATATCATCACACAATCCACGTTTTAGCAACCTCACCTCTGGGCATCCGTCTCCGAACTGCAAGTATACTCGGGGGGATAGTAAGGAGGGGGCGGAACTGGCGGGACAAACTCATCCAGATCCAACATGTGATGCAAGAAAGTATCCGGAGGAGATGTACAGTCCAGCGTGACGGAGCTTGACCGAGGTGGAGAAAGCTGGAAATTGAAAGAGAATTGAATAAATAAATTCAACCCGGCCAGAAACGGTAAGAAAGAAAAAAATAATCTCTTTTGATAATCTTGGCAAATTAAACCCAGCTGGAAAAATCCAGTTTTGGTCACCATGTTACGAAAAAGACAATGACATTTTGGGGAAAAGTGCAAAGAAGACGAAAACATATGAAGAACAGTTGCAGGATTTGGGTGTGGCTACTGGATAGCAATATTCCAATATTTGAGAGGCTGCACCAAAGAGGTGCAGAGCGAGCGCCTGTTACTCGTCCCAGCTTCTGCCAACCTAGCAGTTGGAAAGCACGTAAAAATGCAAGTAGGAAAATAGGGACCACCACGGTGGGAAGGTAACAGCGTTCCGTGCGCCTTTGGCGTCTAGTCATGCCGGCCACGTGACCACGGAGACGTCCTCGGAAAAGCGCTGGCTCTTCGGCTTGGAAACGGAGATGAGCACCGGCCCCTAGAGTCGGAAACGACTAGCACGCACATGCGGGGGAACCTTTACCTTTACCTTTCACCAAAGAGGGGGTCAATCTATTTTCCCAAACACCCAGATGATGGACACTAATCAAGAAGGGAAGCAACCTGCAATTAAGGAGAAACTTCCTAACAGTGAGGACAATTAACCAGTGGAACAGCCTGCCACCAGAGGTTTTGGGTACTGGAGCTTTTTAAGAAGAGACTGGACAGCCACTTGTCTGAAATGGTCTAGGGTCTCCTGCTAGAGCAAGCAGGTTGGACTAGATGACCTCCATGGTCCCTTCTAGCTCTATTCTATTCTAATTCCATTTGTTGAGAGTTTCTGGTTGTGAGTCAAAGCCAACGCCGTTTTTCGGTGACTCACCACGTGGAGAATGTCGACTGAAAAAATCTGAATGCAACATATGATGGCAGACAGGGTACACACGACAATGGAGAAGATGGTTAAGCCACAGATGCTGAAAAGCAGGTCCTACGGTGAACAAAGGGAAAATTGTCAGAAAGGAGTAACAGAGAAAGAGACGGAGATGCATTTTAGCTAAGTTCGGGAGAAATTCCAAACAAGGGAAATAATAATACCCAAAACATCTGGAGCACCGTTTGAACACTTGCGGCATTGACAAAATCACCATCGGTCAATTGCAAAAGGCAGCTGACCTCTTGCAGTGATATCTTTAATATCATTAAATAAAAACATCTGCCTATCCCAGATCCCTGGGAAGGGCTTCATAGATGGATAAAAATGCTGAATCCAGCCTAAACATCTGGATAACTGTGTGACAAACCATAGTAATAGTAATAATAATAATAATACTATTGGCATTGACAAAATCCCCATCGGTCAATTGCAAAAGGCAGCTTGACTTAGAATAGCTTAAATCCTGCAATGAGACTTTTAACATCATCAAACAACCACATCTGTCCATATCCCAGGTCCTTGGGAAGGACTCAAAACTGCCAAATCCAGTTTAAACATCTGGCTGTGTGAGGAGCCATAATAATAGCAATTGAACACTCTCGGCATTGACAAAATCTCCCTCCACCAATTGCAAAAGGGCAGCTGACATCCTAAGACAATACTTTTAACGTTATTAAACAACCACATCTGTCTATCCCAGATCCTTGGGAAGGACTTAACGGGTGCAGGAAAGAAAATGCCAAATCCAGCCTAAACAGCTGGCTGACTTTGTAACAAACCATGATAGTGTAAAAATAATCCTGGGAAATCTTGAGAGTTTCCGTTTGTCTGTCTCAGCAAATTCTGTCAATTTATTCCTCCATGGCGGATAGTGACAACTTTTCCCTTGCCACTCACTTTCAGGACCAGAAGAATCCTGGAACAATTCGAATCCACATCAGCTTTATTGCCGCAGGCAGGAATCCCGGATTCAGATGGCGAGTAGATGCATTTCTTATACAGAAAACTAGTCTGCAAAGAAAAGAAAGATCATTGCATCTAAAAGCACGGTGGTTGGGGAATTATGGGAGTTTTCAGAGATTCTTTGGATGGTGTGAGAAATGGGATACGCTTTTTCCTGATCTCTGGATGGTTTTAGAAGTGGGATACAGCTCTTTGTGCTGGTGGTAGAAGTGGGATATGATGTTTTGTGGTCTCTGGATGGTGTCAGCAGTAGGATACACTTTTCCTGCTCTGTCTCCAAGACAGCAGGCTAAGAAAGGATGAATAAATTCTTCTTCCCTTCCTCCCCCCTGGCTCCAAACCTCACTCCTCCGAACACAATTCCTCCCCCCTCCCCATAACTGACCCGTTGCATCCCCACCTGGCCTTTCAGGCTGCGTCGCCATCCCAGCTCCTTTGGGATCGAAGATCCGTCTCGCTGCCTTATCCGTTCACAGGCTTCCAAAGATTTCACCTGCTGGGCATGTTGGCAGGACAGAATCGAGCCCGCCAGGGTGAGCATCACCCCTAAGACAGACAGCAGGGTGAAGAAGGTGATCTGGAAAGGAGGGAGGGGGGAGGGGAGAAGAAGCAATTTGCAAAAGGCTGCCCCAAATGCTCCAAAATATCAGGAAAAAAATCCTAGAATTTTTTTATCTTATTTTTACTGAGCCTCAATGATTAAATGATACCAAATTATTACAACATCTCTACCTCTATTATCTTTCTTTCATCTCTCATTTGTCTATCATCTCTCTCTCTCTAGGATCCATCTATCTATCTATCTATCTATCTATCTATCTATCTATCTATCTATCTATCTATCTATCTATCTATCTATCTATCTATCTATCTATCTATCTATCCATCCATCCATCCATCCATCCATCCATCCATCCATCCATCCATCCATCTATCTATCTATCTATCTATCTATCTATCTATCTATCTATCTATCTATCTATCTATCTCTAAAATCTATCTATGATCCATCTATTTATCTGTCTGCTGTCTATCTATATCTACATTTCTCTCTCACTTTCTATCATTTACCTATATCATCTCTCTCTCTCTGATATATCTATCTGCTGTCTCTCGCTCGCTCGCTCGCTCTACCTACCTACCTATCATCCATCCGTCTGTCTGTTGTCTATATCTATATCTGCATCTCTCTCTCATTTATCATCTCTCTCGTATATGTCTCTCACTCTCTCACTCTCTCTATCTAATCTATCTATTCTATCTAATTGATCTGTCTATCTATCTATCATCTATCTATCTATCTATCTATCTATCTATCTATCTATCTATCTATCATCTATCTATCTATCATCTAATCTATCTATCTATCTATCTATCTATCTATCTATCTATCTATCTATCTATCATCTATCTATCTATCTATCTATCTATCTCAACTATCTATAATTCGTTTTTTGTACAAGAGACTCTGGCAGTTGCAGAGGAATAAGGTTGCCCCGTGCAACATTGTGGAAAACTCCAGATTGCGTCCGGAAGACGGAGGGGAAGGGAGAAGGGGCGGCCTGCGTTGGGGTCCGACGGCCGGGATGGACGAGTCTGCTGGTGATTTCCTGCTGGCCAACAAAGCATCCCACTTACCACGGGGGTGAAAGGGCGTCTCCATGAAACGATGCCAACCACACCGGAGAATGCCAGCTGGAAGCAAGAGAAAGCAGGGATGAGAAACTGGCCCACCTCAAGGCCAACCTAAAGGAACTTTTCTTGCTCCCAACATGACTTTTTATCGCACACAACCGCTCAAAGCCAACAATGGCAGCGAAAACAGCAGCCCGCAACCTGTTCTGGCTCTTACGACCGTCACACGCAACCCTCCCCCCACACACACATAGTCACGCGGTCGAAATTTGGGCGCTTGCCGACTGGCACGCACAGGTGGGTCCTAGCTTCTCCTGCTTGAGCAGCGGGCTGGACTAGAAGACCTCCAAGTTCCCTTCCAGGTCCTATCCTCTTCTAGGCTGATGGGTTCTCTCAAGCCCCCCCCCCCCATCCAACCGCCGTTCCCAATTGGGAAACCCACGGCCAGGAGGAATTGGGAGGGGGGGTTTAAGTTCCTCCTCCGCCGATGGCACCGCCTTTTGCCAAGGTCTCTGCGGAGAGGCTGGTGAGAGGAAGGGCTGGGCACCGGTTTGGGCATCTCTCGCCTCTAATGGAAGGCCTCGGCCCTGAATTATTTATCACTGCGTCTCGAGAACCAGCGGCTGAAACGCTCTTAATGCAAAAGGCTGGGAACTTTGGCCGGGCGGCTTCTCCGCTCAAGGAAGGCAGAGCCAAGTTCCAGAAACGGAGGAAAGTCTGGCCTGTCGATCTTTCCAGAAAGCCAGTCTCCGGAGGGCAGGGAGACACCAACGGGATAAGGCCCTTACGGATAAATAAATCTGGAAAACTCTCCGCCCCCCCCCCCAAAAAGATGCGTAGCTCCCGTTCGCCTGGGCTAGGGATAACATTCGGGCAGCCCCTGGTTTTGATTCCTCCTGTCCCGGCTGGTTCTGTTCAATTCTCCGTTCCATTCTGTTCTTTGTCCTCTAGCCTTTTCTATTTTTGATAACATGATACTATGATGTTTTTTTTTATTCTCTTCTCTTCTCTTTCATTCTCTTTTCCCTTCTATGTCTTGACTTCTTTTATCTCTTCTCGTCTATTTTCACTATCTATTCTGTTCTGTTCTGTTCTGTTCTGGGGTACTCATCCTTTTCCTTCCTCTCTTCCTTCTTTCCTCCCTTCCTTCCTCCCTCCCTTTTCCTTCCTCCCTCCCTTCCTTATCTCTTTCTCTTTTCCTTCCTTCTTTCCTTCCTATCTCTTTCTGTCTGTCCCTTCCTTCCTTCCTTCCTTCCTTCCTTCCTTCCTTCCTTCCTTCCTTCCTTCCTTCCTTCCTTCCCCTACCTCCCTTCCTTATCTCTTTCTCTGTCTTTTCCTTCCTTCCTTCCTTCCTTCCTTCCTTCCTTCCTTCCTTCCTTCCTTCCTTCCTTCCTTCCTCCATCTCTCCCTTTTCCTTCCTCCCTCCCTCCTTCCCTCTCCATACTTCTTGCTGAATGTTTGCATCACTTGAAATTCAGCTTATCTTTGAAAGCTTTCTGGGGTATCCTTTGAAATATTTCAGATTCTCTGGGAGGTGGGGAGAATATCTTGTTGCAGCCACAGGGGTCGTGGGATCCTTCACACACCCAAAACCCCACAGCCACCGGCCCTTTAGAAGAGACTCACCGGAAAACCGGCCCAGATGGGACAGGAATTCCCGATGGGATGCTGAGATGGGATGGAAGTGGTGACCAGCAAACTCAGCGTCACGATGAGGACCCCCAGGATCATCTGGATGAAGCCCAGGAGGAGGATAATTTGTAGCCAAGCCCTTCGGACGCGCAAGTGTGTAAAACTGTGAGAAGTCCGGCCGGTTAAGGAGTAGCTGGAGTCGCTGCGGGAGGGCATGGTGACCCCCCAAAAGTAGACTCATGAAAGTGGTCCAAAAAGCAGCCCCAAACAATATTTTTTTAAAAAACAAACAAACAAAAAAAACCTGAGGACTAGGAACATGGAGATATAAACACAATGTCCGGTCAATTCCAATCCTTGCACATTAGCTTCCAGCCATTACAAAAAGGCTTTTTTTTTTTACAGACGAGAACAGCAGTTCATCCTCACTTCCCACCCCCCCTCCCCATTAAAGGAAATTAAGTCTTTTTTTGGCGGGGGGGAGGGGGTCCTTCTTTTCCTAAAGAAAAAAAAAACAACCCTTGAATTCTTTGGGCTGCTCCAGATGAGACCCTCGTATTGCAGAGGATTTTAAAAAGAAAAAAAACACAAAACAAATGTTTTAGCTGGGATGACCTTTTGCTAGTAGGCTGGTCTGGGAAACCACGAAAAGAGCGCTCCGAGGCACGTGCAGAGCGCCAGGCCAATAATTCCAGGCGAGGAGGCCAGAAAGAAAAGGAAAAAAAAATGCAATTAAATTCCAGCAGGGTTTTTATTATCTAAAAGATCAGGGAGATGTCGTTGGCTGTTGTTTTTTCTCCTCCTTCGAAAGCTGCTGAGAAGCCCAGAGACCATCGGACGATTTCAGAAGTGGGGTTATCCTAAAAGGGAAAAAAAAAACACTTTCCAAGTACAAAACAGAGACCTGGGGGGGGGGGGGTGGGGGGAGGAAAAAGCACAATTTCCTCATCCAGGAGTGCCAAGTCTGAAAGCCAAGGCTTGGCTTTCCTGGGAAACAGGACCGCCCTCCTGGGTTGTTGTTGTTTGTTGCTGTTGGAGGTGGGGGGGGTGTTTGCTGAGATTGAGTTCTCCCCTAGGGTCTCGTCGTGGGCTGAAGTGGGTGCTTGGCCAGGCCCGGATTGTGCCAGCCAATTTTGGATAGCCCCCAAAGCCATCCGAAATGACAGCGCTGGAGGCAAACGTAGCCGTTTGGAAGCACCTTTCTCTTCCTCCTTTCTTCCTTCTCCATCCCTCCTTCCCCTCTTCCTCTCGTCTCCCATCTCCGCCTCTTTCTTTACTTCTTCTCCTTTCCTTCCTTCCTCTTCCATCTCCATCTTTCTTCTCCTTCCTTCCCTCCTTTTCCCTCTCTTCTCTACCTCTCTTCTTCTTTGCTTCCATCGCTTTATATCTCGTTTCTCTCTTTCCTTCCGTTTCCTTCCTTCGTTCCTTCTCTCCTTCCCTCCTCCTCACTCTCCTTCCTTGCCCTCTGTCCTTCCAACTCTTTATCTCTCTCTTTCTTCTTTCTTCCCTTCCCTTCCACCCCTTTCCCTTCCTCTCCTTCCTTTCATCTTTCTTTCCTTCCTTCCCTCCTTGCTTCCTCTCCTCTCCTCCCTCCCTCATCACTCCTTCCTCTTTCCTTCCATCTCTTTATCTCTCTCTTTCTTCTTTCTTCCCTTCCCTTCCACCCCTTTCCCTTCCTCTCCTTCCTTTCATCTTTCTTTCCTTCCTTCCTTCTCCCTGCTTCCTCTTCTCTCCTCCCTCCCTCATCACTCCTTCCTCTTTCCTTCCATCTCTTTATCTCTCTCTTTCTTCTTTCTTTCCTTCTTTCCCTTCCTCTTTCCTTCCTTTTCTAGCACTCCTTCTCTTTCTCTTTCTTCACTCCTTCCTTCTGCCTCCTCTTCCTCGGCATTCTCCCCACAAGCTCTCCACAGCTGGCAAACATCTGCAGTCAGCCATCCAGCCAGACTGGTGATGGGGAGGGGGAGGAAATTTGAAGTGGGGAAGGGAGACAGGTGTGGCAGGAGATGCTCAGGGCCGTGGCCGAGCTTGCAAATCCTCGTGTGGTTTTTTTTTTTTGGTGTGCCGTCACCCAGAGAAAGTTTGTGATGCACAGTCCCGCAAGCACACCTGGGACGTCTTTTCCCAGTGTAAGAGTGGGGGGGGGAGGATGCTTGCAAAGAGGGCTTTTCCACTGGGGGGGGAATGGAGCACTGGAATTTGGGCACCCCAAACCTCCGATACCTGTTGGAGACCCAGAATCGAAATGCACCAGGAGGAAAGGCCCAATTTGTCTCGCCCTTTGTGTGTGTGTGTGGGGGGGGGGGTGTCACAGCTTGTTCTAAAAACTTAAGATTCTGCCAGCCCAACCCTGAATTTCCTCCCTTGCTGCTAAACCTTAGCCTGGTTGTCTCCCCCCCCCCCACAATGAAGGGCCCCTGAGTCCCCCCCGCCCAGCAGCCCTAATCCTGGCTCTCCCGCTGGAAAAAAATAATTTCCACCCTCCCCCATTTTTCTCCCGGGCCCCCAAAGAGGAGTTAAAATCGGCTGCAGCCTTACCCAGAAGGGGCGGAGTCTCTCTGCTCAACTGCAGGACTGCTTCAAGCTAGAGATGCTTTTAAGCCCCGCCTCCCTTTGCTAAGTGCCTGTATCCTTCTTCTCCAGCCAAAGATGCTTTGGCCGGTCCTGATGCTGCAGGGAGGGGAAAAGGGAAAAATATTTTTTTTTAAAAAAAAAACCCAACAACAACACCCTGCCGTGCTGCATCTTGGGAGCTGTAGTTCTCCAGCTCAAATTCCTGAAACTGACCCCCGTTCCAGCCTGTTTCACAAAACGGGGCAGAAGAACTGGGGGAAAAGAGATAGCAAATTGTTTTTTTTTTCCCCCTGCCATAAGTGGTGGTAGGTAGGTGGCTTTTTTTTTTGCGTGCTTTTTCCTTTTTCTAAATCTGCTTTACAGTCTTGCCTCTTTCTTGTTCCAATTTTCCCACATTTTGCAACATACATTTATTTATTTATTTATTTATATATATATTTATTTATTTATTTATTTATTTATTTAATGCATGCTTCTTTAACTGATTCGAGCCTCCGGAACCCATTCAGCATCTGAAAACTGCTGAAAAAAAATATTCAGATCTGTTTTGCAATCTTGTCCCCTTGCGTATTGTTCAATTTTTTCAGATTTTGCAACATTAATTTTTTAAAAAAAGCTTTTACAACACACACACAAACACACACACACACACACACACACACACAGAGGGGTCTAAATTAACATCATCCTTCCGGTAAGCTTGGAAACAAAATATTTTGAGTAGATGCTTTGATCCATCAGGAGCCAAATCGGGATAGAAGCCAACTGGGAAAATGTTTCCCGCGAGATCTCTTAGCTAATGGAATGGGATCCGCTGCCAATTTTTTTTTTTCATCTTTTCGGCTCTGCGGCTGAATCCAGCTGATGGGAATTTCAAACAGACCCCAGCAAAAAGCCACCTTCTTTTAAATGTCGAGCTCCTTAAAGCAAGGTTTCACTTCATTTCTCCAAAATGTCATTTTGCAAAGTGGTGGCTACTGTTTGCAACAAAGCTTCATTTGTTCCTATCGTCAAGAAAAATTGCTTATCCTTTGTCTGGTGAATGTGGTTTTCCCCCCCTGTCCTAATAGCAATACTTTCCCTACCTAATTGCTATATTATTTTATTCCATCAGCCTAACTTGAGGACAATCAATACAGTGATTGTTCTGTCTGTCTGTCTGTCTGTCTGTCTGTCTGTCTGTCTATCTATCTATCTATCTATCTATCTATCTATCTATCTATCTATCTATCTATCTATCTATCTATCTATCTATCTATCTATCTATCTATCTGCTAAAATCAGGAGAAATACACCTTAGCTGCGTTATGAGTCTCTTTTAAAAGGCAAGGAAAAAAAAATATTTTTAACACAACGATCAAATAAGCCTCACTGGAGATGCCACCATTACATGCTCATTTCCCCCACTCCAAACTACTGTTTTTTTTAAAAAAATAAATATCTAAACTAACTTTTGCTCACTTACCGTAAATCCAGAATTAAGAGAAACGTGTTTTACCTTGCTTCAGTTTGGTTTCCGGATTATTCGGGACCTGGGGTATTCTGCCCACTAGCGATGCCATCGCACAAATGATAGCCAGGAATTATTCACAGGACGGAACGTTGTTAAGAAAAGCAACGTAAATTTTATAATAAATAATCCTAATTTTGTGGTGGTGGGCATTTTCCTGATTTCATGCCTCTCTTGCAAACCTGGATCTAAACACCAGCGGCCTCTGGTGGACTAACTGGCTTCCTGCAAGCCTCAGTAAGCACAGTATTTTTAATTACGGCTTAGTGGAAAGTTTCAGGCAATGCATTCCCACGACATGGTTAAGTGGGTTTAACCTAAATTACTCAGGAGAGGGGGGTGGCTTGTATCAACCCAGCTTGTTTTGTTAGTTTATGGCTGAAGTATCTGAGAGGCTGCCACAAAGAAGGAGGGGAGTCAACTTATTTTCCAAAGCACCGGAAGGCAAGACAAACAACAGATTTTTTTTTTAAAAAAAATCCCATTTATATCCTGCCCTTCTCCGAAGACTCAGAGCGGCTTACAATCTAAGCACAAATCAAATGTGCTCAGCAATAGCTGATCAAAGAGAGAAGCAATCGGGAATTAAGGAGAAATTTTAATTTTAATTTTAATTCCATTTATATCCCGCCCTTCTCCGAAGACTCAGGGCGGCTTACAAGCTTAGCAGTAGCCTTCATTCTATGTGTATGTATATATATGTCCTGACAGTTAGAACAATTAACCAGTGGAACCACCTGCCACCAGAGGTTGTGGGTGCTCCATCACTGGAAGTTTTTAAGAAGAGACTGGACAGCCACTTGTCTGAATTGATCCTGCTTGAACAAGGGGCTGGACTAGAAGACCTCAAAAGGTCCCTTCCAGCTCTATTCCATTCCATTCTATATAGGGACTCTTGCTTTAGGAGGGGGGCTGGACTAGAAGACCTCCAAGGTCCCTTACAGTTCTATTCTGATTATTATTAAGTCAAGTATCAGCTGTTCAAACTTTTTTTTTGGGGGGGGGAATCTTATTATTATTTTTTTTAATTCCATTTATATCCCGCCCTTCTCCGAAGACTCAGGGCGGCTTACAAGCTTAGCAGTAGCCTTCATTCTATGTATATGCCTGCTTATTAGGGCTTTCACACACACACCCCCAAGCGGCATTATTACAAAGTCAGCTTAATTGCCCCCAACAATCTGGGTCCTTTTGTGGAACTCTTGGTGCTCTCTGAAGTTAGTTGTTTGTTTGCAGATGTTTCATGACCTAGATATTCAGCCGTAATTGAGCTCCAGGCTCAAATGTGGTCATAAGTCAAGGACTGCCTGCAGCTCCCTCTCACGAAGAGCCGAGCCTGATCGCCCCTCAAAATTTGGGGGAGGGTCTGCAAAGCTTCCCAACTGCACAAAAAGCCCTCTTTCCCCCAGGAAAACCACGCCCGGCTAAAAACCACAGAGATAAAATGTCGTTTTTATTCCTTAAATAAACTTCCATCATCCGTCTTGCGTTTGGCACAGCAAAACCAATAATAATAATAATAATAATAATAATTGGGGAGCGGGAGTGGGTGAAGGAATAGTGTGCTTGCACACTTATAGACGTACAGAGAACAGACGGGGGGGCCGGCCGACAAATCCTAAGAAGGAGACCGACATCAAGGAATTGGAGGGGGGGGGGGGGAAACACGGAAAAAACTTGTGGAGTGTCCGAAATTTCAAGGGGGAAAACAGGGCGGCCAACAAGTCAGATGAGAAGGATGTAGAAATGTAGAGTCATTCACAGACACAGCAAAACAGACACGGCGGAGAATTAGAATTTAGGAGAAGCCCCCAAATTGCAAACACATCAAAGACAAATTTTTGCAAAAGTTGCAAAATTAAACTTGGGGGGGGGGGGGGGAGGGGGTGCCTCAATCCGTCCTCCCCCCTCCCCCTCCGGAAAGAGTAAGACCTTCACTCGCTTTTGACGTCCCAATTTGATGGGAGGGGTGACGGGAGAAAACATATCCGCAAAACAGTCCTTTTACTCCGTACGGGATATGTGGGAGCTTTGAGAAAATAATAAAGAAAGGGGGGGGGGGCAGATTCACTCACACCCCCCCAGTAACAATAAAAGAGAAGGCACCAGAGGGGCCGAGAAGCAACTATATAGGCCAGTGGTGGCTCCTGAGGCAAATAAAATAATTCTCGTTGCTAATAAAACGACAAAAAAAAAGAGAGAGAGGAACTTACTCCCAGCGGCCAGCGCTGGCAGAAGCGATCAAAAAATAAAAGAGAGGGAGAAAAAAATTCTTAAGGCCGAGTTTCTCAACTTTAGCAACTTTTAAGACGTGTGGACTTCAACTCCCAGAATTCCCCAGCCAGGGGGGATTCTGGGAGTTGGTGTCCACCCGTCTTTAAAGTTGCCAAGTTTGAAAAAAACAAAACAAAACACAGGCTTAGGGTGTAGTGTAATGGAAACTTGAAAAGCCCCTTTTTCTTTCCACTTAAATCTAGCAGAGTACTACGGACTAACTTCAGCGGTGTTTCTCAAGCGTGGGCATTTTAAAGAGGCGTGGACAAAAACTCCCAGAATTCCCCAGCCAGCCGGGGGGGGGGGGCGGGAATTCTGGGCCTTGAAGTCCACGCTTCTTAAAATTGCTCAGGTTGAGAAACGATGACTTCACAGGAGGAAAGCACAAACAGGGCATGCTAGGCTTAGCAAATTTGCAGACAAGGGGAGCTTCGACGCAGCGGGGCCGAAAGGAAACTTAAAATTAATGTCAGATCTGTTCCAACAGGCAGAGAGCGCAGGATCAAGAGGGGAAAGAGAAAAGCCAATTATTTGGGGAAGGGGCACAAGCAGGAAGGAACGACCCCGTCCTGCTCCTTCTGGCTCTGGGTAAATCAGAGAAGTCACAGGCAGAGATAAATACGGGAAAGGTCGGTCCCTTTGTAAATTTCGGGCGGAAGGAGAGAAGATTCAAGCCGTTTTCAGGGATCGGTAGTCGTCAAATCAGTGCAGCTGGAGCGGGCTGGATCCGTCACGGGTTTCCCCGCCGAGACTGGAGAGCAGAAGCTTCTGAAATCAGCACAAAAGGGGGGGGGGGAAGGAGGAATTCAAGGCCGGGAGGGCAGCGCCGTGCACTCAAGGGGGTGGGCGGGGTGGGCGTTGTTTCAGCGAAGGAGTCCCGGTGAAGTCGGAGGACCGCTGATAAAACTGCAGCTCGCAGATCCTTTAGGGGGCCTGGAAGGAGTTGGAAGCGACCCCTGTGGCGGCGTTGGCCGCTGCCGTGCGGACCGTCTGGTTGGACAAAACGCCGGCGGCAAATTCGGCCTGAGCTTTTTGGAAGCTGGCGCCCGTCCGGCGGTAGAGAGAGTGGATCTGCGGGAGAAGAGAAGAAAGGGGGTCGGCTGGGGGGGCGTGGACGAGCTGGATTTCGTGGGTAGGAAGGTGAGAGAATTGGGGGGGATCGTCCGGGATGCATCTCCGTTTGATCAGGAGGAACCGATCAAAATTCAGACAGTCCGCGATTTACAACTCGTTTAGTCACCAAACGTACAAAGGCCCTGAAAACAGGCGATTTGTGGCCGTTGTTCACACTGACGACCGTCGCAGCATCCCCGCGGTCACATGATCAAAAATTCAGACAATTGCCACCGACTCGTATTTATGACAGTCGCCGTGTCCCGGGGTCCCCTTTTGCCCCCCCTCTTGACGAGCAAGGTCAACGGGGGGAAGCCAGATTCACTTAAGGACCGTCTGAGTAACTTAACCACTGCAGTTATTCACTTAGCAAGCGTGGCAAAAAAAAAAAGTCGCAAAATGGGACGAAACCCCACTCAACCGACGTCTCGCTTAGCAACAATTTTTTTTTAGCTGCCTTGTGGTCGTAAGTCAAGGACTGCCTTTGCTGTCTGCTCTACTCACCCTTTTCAGCATGATGATGCCCAAGGTAGCAATTACAGTGAATGACACAGCTACTAGGGTCATGAAAATGCCCACCCCAGGGTGGCTTTTCAGGGCGCTGAAGGTGACGATCCAGCCGCTGAAAGACAAAGAGAGAGAGAGAGAGAGAGAGAGAGAGAGAGAGAGAGAGAAATAAAACCTCAAGACCCAACAGATCAGGAGGAGGAAAAGGAGGGCCATGCCACGTTTGATGAGCCACGTTTGACCATCTCCCCAAACGCAGGACCGGAAAAGGAAAGACGCGCCTCTGATCTAGGCGCCAACCCAAGCTGACTGGGTTCCGCTTAGGATCCGTCTCTTACCTGAAGCCCCAACCGGGTATGCCAATGGCCTGAACGACGTAGATCACGTCTTGGGCAAAGAAGATGAAGAAGAAGACGAAAAAGTTGAAAGAGCTGTCACTCCTGCCATAGGAAGGGAGGGAGAGAGAGAGAGAGAGAGATGGAGGAAAACAAATACGGCTTGCAAGGAAGACGCTGCTCTATTCGTTTATAGGGTTTTATTTCTATCCCTCCCTTATTATGTCTGCAACTAATTCAAGGTGCTGAACGTAAACAATAACAGACCTTCCTCCTCTCATTTTCCCTCCTGTCACAACCACCCTGTGGAGTGGGTTGGTCTGAGGGGGGGGGACTGGGCTCAAAGTCACCCAGCTGGCTTTCGTACCTAAGGCAGGACTAGAATTCTCAGTCTCCTGGTGATCAACCCGAAGTCCAGCCAGCCAGCTTCCAGGTCTAAGGTGGAGCTAGAATTCACAGCCTCCTGGTGACTGGCCTTAAGTCACCCAGCCAAGTTTCATGCCTAAGGCAGGACTAGAACTCACCGTCTCCTGGTGATTGGCCCAGAGTCACCCAGTTGTTTTTTCACGCCTAAGGCGGGACTAGAACTCACTGTCTCCTGGTGATTGGCCCAAAGTCATCCAGTCGGTTTTCATGCCTAAGGCGGGACTAGAATTCACCCTTTCCTGGTGATTGGACCAAAGTCACCCAGCCGGCCGTCAGGACTAGAACTCACTGTCTCCTGGCAAATGGCCCACAGTCATCCAATCAGCTTTCATGCCTAAGGCAGAGCTAGAGCTCACCGTCTCCTGGCGATTGGCCCAAAGTTACCCAGCTGGCTTTCGTGCCTAAGGCGGGACTAGAACTCACAGTCACCTAGTGAGTTCTAGTTTGCCAAACATTGTTACCTCCACATTCTCCTCCTTCTTCTGAAAGCCTGATCTAAACCATGGCTGATTCCTGCCCCGGGGCCACCCAGCAACAAAGCGGCGACGCCGATGTGCCGATTTTAGTGACCGTACCGGAAAGCTTTATACATGGGTCGATACCAGCAGATGAAGGAGCAGGGCATGAAAATCAAGGTCCAGAGGATGGAGAGGCCAAACCCGGAGCCGCCAGTGGATTCCACGCAGAACCAGATCAGGGAGGCAAGGAAGTTGATGAAAAGAGCCACAGCGCTGGCTGTCAAAAATTAAATACGAAACAGAACACAGGTCAGCAACTATGAGTAAGTGGGGGCCAGCCCAGCCCATAAAGAAAAATCAGCCAGGTCTTCGTCTACATTGCAGGAAGGATGCAGTTGAAATAGTCCTCGACTTACGACCGCAACGGAGCCCCAACATTTACGCCGCAAAGCGAGACATATGTTAAGTGAGTTTTGCCCCATTTTACGACCTTCCTCGCCCCAGAGGTGAAGTGAGCCTCTGCGGTTGTTAAGTCAGGAACACGGTCATTAACCGAGTCTGGCTTCCCTGTTGACTCTGCTCGTCTGACGGTCGCGAAAGGGGATCACGTGGCCGCGGGAACGCCGCGACCGTCATAAATACGAGTCAATCGGCAAGCATCCAAATTCAGATCACGCAATCACGGGGGGGGGGATGTTGCGACGGTCGTCCAGTGCGAAAAACGGTCCCAAATCCTTTTTTTTGGGTTAACTTTGAACAGGTCACCGTCGTAAGTCAAGGACTGCCCGTGTATAAATAAGATTTTTTTTAAAAAAAAATAGTGTAATTAAGTATAATTAACAGGTAAGAATGTTTTTGAGGATTGCGGGGGAAAACAAATTTAAATAAGGACTCTGAAAACAGGATCTACGACCATCAATACTAGAAAAATGTTGATATTCCATTGCTATCTATCAAAATTGGTAGAGGAATGTTGTCCATAGGGTCGCGATGGGTCGGACACGACTTCGCAGCTAACAACAACAACAACATCTATCAAAATGCTAAGAAACGTACTGATTTAAGGTCGATAAAAGAGAATATTATTGGAAGAAGAGAAAATCAAGGGAAGCTACTAGGTGGATTGTGGAATTGTAAAAATGAATGGTTATTGTTTGTAAAGATAAACCCAGACCACACACGCCGGTTTACCAAATTATTCAGGTGATTCTGTTAAAAAAAATTAATAAAATATATTTAATTTTAAAAATAAAGATTTTTGCAAAAAAAGGCTGGGAAAGTTCGCTCACCCATCCAGAGGTAGTACATGATGGTGACTGTTTTCTGAAACTCCACGGGAATCTCGACGGGAATATCCTGATAAAAACAGGGTTTTACCGGGCAGAAGGAAGGCAGCGGGGGCCAGTTATTTGGCTTGGCTGTAAAGGAGAAAAAGAAGGTTTGGCTTTTGCATTTTTATTATTATTATTATTTTGGGGGGGGCGGGGGGGACCGGAAATTTCCAGGAGGCGGAATAGGACGCCGTTACCTGCTCCGCTGCCCAGAGCGGCATTCTGCAGCTCTCTCTCCCTTCGGTCCAATTCCTCGGCTTTCCGATTCAGCTCTTCTTGGCGTTTTAAGAGTTCGGCTTTCGCCGCGGTGGTGGATTCCTAATCGGAAAGATGAAAGGGATTTACAGGATGGAGCTGCAGAGCCACGTGCTGGCCAGGCAGGGTATAGCGGCTTGATGCAGTTCAAGGCAGCTTGGCCGCGTCAGACTAAGTGCAAAGCATTGAAGTGGGAAAATCTTTCTTAAAATATATATCTTGGTGGAGCAGTGGGCTAATGCCTCCTTAAGTAACACCAGCTGCCTGCAATTAGTGCAGGTTCGAGTCCCACCAGGCTCAAGGTTGACTCAGCCTTCCATCCTTCCCAGGTAGGTAAAATGAGGACCCAGATTGTTGGGGGCAATTAAGCTGACTTTGTAATAATGCCGCTTGGGGTGTGTGTGTGAAAGCCCTAATAAGCAGGCATATACATAGAATGAAGGCTACTGCTAAGCTTGTAAGCCGCCCTGAGTCTTCGGAGAAGGGCGGGATATAAATGGAATAAAAATAAAAATAAAATAAAATAAATCTATATCTATATCTATATCTATATCTATCTATCTATCTCCCAGGTTTGTTATTTTTTTCATAAATAAGTCAAGGGAGTGAACGTAACTAAGATTCTTCCCTTCTCCTATTTTCCTGTGAGGTAGGTTGGGCTGAGAAGCAGGCCCGGCCCAGAGTCACCCAGCCCGCTTTTGTGACTAAGGTGGGACTAGAATTCCCAGTCTCCTGGTGATTGGCCCAAGTCACCCAGCTGGCTTTCCTGCCTAAGGCAGGACTAGAACTCACCATCTCCTGGTGATTGGCCCAAAGTCACCCAGCTGGCTTTCTTGCCTAAGGCAGGACTAGAACTCACCGTCTCCTGGTGATTGGCCCAAAGTCACCCAGCTGGCTTTCCTGCCTAAGGCGGGACTAGAACTCACCGTCTCCTGGTGATTGGCCCAAAGTCACCCAGCTGGCTTTCCTGCCTAAGGCAGGACTAGAACTCAGCGTCTCCTGGTGATTGGCCCAAAGTCACCCAGCTGGCTTTCCTGCCTAAGGCAGGACTAGAACTCAGCGTCTCCTGGTGATTGGCCCAGAGACACCTAGCCGGCTTTCGTGCCTAAGGTGGGACTAGAACTCACCGTCTCCTGGTTTCTATCCTGGTGCCTTCACCACTAAGCCAAACTGCCAATTTCACCCCAAAAAATTTGAAAATTTTACCCCCAAATTTTTACATTTTGATTTTTTTTACTGCTTCTTCAATTTTTTAAAAGCTCTCGTGAACAGGTTGACCCTCTCTCCTTACCTGGGTCCCGTACGAGCCGTAATTTCTGGGCTCCGCATTGTTATTTTTCTTGAGCGCCTCTGAGACAGGAACTGTGGGTGTAGAGGGGATTGTGGGAGCCGAGGCTGAGGGTTGGTATGGCGGAGGATTCTGCCCCAAGATTGGGGGGGGGGGGGAAAGAGAGAGAGAAATCTCAGAATTCTGCAGAATGCGACTCATTTAACAACCACCTTGCTTAAAATTCTGTTTCCAATTCTGGTCGTAAAGTAGAGGCTTATCTTTAAATCAGGTGGAATTCCAGAATTTCAATAGCTTCCTCTTAAAAAGGATCAAACAACAAGTTGCTCGTTCCCATCGCTGAGTAATCTTTCCCTACAGCCATAACAGGCTGGAGAGTCAACATTATGCCCATTTTACAAGTGGGGAACACTGAGGCCGCTGAGACCACAGATTAGGGCCCCCCCCCCCGGTGGATTCTGAGCAGAACTAAAATTTTAATCAGGGCACTGAAGCTCGCTCTTAGCTCTGACGGACTTTGGCTGACAAATCTTGGCACAAAAGGTGGTAGGGGATTATAGCTTCTCCTGGAAGAAAAGCCAGCTCATGTTTCTAGACCTCATGAAGGTAAGATTCTGAAAGCTCAGAGGGAGGGCCGTTTCAAGAATATCCCCACTGAAAGCAAACCCTGAAGGCACATAAAAATGCAAACTCAGCAATTCCCCAAAGGATCGAGCAAGCGACTCACCCCGGAGTTGTCAAAAGGATTATATACATCCAGAGTAGCATAATCCGTATTCGGCCGGTGCTGAATTATACCCGGATCCTTAGGAGAAGGAAAATAAAGAGAGAGGAGGTTAAAAAGAAAAAGAAAAAAAGGAAAATTTACTTTTATTTGTATCTTCCCTTCCTAAAAGGCAAGCCAAGTTTCTCTTCTATGGGCATTTTAAAGCAAAAGCCGAACTGAAGTGGCTAAACCTATATTTCCAGCCTTCGCTTCTCCCCTGTAAAATATATATTTCTCTCCGCCAAATTAGGAGGAATCTGATAGCCTTTTTTTCCACGTTTGATCCAAAAGCAGCAGCTTTCATTCACAGATTATCGGTTTTCTAGGTGGGAATTGATGCCAGGCTATTATTTTATTTATTGATCACAATTTTAACCCCTTGTTTCCCTTGCATTATAATGCACAAAGATGGGAAAAGGCAGAAATAGCCACAATGAAAATAGAATCGCATTTTCCTTCCTTTCTATCCAATTCTCTCTCTCTCCCTTCCTTTCTTATCCCTCCCTCATTTCTTCCCTTTCCTTTCCTTTCCTATCCTTCCTTCCTTTTTCTTTCTCTTTCTTTCCTTCCTCTTCCTCTTTCTTTCACTTTTCACTAATTGCATGCCATGCAAAAGGGGAAAAAAAACCCCACCAGATAGACTTAACTAGCAAACAAGGTCAGCCACATTGCTCATTGTCTATTTATTGTGAAATAAGTTGGGGAAATTTTATTTCAACACTCTCTTAACAACGACAAAAGTGGATGGCCCCAAATCTCTGCCGGCTTGCAAAACAAAAGTAGTAAGCACTTTCTGAGATTATTTACAGAAACCAAGAGTATTCAAAAGGTGGCCCACATAAGGAAGGGACAGATGTAAAAAAGCAACATTATTTGAAGAGTCTCTTTTTTTTTCTCAAAAGCACAACACAGTTTTAAAACTAAATTTGTGTCATCCAGAGCGGGACCAACATCCCAAAAGGCTTTGGCCAAACAGAATTTTGGCCAGTGCAGTTAAAAGGAGTGATTGTGTGATAAACACAAAAGCCCTTTTTATCTCCTGGGCAACAGGCAAAATTTTGCTAATTCTCTCTCTCTTTTTTTTCTCCTAATGGAAGAGGAACTGATATAAAACATCTGATTGCCGAGAGCTCGTTACTCCTGCACAGATTTGAGCAGAAACAGAGACACAAGATTCATTTTGACAGGCTTGGCTCATTGTCCTAAAGGTGGCTTGTGTGAGCTGGGTTCCATCATGGCTTACTTTCCAAACTATTATTAAAGCAAAGAACAGGGGGGGTGGGGGCGTGGGGAAGCCAATGCAAGGAAGGAGAGGAGGGAGGGGGCAGGGAAGGAGGCAATGAAAGAAGGAAGGAAGGAAGGAAGGTGAGAGGGAGGAGAAAGAGAAAGAGAGGAAGGAAGGATGGATAACCGAAGAAGGAAGAGACCTTGGAGGTCTTCCAGTCCAACCCTCTGCGGAAGGAAGGAAGGAAGGAAGGAAGGAAGGAAGGAAGGAAGGAAGGAAGGAAGGAAGGAAGGAAGGAAGGAAGAAGGTTTTTCCCCCCATTTTTTTGAGCTCTCCAACATCCCCCAGGACACATTCGATGGGGCCAAAAAAAAAGAAAAAGAAAAAGTCAGTCCTGTTTTCATGCTACCTCCCCTCCCCTGAGGACTAGAATCTTCAGCTTTCCACGTTTACAAGGCAGAGCACAGTATTTAATTCGACTTTTAACCAAGCCAAAGCAGTGGGGCCTCCAAAGGCTCGGCCTGGCATCCCACGGCAGTCCACCCTCACCCAAAGAAATTCCTGGTGTGTTTGTGTGTGTGTGTGTGGGATGGGCAGCCCTCCCCCTCTTTACTCAGGCGACAACTCTACCTCGCAGGCTTGTTGTGAGCAGTCGGGAACTAAAGAAGGGAGGGCCTGGGAGGAAAGGCGGGGGAGGAATCCCCCCCCCAGCCCTCCAATCCCCTGCCTGTTACCTTTAGCTGGGAGGATGAAAAATGCAGAAAGCCAGAATGGGATGGGGGGGGGTGTCACACACACACACACAACCCCCAGTAACGTGGGAACGCAACCCAGGGTCAAGATGCAGGCAAAGAGCCCGGGAGCAGGCTGGGCTGAGCCAGGGAGGGAAGGACCCCGTGTTTACCCCAGACCGGGGGGGGGAGGGAACCCCCCACCCCAAACTCCCCTCCTTTCCCACGCTACGCACCTGGAAGGGGTTCCCCGCCTCTCCCTCGAAGGGGTTCCCCCCGCCGTTCTGGCTCATGCCTGCTCTTCTCCCTGGCTCCCTCCCCTCCCGCCGCGACGGCTCCTCCGACGGCCGCTTCTTCCGCGGCCCGCAGAGACGCTCGGCGCCGATTGGTCGGCCGGGCCCTGCGCGTCTCACGCGCAAGCTGGGTGGGGAAGTCCCAGGCGCGTGACGGGCGGCGGCGGCGTGACGTCGGGAGAAGGGGGGGGTGGAAGGGTGGCTCGCCGCGCGCGAGGATCCACGGGAAACGTAGTCCGCCCCAGGACACAAGGAGAGGTTTGTCCTTTTAAAATACACCGTACGTTTAAACATGCTCTGTATACAACATACGTGTAGACCTCCACCCTTACATGTAAGTGACATGTATCAATACGAATCACTGTCCAGCTTGAATGTATGCTCAGGTACTGTATACCTCCCTTCCTCTGTACACCGCCCCGAGTCCCTCGGGAGAAGGGCGGTTTATAAAAACAAACAAACAAACAAATAAACAAATAAATAAATAAATAAATAATAAACCTTTATTGTCAAAGGTTTATATACAAATATAATAAACTTAAACTTAAAGTACAACATGTGTACATTGAGATTAGCTGAGCCTCCCCCCCCCTGCTCTCTCCCCCCAACACACACAGGGCTCGAGCGATTGAAAATCACCGCCTCCTTCACACAGGTACCACAAAGGTGTGGCGGAATTGCAGGGTGAGAGAGAGAGAGAGAGAGAGAGAGAGCACACATCAAAAATGAAATTTAGTTGCCTGCTCTCAAAGTGGCACACATACATGACACACACCTAACCATACTATATACACATACGTATAGACCCACACCCCTACAAATATTATTTGAGAAAGTGAGAGAAAGAGGGATGAAAGAGGGAAAAGGAAAGTTAGACAGAAAGAGTAAAAGTGTGTGTGTGAGTGAGTGTGTGTGTGTGTGTGTGTGTGTGAGAGAGAGAGAGAGAGAGAGAAACTTTTATTGTCATTTTTTTTACTGCGGGCACAACGGCACACATTGAAAATGAAATTTAGTTGCCTGCTCTCAAAGTGGCACACATACATGACACACACCTAACCATACTATATACACATATGTATAGACCCACACCCCTACAAATATTATTTGAGAGAGAAAGTGAGAGAAAGAGAGTGATGAAAGAGGGAAAGGGAGAGGGAGAGTTAGAGAGTGAGACAGAAAGAAGGAAAGTGTGTGTGTGTGTGTGTGTGTGTGTGAGAGAGAGAGAGAGAGAGAGAGAAACCGCTTCCTGATCAATCACACACCTCTGTTCACCCCGGTTCACAGTTGTGGCGTTTCGGAAAGAAAACCAGACAAGAGAAAACACAACACACCACCTTCAGCAGCTCAAGGAAAGACAAGGTTTTAATATATAGAATAAATTACATCAATTTAATTCCAATCCGCGTTTCTGGGCAAGGGTAGACGGAGAGAGGTGGGATGTGGGTGGTGAAGGGCAGAGGTAGCGATGTACAGGTGGTCCTCGACTTAACAACAGCCCCCTTAGCGACCATTCCAAGTTACAAGGGCACTGGAAAAGAGTGATGGCCCTATAAGCATTGTACAGGTAGTCCTCGACTTCACGACCGCAACAGGGCCCCAAATTTCTGTGGCTAGGCGAGACATTTCAGTGGGTTTCGCCCCATTCTACGACCTTCCTTGCCGTTTTTCACAGGTGCCACCTCTGTAGCACACACACACACACACACACAGGATCACGTGATCAGAATTCAGACGCTTGGCAACCGATTCGAACTTATGACGGTCGCAGCGTCCAGGGGTCACATGATCTCGCGACCTTCTGGCAAGCAAAGTCACCGGATTCACTTAGTGACTGGATCGCTAACTTATGAACTTCAGGGATTCCCTTGCGTGCGGCGATGGGGCAAACCTCGCTGAAATGTCTCACTCAAGCCACAGAAATGTGGGGCCCCGTTGCGGTCGTTCAGTCGAGGACTGCCTGTACAACGGTTATAAGGCCACCTCTTGACAAGGCCGCCCTATTATGGTCTTCTCAGCAGCCTTCCTCCAAAGCCAAGATGAGCCACTTCCCACGTTGTACGAGACGGCGAAGCGGCCTTAGACAAATCCGGCGGTCCCGCTACCCAGAGATTTCTCTCTCCTGCATCCTCAGAAAAGGCGTCGCTCACATCATCCGACACTGCCCCAGGCGTGGGAAAGACTGCACTGGGCTCCGGAGGGTGGTTCGCAGGGAGCCCAAATCCATCCCTGCAAAGCTGGGGAAGTTGGAAGGGGCTGGCAAGGCCCCATTGGGTTGTTTGATGCTCAGAAGTTCTCGGGGGAGCTGGGGCTTCCCCCCCGCGGCTCCCAACTGCTTCTCATCGGCCGGGTTCTGAGAGAAGGAGGCAAAGGGGGAGAAAGGGAAAGATCAGAAGGGACAGAAAGTCCGAAAATGTTGTGATGTGCCTCACGAGCTCTGGTGGGCGTCAGCCGGCCAGAGTCGCCTTGTACGGGAGATGGGCGGCATCAAAATGTGGTTTTTATTGCTCAATAGTAGCAACTGTGAAAGGGATCTGAGAGTCCTAGTGGACGATCCCTTAGCTAGGAGCCAGCCCTGTGCTGCAGCTGCCATAAAAGCCAACACAGTGCTGGGCTGCATTAAGAGAGGGAGAATCAAGGTCACCTGAAGTGTTAATACCACTTTACAAGGCCTTGGTAAGGCCACCCTTGGAATATTGCACCCAGTTTTGGTCACCACGATGTAAACAAGATGTTGAGACTCCAGAAAGAGTACAGAGAAGAGCAACAAAGATGATTGGGGGACTGGAGGACAAAACATATAGGGAACGGTTGCTGGAATTGGGAATGTCTAGTTTAGTGAAGAGAAGGATGAGGGGAGGGACATGATAGCAGTCTTCCAATATCTCAGGGGCTGCCCCAAAGAAGAGGCAGTCAAGCTATTCTCCAAAGCGCCTGAAGGCAGAACAAGAAGCAACGGATGGAAACTAATCAAGGAGAGAAGCAACCTAGAAATAAGGAGAAACTTCCTAACAGTGAGGGCAATTAACCAGTGGAACAACCGGCCTCCAGAAGCGGTGAATGCTCCAACATTGAAAGTTTGAAAGAAGAGACTGGACAGCCATTTGTCTGAAATGGTATAGGGCTGTGGTGGCGACCCTATGGCACGGGTGCCACAGGTGGCACGCAGAGCCCTTTCTGTGGGCACAGGTGCCCTCACCCCAGTCCTAGGCCTTCAGCTGGGTTTTATAAAACTTTTTTGCTTTAGGCTTCCGCTGCCGTGTACAAAAAAAAAAGGTTCAATCAATCAATTTCAACTTCTCGTGGGAAAAAAAAGTTCTCGCAAAGTTGGAATTGATTGATTGAACTTTTCAGTCCCACCCAGTCTGCCGTGACCACTGCAGCCACGCCCACCCAAAGGGCCATGCCCACCTGGCACCTGATGATACATAAGTGGGTTTCCTGCCCGAACAGGGGGTTGGACTACATGACCTCCAAGGTCCCTTCCAACTTTATTATTATTATGTGATTCTGGGACACTGCAACCGTCATAAATATGAGTCAGCTGACAAGCGCCTGAATTTTGACCATGTGACCAGGGGGATGTTGCGAAGGTCGTGTGAAACAACGGTCCTCAATCATTTTTTTTTCAGTGCCGTTGTTAACTTTGGTCACTGAACGAATAGTTGTAAGCCGAGGATTTATCTGTATTTATTAATCTGGCCGTAATTTGAGGACTTCCTGGAATTTGTAGCAGAAAAGCAGGTCCTTTCAGAAGAGAAAATCTCACCTTTGGGAGATTGTATTTCTCCCGCAAATGGCTTCTTAGAGAAGCACGCTGGGCTTTCTGCCGAGCAAAGGGTGCGTCCCGTTCGGCCCTGGAGAAGGAGGAAGAGGAGGAGAGGGTTTCAGGGAGAGGCGAAAGGAAACAACAAAAGTGTGTGACATCCAACCTCTCACACCCCTCTCGAACACACATCCAGGCACTGTTTCCCCTGAAAAATCCTCCCTGCTTTTTATGTTTCTTCGACAGAATTGGAGATTTCTTACCCCACAGCATATAAGAAGATAACAACAGGTTTTATTCCCAGCCGTTTATACGGTAATAGGCAAAGAAAATCAACTCTGGAAGTTGGCACTGTGAAACTGACTAGATCAAATGCAGTGCTCTGGTACGAATGCCACGAAATTGACTAGAGAGCAAAAAGGCAAGGAGAGAGGGTGAAGGGATACCTATCAGTCTATTCCTTCCTTCCTTCCCTTCCTCTCTCCCCATTTCCATCTGTCTCTTCCCTTCCTTTCCTTCCCTTCCTGTTTTATCTATTATCTATATCTAATTACCTATCCTCTATCTATCCTTACCTTACCTTCCTGTTTGTCTCTTCCCTTTGATTCCTATCCTTTCCCTATGTCCCTGTCTATTTATCTATCTATCCACCCTTCCCTTTCCTCCCTCCGTTTATCCATTATCCATCCATCCATCCATCCCTGTCTGTCTGTCTGTCTGTCTGTCTGTCTATCTATCTATCTATCTATCTATCTATCTATCTATCTATCTATCTATCATCTATCTATCATCTATCTATCAATCTATCTATCTATCTATCTATCTATCTATCTATCTATCTATCTATCTATCTATCTATCTATCTATCTATCTATCTATCTATCTATCTATCTAACAATTTAGCTGTTCAATTTCCAACAGAGTTTATTTGGCTGCCTCATATTTATACCAAAGGAGAAGAGCGCTTACTTCTGCCTTGGCTGAGCCTGCATCTTGACTGGCTCCCAGCTGTGGCTTCTCTGGACACCCATGTCTTTCTCCCTGGTGGAATCTGTTGCCAAGCCGCACAACAGTTGTTTGACTGCGTCCCCAAACCCGGATCTCATGGTAAGGACAGGAGCCGAGTGGAGAAGAGGCCGTTTGGCACCAGTACTGAAAAGCAACACAAAGCAGCTTCATAAAGACGCATCCAAAACTTTCTCCCTTCATCGGAACCAAGCAGAGACTTGGTTGGTATTCCCATTTTCCATAAAAACGATGGGACTCACACAGAAAAATCTCCCAATCGTTTGGCTTCTCTCTTCTCTTGGGGTAGATAGATCTTCGCTCTCTGAACGTGCCCAAAGGATGATTCAAGTCTTGCCTGCTCGAGTTCTTTTAAGTGGAGATCAGGAGCAAGGAGGCTTTCCTTGATCCATCCATGTGACAGCTGGTGAGACTCAGTGGGCAGATGGTACGGTGAGTAGAGCTATCGGGAAGATCACTAGGTTCGTGCCCTTCTCTGGAGGACAAACAGCTTCAGGCATTCAGTCTTTCTCAGATAAACAGCAAGTGGCTAGTCCTTAATGGATTTGGGCCCGAGAGAGCCACGGCTAAAAGCAGATCCAAACTAGCTTTTTTTTTTGTTTTTTAAGCGTTGAGTGCTAGTCTGTAATACCTTGTAGCACCTTAAGGACAAATAAATTTATTACAGGCAGGAGGAAGAGGGACAGTTTGGGTTAAGGCATGAGGCTAAAAACCAGGAGACTGTGAGTTCTAGTCTTGCCTCCGGTGACCTTTGGACCAACCAATTTTTTTTTAGCCCTAAGGAGGAGGCAATAACAAACCTCTTCTGAAAAACCTTGCCAGGAAAACTGCAGGGGTTTTTGTCCAGGCAGTCTCCAAAGATTGGACATGATTGAAAAGAAAGAAGCTAGGTAGATAGATAATGTATATAATAGATAGAGCATATATTAGATAGATAGATGATAGATAGATAGATAGATAGATAGATAGATAGATAGATAGATAGATAGATGATAGATAGATAGACAGAGAGAGAGAGAGATTGAGAGAGAGAGAGAGAGAGAGAGAGAGAGAGAGAGAGAGAGAAGTAGGTAGATAGACAGACAGATAGGTAGATAATGTATATATATATGATAGACAGACAGACAGACAGACAGATAGATAGATAATGTATATATATACAGCTCAAAAAATAAAGGGAACACAAGATAAGACATCCTATTAAATACAGTACATTGTGTTGTTTAAGTGTTCCCTTTATTTTTTTGAGCAGTATATATATGATATCGATATTAGAGATAGACAGAGAGAAGAACCCACAATTCCTCAACATAGAATAGCAATAGCCCTTAGATTTATATACCGCTTCACAGTGCTTTACAGCCCACTCCAAGAGGTTTACAGAGTCAGCCTGTTGCCCCCAACAACCTGGGTCCTCATTTTAGCGACCCGGGCAGGACAGAAAGCAAGAGTCAACCTTGACCCAGTCAGGATCGACCTCCTGGCGTTGAGCGGTGAGTTAGCCTGCAGTACGACCACGTTCTAAGCCACTGCGCCACCACAGCTCTAGCACTAGAAAACATTCATTCAAATAACCGCCACAGGAACAGCACCGGCAGCTGCGAACTGAAGTGAAAAAAAAAGGTTTCTCAGCTCAAATAAGATTGACCAAAAGGCTGGCGCCGTCTGTACGAAAAATGCCTATGGGTGCAGGCCACTGATCTGTGGTTCGTTTTCAACTATTGGGGTCAAGCAAAACTTGGAACGTCCACATCCTGGGGCTGTTGGCTGCCTTAAAGGCACCCTGAACACGATGACACACAATCCCACCAAGAGGGATAAAAGCTGAAGGGCAGGCTACAGCTGGTGGGACTTGGGTTTTAAGCTTCTTACATCAAGCATTGAAAGGGGGGGGGAGGAAGAGGAAGCTGTTGAATAGATGGGTGGGCTTATAGCACATCACAGTCTCAACTCCCCTATTTTCTTGAACTGAATTTTAGCCTTAAATCGTCTCCAGCTTAGGTGCCCTTCTCTGAAACAGCGCTGAAAACAGTGTAGCGTAGAAGTTACAGAGAAAAGTTGACAAATTAGCTGTTGGCATATAGCCCTCAACTTAGGACCACAATAAGGAGAATTTTGGTTGTTAAGCAAGGCATTTGTTAATTGAGTGACTCCTGGTGTTACCACCTTTTTTTGTGTGTGTGTGCGTTAAGCAAACGTTTCTTTCTTTCCTTTTTTTTTAATGCTGGTTTGAATCTCACTTGATCTTGCCGATTTGCAAAGCTGAAGAAAAATCTAGCCGTCCGGGATTCATGCTTTTTCTACAAAATGGACAATGGGGGCACTTACAATGTTTTCTCCAGATCTAATACTGCATTTGTCCCGATCAAAAATATTGTGTGTTAAAAAAAGAAAAAAAAAAGAGAAAGCAAATGGATAAAATTTTCCTATCCCAAACAGAAGCACATTGGGACAAAGAAGAACCCAACTGGACAACTAGAATCTTATCAGTGCTGCTGGAAATAATAATAATAATAATAATAATAATAATAATAATAATAATAATAATAATAATAATAATAATAATAATAATAATAATAATAATAATAATAATAATAGTCGTCCTTGGTAAGGACTTAATAGGTAGACAAAAATGCCAAATCTAGTCTGAACATCTGGCTGACTGTGCAATAATCAATAATAGTAGTTGGTTGCACACTCATCCAGATGTTTAGACAGGATTTGGCATTTTTGTCCATTTCCAAGGACCTGGGATAGGTGATGGTGTTAAAGGTCTCATTAGAGGATTTAAGCTGCTCCCAAAGAAGTTGCCTATTGCAATTGACCAATAGGGATTTTGTCAATGCCGACGGTGTTCAAGTGGCGCTCCAAATTATTATTCTGGTTCATCACACAGCCACAGTCAAGACGTATAGACTGGATCTGGCATTATTATTATTTGCAAGGAGGGAAGAGATGAGAGGGAAGAGAGAGGCAAGCATTAACACCCACGGAGCAAAGCATTCATTGACATGGTCTTTTATTTCCGCCCCCCCCCCCCACCAAGACTATACAAAATCCATATAAAATTCCGTCACTTGAAACAGGAGGCGGCTTGTTCTCCAAAAATAACAGACCAACAACCTCTAAATCCACGCAGGGCCGAGAGGACAGGAGGGGGCCGAGGGTAGCATTATTTACAGGGGGAGGGAAATGTCACAAGATATGCCGTGTGTTTTATATATGTATATATATATATATATAATTTATATATACATATATATAAATATATTATAGAGATATTTTACAGACTATTTCACATATCCACAAGCTTTATATGATAACAAAAAGGAAGGGAACCTGGAAGAGGAGAACTCAAGGTTTGTTCTTTTTCTGTATTCCTTCAGACGGTCGAAAAGCACCCAAAATGGAGAAGACGTGCCAGCCACCACAGGGGCCAAATAAAGTTGGGAGGGTCGGGAAACGAAGCCCAGAGGCCCGACGGGTCACCGGCTGATGTCCCGGTTCGAATCCCAAGCTTTGGGGGTGGGCTGTAGCTGGAGGGCACTGAAGAAGGGGTGCGTCAGGGCTTCGGATAGGGTCAGCCGTTTGGCCGGCTCATATTCTAGCATGCCCTCCAGAAGGTCGAAGAGCTGGTGGTGTTCTTCGGCTTCAGACGCCAAGTATCTCTGGAAAGAGAAGCGGAGAGGACTGGCTAGGAGGGAGGGAGGGAGGGGTGAAGTGTGTGTGTGGGGGGGGTGTTAAAAATGAAAAGCTGGTGGCTGGGGGGGGGACAGCCTGGAGAGTTCTCCTTGGTTGGAGGGGAAAGGCTCAAGAGAGTGCATTCCTGCAGGGCGGTTGGGCTAGAGGACCTCTTAAGGTCCCTCCCGCTTCTGTGTTTTTATAGCTGGAGGAGGAGGAGGAGGAGGAGGAGGAGGAGGAAGAACGGACAAGGGCAAATTACAGGCAGTCCTCCTTTGTTTAGTGACCGTTCCAAAGTTACCACGGACGCTGAAAAAAAAGGGACTTTTGGCTGCTTTTCAGACTTTAAGGCAGCTGCGGTGTCCCCGTGATCCAAAATTTGGACGCTTGGCAACTGGCGTGTATTTATCACCTTATGTTACGCGTTCTTAACGGTTTCCTGAAGAAATCAAAGTCGGTTGGGGCGGTGGGACGCGTGGACAGGCCCCGGCTTACCCGGAGCGGCTTGCAATTTTCGCGCACATAGCGCCCGGCAGAGGTGTTTTCATCCCAGTCCAAATGTCCGTGGTAGAAATATTTCTGCTTCCTGTCCAGGTTTGGGGGGGGAGGGGGGGAGGGAGAGAGAGAGAGAAGGAAACATTTCAAGAAACCACCAGATATGCAAAGGGCCAGTGTGCTTGTGGCTCCTTATTTTTTTTTTTATCAAGCATACAAAGGTAAATCCTAGATTTATGGTTTAGCGAACATTGGGAGAGGGAAGGGAGGGAAAAGGAGGACTGTGGGGTCTTTGATGCTCGGAGGAGGAGGAGGAGGAGGAGGAGGAGGAAAGGGAGGGAAGGAGGAGGAGAAAAAGGAAGGAGGGAGGAGGAGGAGAAAAGGGAAGGGGAGGGAGGAGGAGGGAGGGGAGAAGAAAGGGAGGGAAGGAGGAGGAAAGGGAGGGAGGGAGGAGGAGAAGGAGAAGGAGAAAAGGGAGAGGGAGGAAGGAGGAGGGAGGGGAGGAGGAGGGAAGGAAGGGAGGGAGTAGGAGAAAAGAGAGAGGGAGGGGAAGAGGAGGGAAGGAGAGAGGGAGGGAAGGAAGGAAGAAGAAAGGCGAAGAACTGTGGGGTCCTTGGTGCTCTCCGAACTTGGTAACATTATCAGCGCTCGAAGGGAACGGGCTTTGCGGAAGGGAGGAAGGAGAGAAAAAGGGAGACGAAAGAGAGGACACAGAGAAGGAGGTGGGAGAAAGGGACTGTGGGGTCTTTGGCCCTCTCAGAGCCTGGTGGTTTTCCGGCAGACCTTTCATGACCCAACCAGGTCATCTCATCAGTGCTGGGAGACGGTGAGCTTTGCTGACGACGTTACCTAGTTTGGCTCTTGAAACGTCTGCCGGAAAACCCCCCACCCCCAGGCTCAGAGAGCGCCAAGGACCCCTCAGTTCAACCCCGGGCTACCAACCGTCTCTTCTGCCCGTCTCAATTTCCTTTCCTAATCCGAAGCGGGGTGCCGCCACCTGAGTTCCGAGCCTTTTCCACCTTCCCCGAGGATCACGTCCCCTCCTTCCTTTCCCCCCCCCCAACACTCTACCTCGTTTTTCGGATCATCCGGGACGGGATGGGGCCGAGGATCCGCTCCATCATAGCCAGATGCTCGCGATTGTCATGGGTCTGCAAGGGAGGGGGGAAGTTTTAGTTGGTTAAAAAAAGAAAAGAAAAGATCAAACGAAGACCCGGAGCTGCCCGATCCGTTAGGGCTCGCCCTTCCGTCCTGCCTCCAACGGCCTGGGACGGGTTCCTACCTGCCAGACTCACCTGGAACAAGGTGAAGCCCATGTAATACTCAAAGATAATGCAGCCAATGCTCCAAACGTCACAGGGCTGGGTCCAGCCAAGTTCTGTTGGAGCAAAAAAAAAAAGGAGTTTCAGAGTCCCCGCTCGTGGTATTCGCAGTCTGACCCGGAGCCGGGAGGGGCAGCAAGGCACAACACAGACCTAAAATGACCTCGGGTGCCCGGTAATGCCGTGTAGAGACAATGGTGCTGTGGTGCTCGTGGTCAAAAGTGGCACTGCCAAAATCCACCACCCGAATGGCCGTGTTCTTGATGCTGCGCTCGTCTCGTTTCTTGGAAAGGAAGGGAGGAGAGGAGACAGGGGGGAGGGAAGTTGAGACTTAGTGGCACGGACAAGGTTCTCCCACCTCCAGGCGGTTTTAGAGGCCCAACCCAAAGTAGCGTGAAGGGGGGGGAGAGGGAGGCCACACCAGAGAAGGTGACGTTCCCCAGGGGAGCCAAGCTCACCTTCTCCAGGTTGTAGGTCATCTCGTAGTCCGAGTTCACAAAGAGGATGTTCTCCGGCTTGAGGTCGGTATGGGTGAGCTTGTTCTCGTGTAGAACTGCAGGGAAGAGACAGTGTAAAAGAGAGGGAGGGAGGGAGGGAGGGAGGGAGGGAAGGAAGGAAGGAAGGAAGGAAGGAAAAGGAAGGAAAGAAGGGAGGGAGGGAGGGAGGGAGGGGAGAGGAAGAACAGACGGAAAAGGAGAGGAGTGATGCAAAGGAAGGAAGGAAAGAGATGGAGAAGGGAGGGAGGGATGGGAGAGGGAAAAGGAAGAAAGGGAGAAGGAAATAAGATAGATAGATAGATAGATATAGATGTAGGTAGGTAGATGATTGAGAGATAGAGAGACAGAGACAGAAAGATGATAGACGATAGATAATAGATTCATATGACAGATAAATAAAGAAATTAGATAGATATTCATATGACAGATAGATGAGAGAGAGAGAGATATAGCTAGATAGCTAGGCAGGCAGATGGGTAGATAGATAGATAGATAGATAGATAGATAGATAGATAGATAGATAGATAGATAGATAGATAGATAGATAGACAGACAGACAGACAGACAGACAGACAGATAGATAGATGTAGGTAGGTAGGTAGGTAGGTAGGTAGGTAGGTAGGTAGGTAGGTAGGTAGGTAATGGACAGAAGGACAAATGACAAATAGACAGGGAAAGGAGTGAGGAAGAAAGGAAAAAATAAAGAGATAGGTGGACAGGTAAATAGAGGATAGACAGACAGACGGACAAAGGGGATGGAAGGACAGATGATAAACAGACAGACAGGGAAGGAAGTGAGGAAGAAAGGAAAAGATAGATAGGTAGGTAAGTAGATAGATAAAGACAGACAGGCAGGGAAGGGAAGGAGGGAGGCCCTCAAGTTTCCGCGCACCTTTCTACCCCCAGGACGTATCAAACAGAACTGTTGGAGCGAGCCCTTTGCTCTCCGCCCTTTGCTCCACACATCTCCCCCCCTCCCTACCTGATGTCCTCCCCCCCTCCCGGGCACTCACATCTGACAGCCTGGCACACTTGGTGGGCCATATGCCGGATCTGGTGGAGGGGGTAGGACAAGTAGTTGTTATCCTTCAGGAAATCGAACGTGCTGAGGCCCAGGAGCTCAAAGGAGATGCACATGTGGCCGTGGTAGTCAAACCAGTCGTACATCCGGACGCAGAGGCTGGAAGGGGAAACCGAGGCAAGGGGGGAAAGAGGAGGATTTGCCTTTTTTTTTAAAAAAAAAAAAGAAAAAAAGAAAAAGAAAGAAAAAGTGGCTGGTCCCCAAGAAAAGGCATCCCTCGGGCTTACCTATGAAAATACGAACGACACCAAGACACCTCCTCTTTTTCACCCAGGAAGCTCCCACCCCACTTACTTTTTGTTGTCGGGATCTTTCTCATTGATTTTCTCCAACACGTTGATCTCCAAGCGAGCGGCTTCTTTGTATTTCTCTACGTTCTTGATGATTTTGAGAGCCACCCGGGTGTTGCCCCTGGGGGGGGGGGGAGAAAAAGAAAGCAGGAGTCAGGGTTGAGGTCTGGGGAAAGCAACCAGGACTGACCAAGCCCTGCTGGGAGATGCACATCTCTGCTCTTCTGCCATAATGAAGGCCGAGGCTTGGTAGCTTAGGGTGAACCCCAGTTGGCTTGTGATAGGGCCCTGGCAGGCTGGGGAATTCTGGGAGTTAAAAGTCCCTACATCTTAAAGTTGCTCAGTTTGACAAACACTTCTTTCTTTTCTATCTTTCTTTTCTATCTATGTCTGTCATCTATCTATCTATCTATCTATCTATCTATCTATCTATCTATCACCTCTATCTATGTATTATCTTTCTCTCCATCTATTTTTATCTCTTATCTATCATCGCCTCTCTATATATCTTTCTCTCCATGTCTGTCAATCTCTTATCTCCTATCTATCTATCTATCTATCTATCTATCTATCTATCTATCTATCTATCTATCTATCTATCTATCTATCTATCTATCATCTATCTATCATATCTATCTATCTATCTATCTATCTATCTATCTATCTATCTATCTATCTTTCTATCTCATGTATCTATCTCATCTATCTTTATATCTCATCTATCTATCTTGTCTATATAAATCTATCTATCTATCTATCTCTCTACTTACCTACCTTTATCGATCTTTATTGGTCTTTATCAATCTTATCTTTCTCTCTATCTCTACCTCCCTCCCTCCCTCCCTCTTTCTTATGGATATCTATCTTATCCATCTCCAATCTGTTTTCTATCTTATCTCTATTATCTATGTCTTCTGTGTCATCTATTTCTGTGTCTGTTGTCTATCTTATCTATATCTCTCATCCATCCATCCATTTCAATATTTATCTATCTCTACCTCTATCTTCTCTCTCTCTCTCACACACACACCCCCTATCCATCGTAGAAATTCTTCCTAGGCATGGGGGCTCTGGTGGCCATCCAGTCTAGGAGGAAATGTCTGCAGCCAGCTGGACGTCCACACTAGTTGGGGAGAAGCACCTTTTCTCCAGAGTCAACTTTCAAGCAGCCGGAGGCCATTTTCGCTCACCTGCGGTGATCAATGCACTGCACCACACGCCCGAAGGTGCCTTCCCCCAGAGTGGTGATGATCTCATCTGCAGAGGAAAGGAGACAAGAAATTGGGGGGGGAGGGAGGGCGGGGGGAGAACAGGAAGAGGTGAGACTTATGGTGGCCGAACAATAAAATATCACTAAAAAAAAAAAGCCATCTATCTTGGCCGGTTCAAAGGACCGCCCTCCTCCCCTAGAGCTTTGGATATCAATGCAGAAAAATATAAAATGGGAGGGAGGGAAGGAAGGAAGGAAAGAGGGAAAGAGGCAGGCAAAAAGGAAAGGGAGGGGGGGTGCTTAAAAGGAAAAAAAGAAGGAGCGGGGAAAGGCTGTGTTTTGGTCTTTTAAAAAGGAAAAAAAACGGGAACGGACGAGGAAAGGGAAGAAAGCTAAGAACAACTCTGTCGCTGCGACGGGAGCTTAACTAGAGACTAGATTAATTTTACGATTTCGCAGTACATCTTTCTTGGAGACAGTCGCCGCTCCGATAGATGAGGTGGCCTTCCACGTCGTCTTCCACGTTCTTGGCTCTCCTCTTGCTGCCGGGACGACTCTGCTGCCGGGGGGGCCCCCGAAACCGCAGCGGTGGGGCGGAGAGGGTTAGGGTTTTCATTCATTCATTCAGGTTTCACCCGAAGGGCGGCGAAGGGGGTAAGCCAGCCAGCCAGCCAAGCGACACGGTGGGCCCGTGGCAGGTATGGAAGGTGGCGGGTCGAATTCCAGGCCAAGTTCAAAACGGCACAGAGGCGTATATATGTATAAACAATATACAACATACGTGAACAATAAGGGAGACGGCAAGGGGGGAAGAGAAACGCTCAACCAGACATGCGCCCGCCCGCTCAGGCTGGTCTTCTACAGGGGGTCCTCAGCTGACAACAAGGGAGCCCAACGTTTTAAAAGTTGCTACGTGAGCTTTGTCCCATTTTACGACCGTTTTACGACCACGGTTGTCAAGCAAATCGCTGCAATCGTTAAGTCAGTCACACAGCTGTTCCCCATCGACTCCCGAGTGTCGGAAGGTCGCAAAAGGGGATCACGGGACGCCAGGGGGCGTTGCCACTGTCCTAAACGCGAGTCGGTTGCCGAATTTTGATCACGTGACCGTGGGGACGCCTGCAAGGGTTGTAAAGTGTGACAAAGGGTCACAAGTCACTCTTTTCAGTCCCGTTGTAATTTTGAACGGCCCCTAAATAAACTGTTGTAAAGTCGAGGACCAGCTGTGTAATACAAACAAACAAAAAAACTAGGAATTGTGAACCAAAGTTAGGGAGATCGGTCTTCTGCAAACGGGGTGCCACCCCCCCCACCGAGAAGAGGACCCCGTAGGCCACAATTCAAGAAAAGGCCAGCAACTGGAAGACAGAGGGGGAAAAACGCCCATTTTCCCACCCACCCAATTTAAGAGAGCCGGCAAATTGTTCGCACCAACCAGCGTCAAACTCTGGCCTGGCTGCTCCGAGGTTCATCATCCCACCCTGCTTGCTTCTAGGACGAGACAGGTAAGCCGGCAATGAAATGTCCTGGCTTGGATTGGGGTATTTCCCCCTCCCCAATGTCAGAGAGCCCGAGTCATTCCTGGGAGAGGAGGGGGAGGACGGGGGGGTGGCATTTTAGGAGACGGGGGGGGGGGAGCCTGGGAGGGAGGAAAAACGAAAAGAAATGCCTGTCCACCATCGCCGCTGATCAAACAGCCCACGTGGGTGGAATTGGGAGAGGGGAAGAGGGGGGGGGTTCCTATCAGACTCTGGCGTGTCCCCCACTTAAATCGCAAGCCTGACCTCTGCTTGCCTGCTAAAGGCCAGAACTGCTACCGCAGAGGTCATCAAGCCTGACCTCTAGTAAAGGAAGGGATGTACAGAGGGGCAGCGTTGACTTTCCTGGGGCGAGAATGAAAAAGGACGGCACAAGCGCGTTCCCTCTTGTTCTTTCTCGAGGCAGAATAAGCCCTCTTTCCAAGGTTTCTAGTCCTCACCAAGGACCCCTCCTTTCCCACACACATTGGGAAACACCCCACCCCACCCCACCCCCCAAAAAAAAAAGATTTCAAAAGAGGCCAATGCATCTTTGCCCTGTACAGGGAACTCGGCTTGCTGTGCCTCACAAGATTTTTGAAAAGTTTCGGCTGTTTTTGAAGGCAGAGAATTTTATGAAATGAACAGATCTGATCAACCGTCATCCAATGTTGTAGCCCGCTCAGAAATTATCTATCGACCCGGCCGTCCAATTTATACCCAGGTCACCACACGACAAAATAATAACGAAACATGCCACAGGGCCATCAAATCCAACCCAGCTCACTCAAGAGAGTGACTTCTAAATCACCGGACACAGTGAGACGGGCAGCATATAAACGTAATCATAAATAAATAAGTTTAATAACCTGGCCCAAAACCTCAGGGGAAAAGCACCAGGGTTTTTTTTTCTCTTCCCAATGCTTTTCAAAATGTTAACAGAGCTGGACAAGATTAGCCTTGGTGAGGGGGCAGCTTGATCATTCCAAAGGGGTGGGGGGCTACCAGTGAAAAGAGTCTGATTAGAAATGTTTTGCTTTGAAATTCTTCAAAATAAATGTTAGAAATAATATTCTGGGTTATAAAGCCTCTTCTCCTAACATTGTGCAGCAGGAACTTTAGAGAAGGAAATTCTTCAAAAATCACATTTCCCCCCCCCCCTTTTCCCAAGCCTCCACTACTGCCAGTCACAGAAAAATGTTCAATTTCCAAGCCACATGGAGCCGATTCCAGAAATTTGGAGAGGCCGAAGAGATCCGGGCGCTACCTGGTATCAAAGGATCAGAAGAGGCAAGAGATTACTCACCGAGGAGGAGCGGCTGAAGAAGCGACTTCTGTGCCGTCTCCGTCGCCGTTTCCGTCGGTTACTCTTGCAGTTCCGGTAACTGCCATCCCGGGACCGCTGGTACTCATCGGAAGGACGATACTCGGGCTCGTAGTAGGCATCCCCGCCCCGGTTGCTGTAGCCGTCTCGCCGGTAATCCTCTAGGTATCGCCGGTCGTAGGCACGTTGGTCGGATGAGTGATCGTCGTAACTGGAGGAAGAGCGGAATTCAGGAAGGTGATCCAGAAAACGACTTTGCGGTTCACTTAACAACGGCAAGGATCTGCTTAACAATTAGGCCCCAAAGGTCGTAAACTCAGACACGGCTCTCTTAGCAACTGCTCTTGCTCAGGAAGGGAAGTTTTACTCTCAGGGGCTGCCCCAAAGAAGAGGGAGTCAAGCTCTTCTCCAAAGCTTCTGAAGGCAGGACAAGAAGCAACGGATGGAAACTCATCAAGGAGAGAAGCAACCTAGAACTAGGGAGAAACTTCCTGACAGTTAGAACAATTAACCAGTGGAACTGCTTGCCTCCAGAAGTTGTGGGTGCTCCATCACTGGAGGTTTTGAAGAAGAGACTGGACAGCCATTTGTCTGAAACGGGATAGGGTTTCCTGCCTGAGCAGGGGGTTGGACTAGATGACCTCCAAGGTCCCTTCCAACATCATCATCATTATAGTTTCAATTGTGGTTGTAAGTTGAGGACTACTATTCATTACAGCAGCATTGGAAAAAGTGACATGGCTATTTTTCACACATACAACCGCTGCAAGCATCCCCACACGCTCACGTGATCGAAATTCGGCCGCTTAGCAACTGACTCATATTTATGACGGTTGAGGTGTACCCAGGTCAGGGGACTCCCTTTTGCGACCTTTGACAAGCCCAGTCCGTGGGGAAGCCAGGTTCGCTCAGCAATCGCGGTACTAACCTAACTGCAGTGATTCCCTTAATAACTGGGGCAGAAAGTTTGTAAGATGAGGCAAAACTCGCTTAAGCGAATGGGAATTGGGGGGCTTGCTTCTGGTCATAAGCCGAGGACTGCCTGAACTGCACCTTCTGCTTTGGGGGACTCGCTCACCTCCGCGATCGGACGTGATAGCTGTCGTCCCGGTGATGCCACCGCTCGCTGCTGCTCGACCGGGAACGACTCCGCCGCCGCTTGTGTTTGCGGCTTCTGTAACACTCGTGGTAGCTGCCCCGGCTGCTGCGTTCTGAAGACAGAAATCTCCGAGAACGAGGCATCTGCGAGGGAAGGAAGGAACAGAACGAGAGGATCAAATGGTCCTGAAGGCGGGACAAGAAGCGACGGAGGGAAACTAACCAAGGAGAGAAGCAACCTGGAACTAAGGAGAAACTTCCTGACAGTGAGAACAATTAACCTGTGGAACAACCCGCCTCCAGAAGCTGTGAATAGATAAAATATTAAGGTAAAACCATAACAAAATCACGTTATTTATATGTAAGGGTGTACGTTTATACACACGTTGTATACAGCACGTTTAAACGTGTGTTATGTGCACACTTTTGAGAGCAAATTTCATTTCTAATGGGTGCCAATAAAAAAATGTCAATAAAGGTTATCTATCTATAAACCAGCTTAATATATCTTGAAACAAAGCACCTGCACAAACATACGCACTCAGCGCACACACACACACACACACACACACACAGAGTATATTGTTTGCTATGACATGAACGGCAAATAAATTAAATAAACGAAGATATGAGATAAAATAATTAAGGTAGCACCATATTAAAATCAGATAAATGAGATAAAATATAATAAAACCACCATAACACGGCACCTGAAGAGCTGCAAATAGGATGTTATGAACTGGCAGCTGGGGAAGCTAATTATGGCTAGTCCTCGACATACGACCGCAAGTGAGCGCCAACATTTCCGCCGCTAAGTGAGGCAGTTCTCAAGTGGGTCTTGCCCCATTTTAAACCTTGCTTGCCACAGTTGTTAAGTGGATCACTGCAGTTGTTTTTTTTATTAAAGAGTTTTACAAAAACAAAATTTTACAATATATCCCCAAATCCCTCCCACCCCAAACCCGCCCACTTCCCCCCCCACTTCCCAGAGCTAAATACAGGATTATAGTTACAATAATCATATTCTAAATAAAAATTATGCATAATATACAATTAACCAAATTCATAATGTGCTTTAACTCCCCTTTAACATAACTACAAACAACGTACCAATAACAATATCCCACTAAGATCTACTCATAAGCTAAATGGAACTTTTTAGTCCCATATTTGTTCTGAATATAATTTATCCATCTCCTCCAAACTGAGATATATCTTTCCTGTGAATGATCTTTCAAATAAGCAGAAATCTTAGACATTTCTGCAAGATTCGAAACTTTAAACACCCATTCTTCTATAGTGGGCAAACTATCCTTCTTCCAATATTGTCCCACCAGTAACCGTGCTGCTGTTATCATGTTCAACATCAAGTTAGTTTCTTTAACATCACAATCTACAACAATACCCAATAAAAACAATTGCGGAGAAAACTTTAATTCTTCCCAGCAATGATAATTGTAAAAAAATCACTGCAGTTGTTAAGTTAGTCACCTGGCTGTTAAGTGAAGCTGGCTGGTCGCAAAAGGGGACCATGTGACACACACACACACACACACACAGACAAACACACACACCGGGATACGGTGACCATCGTTAAGTACGAAACGGTTGCGCAGCATCCGAATTTCGATCCCGCAAAGGTCGTTAAGTGTGAAAAAGTCATTTTTTTGCGTGCCTCTGTCACTTCGAAATGGTCACTAAATGAACGGTTATAAGTCAAGGACTGACTGTAATTTGATAGGATACCTGAGGGTGGCTGCCAAAGAGAGCGACGGGTCCCCAAATCTAACAGGCTCCCCTCCAAAGCCCCTGCCTTCCTCAGATGTGATTTCCTGGTGGCCTCCTTTCCCTGCCCCTCCTCCCTCCCCCTTCCAAAGAAAGGCAACCTAGGACCCTCAATTGATTCCTCTCTGGCGATTTATTTATACAAATTTGTATCTCTGCCCCTCCCCCAATCTTAACTCTAGGCGGCTCAACCTGGGCAAGGCCCGGCCTACCTGGCAGGGACGTTGTGCACCAATCGCCCGCTAGGGCTCCTATTCGCTCTTTGGGGCGCTGGGCCGAGATGGAGGCCGCCTCGGCTGCTCGGCCGGCCTCTCCCGGGCCTGACTGGGGTCCCGGAGAAGAGGAGCCGCCGCCGCCGCCCACCCCGAGGCCTCCCCTGCCCGGCCCCGCCGCCTCGCCTCGCCTCACCCTCTTGGCCGTCAGCCCGGTGCGCTTGTCCCACAGGAAGTCCGTCTTGGCGGCGGCTCGTCCCTTCCCCGTCCCCCTCGTCGTCTTCCTCGCGGCTTCGCCTCAGCGTCCCCGCCGCCGCCGCCGCCGCCGCCCGGGGTCGCTCTGAGGAGCTGGCTGAGGGGACGGGAGAGGCCCAGCGCGCATGCGCCGCCACGCACGGGCGACGGAGGCGCGCCGCAAAAGCGCCGGAACGTCCCCCTGGGCCAGAGATAAGTGAAAAAGTGCAGAACGGTCCGCGCGTTTGGGGGGGGGGGAATCCGCATCGACAGCTTCCGGGTACGCTTCGCGAGAAACCTCTCTCCTCGCCTCCAAAAGGGGTTTATTTTGGTCTTACAAGAACGCCTCTAATTCGGGTTTGATATAGAAAGCGAGATGGGCATATATATGTATATGTATACTGTATAGTTATGTTATATATGTGAATGGTAACTGTGAATAGAATAGAGCTGGAAGGGACCTTTAGAGGTCTTCTAGTTCAGCCCCCCTGCTCAAGCAGAATGGGTATATATATATATGTTTTTAACTTTTGTATTGATTTTCTTTTAAATATCCTGTAAACCGCCCTGAGTCCTTCGGGAAAGGGCGGTATATAAATCTAAATAATAATAAATAAAATATACACACATACACACACACACACACACACACATATTTATATATATATAAATCTTTATTTCCTGTTTCAGCCTAACCGAAGGCCATCGACAGGCAGTAGTCACAACAGTGACAGCTCATATTTGTGTAATTTTTTTAGATTTATATATTTATATATATAAAATATATGTATGTGTTAATATATATATGTATGTATGTATGTATGTATGTATATGTATATATATATATACCCATCATCCCCAGCCCTCATTAGAAGGAACTGCCTCTGCCCTGCTGGCCGTGCCTAAGTTTAATTAGCTTGGTATTTCTAAAAAAATCCTCTCTCTCTTTTTGGGGTCGGGTGGGAAGGAGAGGTAAAAGAATATTTTGTAGCTCAGGGTTGAAATGAGAAGGGACAGGTGGTTTGCTTAAATACTAAAGCTTAATTAAATACTTCGTTAGAAACTTGGATTGGGCTCCCTACGTGTAGCCCACGTGCTTCAGGGGTCTTGCCGTTAAAAGCTAAAATATAAATTTTCCGAAAGAATCCGCAACGCTAACCGAAAGCTAAATCACTACGCTTATTGCACTTTCTCTCTCAAGAAAAGCAAACGCGCATGCGCAGCGCAGACCAGGAAACAGCTGGAACACGTGACCTCCGCCTCTGCTTCTGGCTAGCGATTGAATGGAGGGGCGGGGAGAATTCACCGCCACGCCCCTCGAGCCACGCCCCTTCCCAGTCGCTGCGTTCCTCGTGGGAAAATACATTAGAAGCGCAACTTATCCACGCGTGGAAAGTAGTGCAATCAACTCCCGCGGGACTAATCCTTATTTCCATTAAAAAAAAGAGTCACTATTTACTCATTAATTTATGCAAGTCTGATCAATTAAATAGATGTATTTTATTTTATTTAATCAATAATAAATAAAAGAGATAATTGTTACCTGTTGTAAGAATAAGATTTATTGCCAGTTTCAGGTCTTTGATCTTTTATAAAGATCAGCTGATTAGGCCATCAGTGTATACGACCGGATGGTGTGTGTCACAAAGGATCACAAAAATAGTGGGACTCCTAGAATGTTCAACGCCTGCCGTGGGCAACCTCACAAAATGGTGTCCAAAGTGGACATGAGTGGAGCATATCAGAAAGCTAAGCTCATATTATTACAGCAGCAAGAATGTCATTTGCCCAGAATTGGAAAAGGAGTGAAATTCCAGTAGAAAACGAGGTAATAAGGAAAATTTGGGAATGCGCAGAAATGGATAAATTAACTTTGGAAATTAAAAATAAAGACCAATCAGGTTACTACAAAATTTGGAATAAATTTTATCTTTGGCGGGAACAAAAGGAAGGTCTCTATTAGAATTTATAGATTGGTTGATTGTTCTAAGTATTGTATTATATATAATCGATATGTATTTTAAGTGTATTTTATGTGTACATATACATATGTGAATATTGTAGACAAGAAGGTATGTCAGTCCGTTTGTACCGTGTCCGATGTTTTAAATAATAAATTTAATAAAAAAAGAAAAAAAAGAAAGCTAAGCTCCAGAGACCCCTTTTTATTTCCTGAACAGGCTTCTGAGTTTGGCACTTGGCTTTTCGTTTGATGTTTGTCTGTTAAGAGGATTTTAAGGCATTAAATAAGGATTAGACAAGGTGTTGACTGATGTCCAGACACAGCCAGGATTTAAATAATCTAGCCACAGACACAACAATTCGGAAAGGGAGTCAGAAAAATGATGCCAAAGAGACATCCCGTGATGCTTATGAAATGTTTATTTTTAAGCTCGCCACACTTTTTGGCTGAGAAAAAAAAAGAAAGAAAGAGGTGGTTATCTGTAAAATAAGTAACATATTTAGTTTAGACAAAAATAGTAACTGCAACAACAGCCACAGTAAAAATTGTAACAGAACAGAATTGTTTACAGCAATAGCCACAAATATTCAGGATATGTTTGTAAATTATAACTATTTGTGGCTACCATGATTTTTTTAAATTATTATTTGTGTGTCCATAACAGCATAACAACAAGGGACGTGGTGGCTCAGTGGGTTAGGACGCTGAGTCTGTCGATCAGAAGGTCAGCAGTTTGGCGGGTCGAATCCCGAGTGCCGCGTAACAGAGTGAGCGCCTGTTACTCGTCCCAGCTTCTGCCAACCTAGCAGTTCGAAAGCACGTAAAAATGCAAGTAGAAAAATAGGGACCACTATGGTGGGAAAGTAACAGCGTTCAGTGCGCCTTTGGCGTCTAGTCATGCCGGCCACACGACCACGGAGACGTCCTCGGACAAGCGCTGGCTCTTCGGCTTTGAAACGGAGATGAGCACCGGCCCCTAGAGTTGGAAATGACTAGCATGCATGTGCGGGGGAACCTTTACCTTTACCTTTAACAACATGTTCAACAGTGTAACTAAATTTCCACTAAAACAGAAGAAATGCATGGAGGTGGCTGCCGTCATAAATTAGACACGATTACAGAAAATTTAATAACCCCTCCTTCCTTCCAGCTCCTACTCTACTCTACTCTACTCTACTCTATTCTATTCTATTCTTAGGAAGTATTTACTACTCCTTTCCAAAACCTGTCCTGGCACTTCTTCACTCAACCTATTTAATTATCATTGTTCAGCCAGCTTAATTCATAGAACAGGTTACTCTATAAATCGCTATTTGCAAAAACGATTGGGTTCTTAGGTTGGAAGATAACTTCAAATTAATTTCCTTTGGTTCTTCCAAGCTGACTTTAAGGTTGGAGGTGTTTCTTTCCTTTGACAAGTTTTCCCACGATTACTAGGTACTTAGGCTGATCCTAGGCTGCATTAACAGAGAGATAGAATCAAGATCACATGAAGTGTTAGTACCACTTTATAAAGACCCGTTAAGGACAAACCTGGAATACAGCATCCAGTTTTGGTCATCACAATGTAAAAAAGATGTTGAGACTCTGGCAAGAGTGCAGAGATGAGCAACAAAGATGATTAGGGGGCTAGAGGCTAAAACATATAAGGAACGGTTGCTGGAATTAGATAGGTCTAGTTCAGAGGTCTTCCAACTTGACCCTTTGATGGCTTCTGGAGACTTCAACTCCCAGAATTCTTCACCCAGGCACGCTGGCTGAGGAATTCTGGGAGTTGAAGTCCACAACCCATCCAAGAGCCAAGTTGGAAGAGCCCTGGTCTAGTTGAATGAAAAGTAGGATTAGGCGCAGGGGTAGGCAAACCTTGGCTCTTTGATGACTTGCGGACTTCAAAGGGGGAGGGCGTTCTCTGTGGGCGCGCCAGAGCTGTGGAACCGCTTGCCGGTTGAGCTCCGGATGGCCCCCGACCTTCACTCCTTCCGGCGGGATCTAAAAACTTACTTATTTGAGCAATCCGGCCTGGTTTGATGGGGTTGGGGTTGGGGTTTTTAACATGGTTTTAATTATCGTATATATCAGGCATAATATTTAATTGTTTTTTTTAAACTTTTGTACTTTGTTTTTTAATAAGTAAGCCGCCCTGAGTCTTTGTAAGCCGCCTGGTAAGTAAGTCTTTGTAAGCCGCCCTTGTAAGCCGCCCTGAGTCTTTGGAGAAGGGCGGGATATAAATGGAATTAAAATAAAAATAAATAAATAAATAAATAAATAAATAAATAAATAAATAAATATTTATTGCCCTGTACACCGCCCTGAGTCCTTCGGGAGAAGGGCGGTCTACACTTTTAATAAATCAATACAATTTAATAAATAAACTCCCAGAATTCCTAAACTCAGCATGGCTGATTCAGGAATTCTGGGAGCTGGAAGTCCCGCAAGTCGTCAAAGAGCCAAGGTTGCCTACCCCTGGACTAAGGGGGGTTGACAGGATAGCAGATCTCCTCCGTCATCGCTTCCCTCCGCCTCCCCTCCAGGCTCGGTCCCCAGGCTGCGGGGGAGGGAGTGGGCAAGTGGGGGGGGGGGCGCTGGGCGGCGGCTGACCCACTAGGCGGCGCCCGCCCGCCTCTCGCGCGTGTACCTGGCTGCAAGGCAGCGGCTCGGGCTGGGCTGGGCTGGGCTGGGCTGGTCGGGGGCGCGGACGGCACTGCCCTGGATGGCCCCCGCCGGCCGGAGGGGCTGAGAAAGGCCCGGGTGGGGGGCGAGCGGGTGGGGCATGAGCCCCTGCCCGTCCCGCCTGGCCCTGGAGCCGCGCCCGCCCCGCCGCCCTGCCCTTCCCTTCCTGGCGTCGGGCCTCCGCGCGGGGCGGCGGGAGGGATGCGCCCGCGGCCCCCCGGGCAAGGGCGTTTGAAGGGCCCGCTTGAGCGCTATGGATGCCGCCGCCGCCGCTTCCTCCTCCTCCGCCGAGCCCGCCGAGGCTCCGGCCCGACGGCCTGGCCCGGAGCCCCCGGAACCCCCGGGCTTCAAGGCGCCGGCCACCTTGCTGGATGGCGAGGCCGCCCTGTCCGGCGAGGGCGCCTCGCAGCCGCCCACGCGCAAAGGCTCGGCGGCCGCCAAGGGCGAGATGGCGCCGGCCCGCGTGGCCGAGCAGATCGTGGCCGCCGACCTGGCCTCGGCCGCCGCCGCCGCCGCCTCGGGCTCGGGCCCGGAAGAGCCGGGCGGCACCTTCGTGCGGCGCCAACTGGGCGCCCTGCTCCAGCCGGCCGTCAACAAGTTCTCCCTCCGCATGTTTGGCAGCCACAAGGCGGTGGAGCTCGAGCAGCAGCGGGTCAAGTCGGCCGGCTTCTGGATCATCCACCCCTACAGTGACTTCAGGTAAAGGGGAAGGACTCCTCGGCCCATGGGGCACTCCCCGCTGGAGAGCCCGCGGGGCCTCGGCTTGCTCGGCCGGGCGAAAGAATCGGCGGAGGCGGCGCTGTCCGCGGTGCTGAAAGTTCTCTCTCTCTCTCTCTCTCTCTCTCTCTCTCTCTCTCTCTCTCTCTCTCTCTCTCTCTCTCTCTCTCTCTCTCTCTCCCTCCCTCTCTCTCTCTCTCTCTCTCCCTCTCTCTCTCTCTCCCTCTCTCTCTCTCCTCTCTCTCTCTCTCTCTCTCCCTCTCTCTCTCTCTCTCTCTCTCTCTCTCTCTCTCTCTCTCTCCCTCTCTCCTCTCTCTCTCTCCCTCTCTCTCTCTCTCTCTCTCTCTCTCTCTCTCTCTCTCTCTCTCTCTCTCTCTCTCTCTCTCTCTCTCTCTCCTCTCTCTCTCTCTCTCTCTCTCTCTCTCTCTCTCTCTCCCCCCCGTCCCATGGTATCCTTGCTGGATGCACTACAATTCCCATCTCCCACTGGTGCTTTTTTTTTTCCCCGGAGAGGCCACTGGACTTCCTTGGCTCTGAAGACGTTTCGCTTCTCCTCCGACAAGAAGCTTCTTCGGCCCTGACTGGCTGGTGGGGAAGGGAAAGATTTATATGCCTTGCAGACAAGCTGGTCATTTGCATCCTTTCAGAGGGTTGTTGAGGCCACTTGGAGGTTTACCTGTGTCCTCGGCGTCACCTGAGTGGGGCAAATGGGTGTGGAACACAATCCTTTCAGCAGCTCCAAGAAGGCTCCACCCCCATTTGCAACCACTCGGGACACAGACAAACCTCCAAGTAGCCTCAACGACTCTATAAAAGAAGGCAAATGACCAGCGGTCTGCAAGGAGTATAAATCCTTCCATTCCCCCACCCTCCAGTCAGAGTGGAAGAAGCTTCTGGGAGGAGAAGCAAAATGTCTTCCAAGAAAGAACGTCCAGTTGCCTACTGAAAAAGCATCTTTGGGACAACCAGGACCTGGATCTCCATACACAATTCCCATGGGTCACGCCTCGGACAAGGCGGAGGAACTGCTGGGCTGGGAATGGCTGGTGGGAAGTTATTTTCTGGGGGGAAGTTATCCAGGTCTCTCTCTCCTTCCTCTGGGTGAGGGCACTCTGGTGAGAGTCTGGTGGGAGTGGTCAACCTGGGCTGTGCATTGTCTTAGGGACAAGGGTCCAGTTGAGCAGGTCTGATATAGATGGCACCCTCATTACCAGTTTTTTGGGGGGGTTACTTTGCTTCTTCCTGTCCCTCAAGGGGACGGGAATCCTCTACCGGTAGTTCTCGACTTAACGATCACATCCTGTAGATTAGCATTTCTGTTGCTAAACCAAGGCGGTTGCTAAGTGAGTTGCGCTTGACCTACGACCTTTTCTGCTACGGTGGTTAAGCGAATCACCGTTGTTAAACGAATCACAAGGCCGTTAAACGAATCCGGCTTCTCCCATTGGTGTTGCTTGTTGGAAACCAACTGACCCAGGGACGCCGTGAATGTACGCCAGTTGCCAGGCACCCAAATTGTGGATCGCACGACTTGGGGCGTCGTAATGGAGAGGAGGGTTTGTCAGTCACTTTTTCCCCCCCCAGCACTGTTTCAACTTCCAACGGTTGCTAAATGAACGGCTGTAAGTCAAGGACTATCTGTATTTAAGCAAACGTGATGCTCTTGTTTGGGGTTCATTTTGTTTAGTCCGTGTTGATCGTCCCTTTCAAAGGCAACCAAAGTCCTCCTTAGCAAGGCACTTCTGAAATCATCTGGGGGTCCTGTTCGAAGACACACACACAGACACACAAACACACACACCCTGATGGTCAGCTAAAGGCCTATCTTGCAAGGCTACTGTGAAGATAACAATGAGTCTTTCATCCTAACTTCAAACTCTGTGGGGGAAACACACAATCATTGTTCGTTGCACTAAAAAGCCTCCGTTTACTCTCTGAGTAATTATTAATTGCAGCCACTAAGAAGTTTCAGATGTAGCTCAAGAGAGGCTGTACCTTCAGCAAATAATTCACGATAATGTCTTGCGAGGGACCAGCTCATCGTGATACAGTGATCAAGTTCAGACATGATCTTAAGCATTTCTGGACCTTCTTTGACTTGGGATTAATGTCATGATGAGAGAGAGGAAATAAATGCTAGTTGGTTTTCAAACCACTGAGGTTAAAACTGACCCACACTGTAGACTGTCTTGCTTGGCATTTAAAAAACAGAAAAACAGAAGATAATGCAGCTCAAGCTTTTCCCTGGAGAACCGTCTTTGGTCAAAATAGACTATTATGGGCTGGAAGCATGCATAGCTCAGCTGCCATTCTGGAAGTTATAGGGGGAAATAATTCCTTTGGAGAATAGCCTGACTGCTTCTTCTTTGGGGCAGCCCCTGAGATATTGGAAGGCTGCTATCATCTCCCCCCTCATCCTTCTTTTCATTAAACTAGACATTCCCAATTCCTGCAAACGTTCTTCGTAGGTTTTAGCGTCCAGTCCCCTGATCATCTTTGCTGCTCTGTTCTGCACTCTTTCCAGCGTCTCGACATCTTTTTTACATGGTGGTGACCAAAACTGGATGCCGCCTTCCAAGTGTGGCCTTACCAAGGCATGATAAACCAGGGTGTTTGTACGCGTGTTCGAAACGAGGGAGCTGTGTAAGATTGGGCTGGCTTTTGCCAAGCAAGGGCAAAACGGATCGGAAAGCTCCGCCAGCTTCGCAGAAAATGTAGCTTGGATAGGCAAAGGGGGTCATTATCCCATAAGAAGCTATTTCCTTTGCTCAAATCACTCCATATGTTTCTCAGCTTGTACATCGATCAGGGACAGATGGCTTTGTGGGAATCGGATAGAGTTTTTCGGTCTTTAGGATTCAACGTGGAATACTGTATGATTAAACCCGTGGATTACATCATGATCTTTATTGGATGATCAACACTCAGCCAGGGCCGGGCAGAATTAAGCTTTTGAGCTCTTGATGGGTGTCCACGAGAACAAATCAGCAGAGGCCTTTTCATTTTGGCGTCGACGTGTTTTGAGTTTTAAAAAAGAGACGAACCCGGTTTAATTTCTGCTTTCGGTGATATTTGTCTGATGGGTTTTTCCTTCGTTTTGCATCAAAGAGTAAAGGGGGGGGGGGGAAAGAGTTCATTTTTTTTCCTCCTGGATTCATATCTCCTTCAAGAGAGAGTAGGATTTTTTATGGTGCCCCTGAGGTCAGGCAGAGTGCAATTGTATCCATACACTGTCCAGTTTTTTTTTAGATTAGATTAGATATTAGATTAGATAACCTTTATTGTCATTTTGTCCTGTGGGCACAATGGCACACATTAAAAATGAAATTTAGTTGCTTCCTCTCAAAGTGTACATTTGTACACTTTAAGCCTCTCTTGCCCAGAGGTGAGAAACCTTTGCCCCCCCCCCACCAAAAAATGGAATTAAAAGTTTAGAAGAGAGAGTTAGAAATGGTGCAAAGTCTTTGGCTGAAGGCAGCCACACCCTCATATTTCAATTTCATTTTCTCTAGAGCTCCTTTCTGGATCACGTTGCCATGTAAAAAGGTAGTGAGGGGTAGTGGTTAAGGGGTTGGACTAAGAGTTCTCAGCAAAAACGAGTCCATAGCTGGCTTCCCTGAACAGCCACTGTGTCCATTTTACAACCACCGCATTTACTTAATGACCACCGCCCCCCCCCCAAAATTCATAAAATCCGGTCGGCCACACGGAGGACCCCGTTTTATGACCATTGGCTCCATTATGGTCATAAACTGGGGACTTCCTGTACTGAGTCCCGAGGTTGATCACAAAGGCTCAGCCGGAGCCTCATCTCCTGGGCCAGAGCCAGACTCTAAATCATGGCTGATAACAAACCCGGTTTGAACGATTCTCGCTCAGGTGAGGCTGACTGATCCAGCCCCGTTTTGGCTTTTTTTTTTTTGTTTTTGGTTTTTTTGCCTTCCAGGTTTTACTGGGACTTGATCATGCTGCTGTTGATGGTTGGGAACTTGATCATCCTGCCCGTCGGGATCACTTTTTTCAAGGACGAGAACACGCCCCCCTGGATCGTCTTCAACGTCCTCTCGGATACCTTTTTCCTGGCCGACTTGGTTCTGAATTTCCGCACGGGGATTGTGGTAGAGGACAACACCGAGATCATTCTGGACCCCCACACCATTAAGATGAAGTATCTCAGGAGCTGGTTCCTGGTGGATTTCATTTCTTCCATCCCGGTCGATTACATCTTCCTCATTGTAGATCTGGAGACGCAAGTGGATTCGGAAGTGTATAAGACCGCCCGGGCGCTCCGTATCGTCCGTTTCACGAAAATCCTTAGCTTGCTACGTCTTCTTCGGCTCTCTCGCCTCATCCGCTACATTCACCAATGGGAAGAGGTAAATCTCCCGTAGGAAAGGCAGGGAAACGTATCTCTGTTTTTTATCCTGTGGTCATAAATGTGATTTTCAATAATAATAATAATAATAATAATAATAATAATAATAATAATAATAATAATAATAACAACAACAACAACAACAACAACAACAAACAACAACACCATAATAATAATAATAATAATAATAACAAACAATAACAAAAAACCCTAATAATAAATAATAATAACAACCAAACAACAACAAACAACAAAACCATAATAATAATAATAATAACAAACAATAACAAAAAACCCTAATAATAAATAATAATAACAACCAAACAACAACAAAACCATAATAATAATAATAATAATAACAAACAATAACAAAAAACCCTAATAATAAATAATAACAACCAAACAACAAAAACAAGAACAACAATAATAATAATAATTCCAAAAAAAAAAGAAAGTCCAGTTGCCTTGGGAAAAAGCATCTTTGGGATAACTATGACCTGGAGCAGGGCTTCTCAACCTTTTCACCCATTGTACCACTTTTAGGATATGGCAACATCCAAGTACCACCAGTCGCCTAGCTCCAGCCCTCTCTCGCTTAGGCTTGTGCGGTGCTGCCAGCAGTTCATCTCATTCCCCTCCCCCGCTACCACTTTTCTAGGATGATCGCGTACCACCAGCCAGGTGCCAATGTACCACAGGTGGTACCCTGGTTGAAATAGCCCTGACCTGGAGGAAGGAAAATCTCCACGGTCATTGTCCGAAGATGACCTGTAAACCACGCACAGGAAGAACGTGGGTTCGATCAGCTTACCGTGTCCCCCTTGCGTTCCCAGATTTTCCACATGACCTATGACCTGGCCAGCGCCGTGGTCCGGATCTTCAATCTCATCGGGATGATGCTCCTCCTGTGTCACTGGGATGGCTGCTTACAATTCCTGGTCCCCATGTTGCAAGACTTCCCTGAAGACTGTTGGGTTTCCATCAATCACATGGTGGTGAGTTGTTGCTGTTTTTCCCCCCTCCTCCTACATCTGTCGGACAAAATGGGCCAGGGTGAGCAGGCAGGAGAGAGTCCCGCCATTCTGCGAAGCAGAACAGAAATAACTTTTGAGACTCGGTGGCAGGAAAAATCAGCTTCAAAAAACACACCGGTGAGTTCCGCTCTCTTTTTTTCCTCCGGCCCCTTCAGAACGACTCTTGGGGAAAGCAGTATTCGCACGCTTTGTTCAAAGCTATGAGCCACATGTTGTGCATTGGCTACGGGCAGCAGGCCCCCGAGGGTATGACCGATGTCTGGCTGACCATGTTGAGCATGATTGTGGGTGCCACCTGCTACGCCATGTTCATCGGCCATGCCACTGCCCTCATCCAGTCGCTGGACTCCTCCCGGCGCCAATACCAGGAGAAGGTGAGCAGATTTCCACCGGGGGGTTGCCAAATTCTGCGGCTTGCCAGTGCTAGCTTCTCTCTGGCGAGATGGAGAGAAAAAAAAACCTCCAAAACATTTGTCTCCATTGGTATTTCATTCCGAAGATTAAAATCCAAAAGGAAAAGGAGGGGGGGAAAAATGAACGGAGGCAAAAACTGAAACTCTTTTAAAAAGACAAACATATCTATCATCCCCCCCCCAGTTGAATAGATAGATAAGTACAGTAGATAAGTAGAGAGATGGATCTAATTAATTTGGGGAGATGTTTCTCTTGGCTGAATGTAAGCTTTTTCCGTCCCTCCATTTCTAGTATAAGCAAGTGGAGCAGTACATGTCCTTCCATAAGTTACCGGGAGACACGCGTCAGCGGATCCACGAGTATTACGAACACCGATACCAGGGGAAAATGTTCGACGAAGACAATATTCTGGAAGAATTGAGCGAACCGCTAAAAGAGGTACAAGCCACGAAGGAAAGGCAATTGCGCTTAGTGCAGGCTGGCCAGTTTTGCAGCAAGTTCTGTTTTTAAATGGTTTTAAATGTCAGAAATGGGATAGGGTTTCCTCCCTGAACAAGGGGTTGGACTAGAAGACCTCCAGGGTCCCTTCCAACTTCTTCTTCTTCTTCTTCTTCTTCTTCTTCTTCTTCTTCTTCTTCTTCTTCTTCTTCTTCTTCTTCTTCTTCTTCTTCTTCTTCTTCTTCTTCTTCTTCTTCATCATCATCATTATTATTATTATTATTATTATTATTATTATTATTATTATTATTATTATTATTATTATTATTAATTTCCAGCAGCACTGATAAGATTCTAGTTGTCCAATTGGGTTCTTCTCTGTCCCAATGTGCTTCTGTTTGGGATAGGAAAATTTTATCCATTTGCTTTCTCTTTTTTTTCTTTTTTAACACACAATATTTTTGATCGGGACAAATGCAGTATTAGATCTGGAGAAAACATTGTAAGAAAATATTGTAAGTGCCCCGGTTGTCTTTTTATAACGCCCAATTCGCCCCGATCGGAAGCCTTTTTTTTTCCCCCTCCCCTCTCTCCTCTGTCAGTTCCTGATTTTCTTCTCCTTCCTTCGGAATTCCGTCCCTCCTTCAGGAGATCATCAATTTTAACTGCCGGAATCTGGTGGACAACATGCCTCTCTTCGCCAACGCGGATCCCAACTTCGTGACGGCGATGCTGACCAAGCTGCGCTTTGAGGTCTTCCAGCCGGGGGATTTCATTATCCGAGAGGGAACGGTGGGGAAGAAGATGTATTTCATACAACACGGCGTGGTCAGCATCCTGACCCGGGGCTCCAAGGAAATGAAGCTTTCGGACGGATCTTATTTCGGGGGTAGGTTTTTCTTGCAGGGGGGGAGGGGGAGGAACGACGAGATTTTGAACGGCTTCTCCGAGGGGGCCTGTCAAGAGGTTTGGCTCTTGCAAAGGTGTCTGTAAGTCTCTCTCTCTCTCTGTGTGAAAGCCAACTGGGTGACTTTGGGCCCGTCACCGGGAGCTGGTGAGTTCTAGTTCCGCCTTAGCGTGACAGTTGGCTGACTGACTTTGGGCCAATCACCAGGAGAGGGCGAGTTCTAGTCCCGCCTTAGGCACGAAAGCTAGCTAGCAAATCTTCAATAAATACCTTGAAGTCAATAAATAATAATAGAATAGAATAGAATAGAATAGAATAGAATAGAATAGAATAGAATAGAATAGAATAGAATAGAATAGAATAGAATAGAAAATATGGAACGGAACGGAACAGAATAGAATAGAATAAGAGACAATGGAATGGAATAGAATAGAATACAGAATAGAATACAGAATAGAATACAGAATAGAATAGAATAGAATAGAATAGAATAGAATAGAATAGAATAGAATAGAATAGAATAGAAGACAATGGAATGGAATAGAATATACAGAATGGAATAGAATAGAGTTGGGAGGGACCTTGGAGGTCTTCTAGTCCAACCCCACCCCCGCTTAGGCAGGAAACCCTGTGTTCTTCTTCTCCTTTGCCCCTGCAGAGATCTGCCTTCTGACCCGGGGCCGTCGCACGGCCAGCGTTCGGGCCAACACCTACTGCCGCCTGTATTCCCTTTCCGTGGACAACTTCAACGAAGTCCTGGAGGAATACCCGATGATGCGTCGAGCCTTTGAAACAGTTGCCATGGATAGGCTGGACCGAATAGGTGAGGGGGTGGAGGGATGGAGGACTACAGGGCCCGTAGGTTGTCTCGCTGGGCCCATGAGACTCCTCACAAAATCAGTGAAGTCCCAACAAAGGAGAACCACTGCAGGAGAACCTCTGAGGGGATCTTCTGATAGATGCTGAGGAGATGTTAGCTGTTCAATCCTGCTCTGAGCTGATCTCTCCTGCTGATGTATATGTCAGAAATTTCCTTCTTCTCCTCCTCCTCCATCCTCGTCTCCTTCTCTGTCTCCTCCTTCTCCTTCCTCTGCTCTTTCTCCTCCTCCTCCTCCTCCTCCACCTCCTCCTCCATCCTCATCTCCTTTTTCTCCTTCTTCTCCACTACCCCTTCTTCTTCTTCTTCTTCTTCTTCTTCTTCATCTCCTCCTTGTTCTCTATCTCCATCTCCTTCTCCTTCTCCTCCACCTCTTTCTTCTCCTCCTCCTTCTCCATCCTCACCTCCTTTTTCTTCTTCTCCACCTTGTTCACTATTCCCATCTCCTTCTTCTTTGTCTCCTCCTTCTTCTCCTTCTCCATCTCCTCCTCCTCGCCATGCCAATGCAGTTCATCTCCATCTCAAGCAGCTCTCCCAAGTTTCGTCCGCACTCCAGTGTGGCCTCTGATCCTCTTTTACGTCCACCCACAGGAAAGAAAAACTCCATCCTATTGCGGAAGAGAGCGGAGCACAGTTCCAGCACGGTCAACAATGAGATCATCCAACAGATCGTCAAGCATGACCAAGATATGGCACACAACATCCAGGACCTCCAGCCCATGACTGCCGGCCGGGAGCTGAGCGGCAAGCCGGTTATCTGGGAGCCACTGGTCCACGCGCCGCTGCGGACTGCGGCCGCCACCACCAGCGTGGCCATCGCACTGACACACCAGCAAAGTCTGGCCACCCACATCTTCCTCCCCCCTTCGTCCATCTCCAGCCCCCTCTCCCCCGACTCGGCTGCTCTCCTGCACCACCCCCGCCGCTCTCAACCCAGCCTGGGGTGTTCCCGGCCCTCCTCCGTCAGCTCGCCTGCCTCAGGGGCGCAGTCCCACCTCCAGACGCCCGCAGCCGGCTCGCCGTGTTCTCCCGTGGTTCAGTGCATGTCCCCCTTGGGGAGTACACTGGGCAAAGGTCACGTCCCGCCGCGGCCTGTTCAAAAGGGGGACCCCATCCCTGGAATGAGCCAGCCTCAGCTGTCCAAAACGCGGGGTACATCAGTCTCCACCTCTCTCTTGCAGCAGGCAGCACACAGCACGTCTGTCCCGCCAGGACGAACTCTGCACTACAGCCTCTCTCGGGCCACCGGCTCCCATATTTCCCTGTTCTTGCAGCCTCAGCAGATGGTCAAACATCGGAGTTCCCAGGGTCTTTCGGCAGGATGTCTCACGCAGGACGTCCGGCCGCTTTCGGCTTCTCAGCCTTCCTTGCCAAACCGTCTCGCCCAACCCTTGGACATGGGGTCGTCCCAGCAGGCCCGGAAGTCAGCCAGGAACATCACGTACCGTTCCTCTCCGTCGGTTCCCGGTCTGTTAGGGAAAATGAGCACGGGGGCCGCTGGGCAGCCTGGTTCCTCCCAGCAGGCCCCTTCAGGGTCCAGCCGGTCGGTGAGTGGGGCCACCACCCCTCAGTCGCCTGCCTCCGCTCCGCGGCACGGCACGGCACCTTCCCGCAAGGGCTCCGTAGCATTCAGTCCTGACGTCAACACGGGGAAACCGAAGCTGCCGTCTCATATGTGAAACCAGGGTAAACACAGAGCTGCTAGTCCCTTCGTGGGCAGGCCTTGGGGGCTGAGCTGGGGTGGGGGCAAGGAAAGAGACACGCCGCACAATCCTGAGGGCAGATCTCCAGGCCTGGCCGAAGTCTGTCGGAGGGGGGGCTAGGAAGCATTTCTACACGGAGATCCGACAAAAGAGGAGCAGACACCATCAGCTACCCAAGATACGATCAACACGTCGGCTAGCAAATTCCCTCGGGTAAAACAAAGGCTGACCTGTCCATCATCGGCTTTGTAACACTTGCTCACAAGTGTGTTTTGAACCCTTCCTCCGAGACGCCCGTCGGCCTACGGGTCAAGTTAACCACAACGGCAAGCTCCTTGACCATCACGTTGTCAGTCCGCTGTAGCGGAAGAAGACGGAATCCTGAGCCAGATGATCTTCGGCGTGTCCATTTTCAACCACATCAAACGCCCCCCACACACCCCCGTTACTTTAGCGGACACCCCAGAGTAGAGTGTTTTTCCTGACCCCGCCTTTAGGAATCTTTTTTAACGACCAGATAATCGACGTAGTGACCTCTCTCTCTCTCTCTCCGCTCTTCGTGCCCCAGATTTGTGCAATATCCACCTCAAGATGTTTTGTGCGAGTATGCGTAACTGTAGGAATCCCGGTTCCGCGCCAGAGGGAGGGGATTATGGACTTCGTTTGCCCTATCCCTAAACCACTCGTGTCTCCCCTTCGTGGTGGACAGAGGAAGAAAAATCCATCGAATTCCCCAGTACAGATAGTCCCCGACTTACGGCAGTTCGTTTAGTGACCATTCAAAGTTACAACAGCACTGAAAAAGGTGACTTATGACCATTTCTCACACTTACGACCACTGCAGCATCCCCATGGTCAGGTGATCAAAATTCAGATGCTGGGCAACTGGTTCATATTTATGACGGTTTGCAGCATCTCAAGGTCACGTGATCCCCTTTCACGGCCTCCCGACCAGCAGAGTCAAGGGAGAAGCCAGTTTCACTTAATGACCATGTTCCTAACTTCCCAACTGAAGTGATTCACTTTACGATGGCGGCAAGAAGAGTGTAAAATGGGGCAAAACTCGCTTAGCAGCCGTCGGAAATTTGGGGGTCTGTTGCGGTCGTTAAGTCGAGGACTACCTGTAAACTTACAATGCAAGAAGAGGGTGGAGCTTGCATTAGGACATCACAATGCATCTTTTTTTGTCGTGGGGGCATTATAGTGGCGCCTGTGGCCCTAAGCTCAATTTTTGCATTGAGCCAGACTAAATGTTCCCAAATACCGAGCAGGTTTCCCATAATCCCTGGCTCCGGTAACACCTTGACTTGAAAGTGTCTGCCAATTTCCCTGCTAACATTTTGGAAACCATTGTGGTCTTGACTTGCCCTTTCAGGTTTTCACCCTCCGAAGGGTGGAACAAGAGAAAATGATAAAGCGACAATACTAGCCATCATTGCGGCGTACCAAATCTGGTTAAAGTATAGTCAAAGAGGCCCTTTGCAGTCTTATACTTAACTTGCATTCTTGGCCTACCCATAGATGGGGCAAAACTCACGTGACCAATTGTCTCGCTTAACAACAGAGATTTGAGGCGCAGTTGTGGACGTTAAGTCGAGCGACACGTGCAATTTGCCCGAAGGAGGAAAGTCCGTGGGCTCTAGGAAAAAACTCAACGGTGCCCGCTTTAAAACGACGTTTCGGCAAGGATTCCGGCACAGTGCACAGCCGCTGAAACCCTCCTTAACATACTTCTCTCTCTGCTTTGCGAACTCGTTTGTTAAAAAACGTCAGGAATGGAGCAGGATCCGTTTCCTGTCAAGAGTCAGGTTTACGGGCATGGTGCAATTCTCAAGGAGCATTAATCATTCCAGAGAATACGGCATGTATTCTTAAAATTAACCCTGCAACGGAAGACGGGGATCTCCTGCAAATTTTTTTTTCTCTCGGATAACTGTCCAGACAGAGGAGGGAGGCTCATTCCTTTGAATTATGCCCCAGTTCAAGAAAAGTTTCCTTGTCTTTTGAAGCGTCATTGAGCCGGTGGTCCTCCAGCTAATGGGTGGGGGGGGGGTCTTTGCTGCCAGCTGATCCACGCCATGAGCCACGGAAGAAGTTCAAGATAGCCCCGTGCTTTTATCCCTGTCAATTTATATCCCCAAAGGGTCTTTCCACAAAGACTTATAATCTAGTAGCAGAGTCTTAATTTTCCGTCCTTGTGCCTAAACTCTATCAGGGTCACCGAGTCCTTCAAAACAAATCGAAACGAAACCCACCCACCCACCCACCACCACCTGCACCCGATCTCTCTTCTCTTCCGGGAAAAGAGTCTCCTATGTGATCCAGCCATCCTAGGAACCGTAGTTTGTGATGTGCGTTCCGTGTGGGCTCTTTGCCCAAGCAGCCAAACTTTGATGTGACCGATGTTGCTTTCCGATCCAGCCAAGTTACCAATTTAGGGGGGGTAGAGTAACTGCCTGGAACTTTTTTCTCGACTTCTCTCTGATCATTTTTCCTCGTAGCAAGCTCCACTGCCATTCCCCCTCGCGCTGTAAAAATGCTTTTCTCTTTTTAGTACCTGGTGCTGTCGGGAGGGCGGTTTCGGAGGGGGTGGGAAAGAAAGGGACAGGGGGGCGCGCAGCGGCGTTGGCCTGTGGTCTCCAGCCGGAGAAAAAGAAGGGAACGGATCTTGGGCATTTTTTTCTTGGGTCTAGAGGACACCTTGCCAGGGGAAAACTCGCCGCGGCCTACTCGCCTTGGGAAAACTGGCTGCAGGACAATGGATGGAAGCTGATCAAGGAGAGAAGCCCCCTAGAATGAAGGAGAAGCTTCCTAACAGCGAGGACAATTTACCAGTGGAACAGCCTGCCACCAGACGTTGTAGGCATTCCATCACTGGAGGCGTGTAAGAACTGTTTGGACAGCCAGAACGGGACAAGATCTCCTGCTTGAGCAGGGGGGGTTGGACTAGATGACCTCCAAGGTCCCTTCCAACCCTTCCTGATTCTGTTCGTTCAACGTGGGATAACTCCACAGAGGGACGACGGAATTGCAGCGGGCCTTGTCTGGCTTAAGGTTTGAGCCTTCTCAAGTCCTCCGGGATGAGATGAGCTGCAACGCGACTTGTCCCGCTCTTCAGCTATCCCGTGTTGAATCGTTCTGCATGGGGGGGGGCTGTCCCGGGGACGAGTTGGCCGTGGCGAGTCGGTGGTGGAAAGACGGCAAGGGCGAGTTGTCCCATTCCATCCCGTCGCTGGGAAGAAAACCGCCTGGAGAACTAACGGGGTCCCTCCTGCACGCCCGGGGCAAGTCACGGTGCTTGTCTTGCTGTTTAGAGACTCACCCTTCCAGGCGAGTCTCGGCCAGCTTGGACCCACCCAGCAGATACCTCTGCGCTGCACACGGCCAGCGAGAGGGTCCTGAATCGCCTTCCTGACCCCTTTACCCTTCGCCCTTAGTCTCCTCTGGAAGGAGAATTCAATCGCGTAGACTGAAAAACATTCCAGAAGTCCTTGTTTACACTCGATCGGGTAGAGCCATCTGTAGCTGCTGTTCCCCATAGATACACCGTCGGGGGGGTGGGGGGTGGAAGAAGAGGTGCTCCCTTGTCTCGCTTGGCCTGGGGTGCGATAGCTTGTGGCGGTACCCATATCCGGGGCTCCCGGGGGGTGGTGGTTGGCACTTGGGTTAGGACAGGGGTAGGCAACCTTGGCTCTTTTATGACTCGTGGACTTGAACTCCCAGAATTCCTGAGCCAACACTGGCTCAGGAATTCTGGGAGTTCAAGTCCACGAGTCATAAAAGAGCCAAGGTTGCCTACCCCTGGGCTAGGATAACGTCCCTCCATACGAAGAGCAGATTGAAGAACAGGCCTCTTTCTGGTCGGCCTGGAGATGACCCACAGGTTCTCCCCGCAGAGCTTCGTCTCCGTGGGGTTTCTTTTTGCGCGGGTGCTGGCCAGGGGAGCCTCTTTATCCAACGAATCGCAAGGGAGCGCCAAGCGTGAATGCGTTGGGAGGGGGCCCCCCTTTGTGGGTCGGCCACTTCTGAGCTTGGGTGTACACGTGTGTGTGTGTGTGTGTGTGTGTGTGCACGAGCGCGTACGCCTTTGCGCGCCCGTCTCTGCGGTGTGAGTTTTGCGCGCGTGCCTGCCTCTGGATGTGCGCGCGATTATTCTAGGCACCAAAGACCACGACGAGCTCGCCACTTTTGCACGCCGCGTCGCTCGGTGTATGGAGCTTGTAGGTTTCATATCGCGAGGAGGAGAGTTTGAAGCTTGTTTGGGGTTTCCGGGGTTTTTTTTCTTTGTTTTTTTAAAAAAATTACGTTCGGTTTAGTTTGGTCGTTGTACCTCAAAGAGTTTTCAATAATAAAGAGAGACTCGAAGGCTGGGCTTCCGCGTCTTCCTTACGAAGAGCTCACAGCAGAGGACAGAAGCAGGGTGAGGGCTGCTGTGTTTTTAGCAGTCAAGAAATGTGCAAAAGTACAAGAATATATTCTGAAGTAGTCCCTTCCTGGAGGTGGGAAGGAAGGAAGGAAGGAAGGAAGGAAGGAAGGAAGGAAGGGAGGGAGGGAGGGAGGGAGGAAGGAAGGAAGGAAGGGAGGGGAAAAAAGGAAGGGAGGAAGGAAGGGAGGGAGGGAGGGAGGGAGGGAAGGAGGGGAAAAAAGGGAGGGAGGAAGGAAGGAAGGAAGGAAGGAAGGGAGGGAGGGAGGGAGGGAGGGAGGGAGGGAGGAAGGAAGGAAGGAAGGAAGGGAGGGGAAAAAAGGAAGGGAGGAAGGAAGGGAGGGAGGGAGGGAGGGAGGGAGGGAAGGAGGGGAAAAAAGGGAGGGAGGAAGGAAGGAAGGAAAAAGAAGGGAGGGAAGGAAGGAGGGAGGGAAGAAGGAAGGAAGGAGAAAGGGAGGGGGGGAAAGGGAGGGAGGGAGAGGAAGGAAGGAAAATGAGAAGAGAAAGGAAAGGAGGAAAGGAAAGGGGGAGAAAAGAAAAGGAGAAGAAAAAGAAGGAAGGAAGGAAGGAAAATGAGAGGGAAGGATTATCCCTGGTGAGCAGGCAATCCAAGATCTGATGTCTAAGCCATAATTCTAAACTTAATTTTAAAAACCTCGCCCCCCCCCCCCAGAGCAATCGGCTCTGCCGCCAGCCCGCCAACGCCAATAGCCATTCTGGCACATTTTGCCCGGGAGACCAAAAAAAGCAAGGAGGGAGATTTTCACGCACGTCTTTAAGCCAAAGGTGGAACCCAATCCCAACCACCGCGGGGCAGGAGACAGGCTGCCAAGCACAGGGAGCACAGCCTTCAGCAACCGGGGAGAAGGGGGGGGCGGCTTTCAGCCGGGACGACGCGGTGCTCACGGCACCTGCTGCACCCTCATGATGTTGGTGAAACCAGCCCCAGGCCGCCATCCGGTAACAACGATCACCACGTCTTCTGAGCGTAGGAAGCCTCGGACCCGGCCTGGAAGGGGGAGGGAGAAAAGGTGACTCAGGGGAGGGAGGGAAAGAGATAGATAGATAGATAGATAGATAGATAGATAGATAGATAGATAGATAGATAGACAGACAGACAGACAGACAGAGATGATAGATGAGGTAGGTTGATAGGTAAGGAAAGCAGGGAGGGAGGGAGGGAGGGAGGGAGGGAAGAAAGAAAGAAAGAAAGAAAGAAAGAAAGAAAGAAAGAAAGAAAGAAAGAAAGAAAGAAAGAAAGAAAGAAAGAAAGAAAGAAGCAAGAAAGAAAGAAAGAAAGAAAGAAAGAAAGAAAGAAAGAAAGAAAGAAAGAAAGAAAGAAAGAAAGAAAGAAAGAAAGAAAGAAAGAAGATACAGATGGAAGAAAAGAAGGAAGGAAGGAAGGAAGGAAGGAATATATAAGGGAGGCAGGAAAAGAGATGAGAGAGAGAGAGAGACAGATGATAGATCAGAGAGGAAAGAAAGAGAAAGAAAGAAAGAAAGAAAGAAAGAAAGAAAGAAAGAAAGAAAGAAAGAAAGAAAGAAAGAAAGAAGGAAGGAAGGAAGGAAGGAAGGAAGGAAGGAAGGAAGGAAGGAAGATAGACGGAAGGAAGGAAGGGATATATAAGGGAGACAGGAAAAGATCAGACAGACAGACACACAGCAGATAGATGGATAGAATAAAGGGAGGGAGGGAGGGAGAGAGAGAGAGAGAATCCATAGAATATCTGCTGGCGAAGTATGTTCATTCAACAGGTGGTGTTTTCCGGCAAGGCAGTTCAGCCTAGCAGGGGCCCTACCAGTGGGATATCGGCCAGCCCTAGAATTGACAAACGGCCTAAGAATTTCCTCAGAAACTCAAATTCCAGAAACTCACCCATCTCGATCCCAAACTGCACCCGGCGATCCACATCTTCCGCCCAGGTTTCCTGCTTAGCGCCGTGGCACACGACCGGGAAAACACCGCGGCTGAGGTGAGCTTGGCGGGCCACCTGTTGGTCCCGCGTCACGGCGATAATGAGAGCCCGAGGCCGGTAGCGGGAGAGGATCTGCGCAGACCTGGATTTGGGCAGAGACTCAGGGTGAAAGGGAAAGAGAATCGCCCCTGCCAAATTTGTGGGAAATTCGAACCCGGGACTTTGCTCCTTACTGGCATCCTGACCGCTCCGTTCTGACAACCCCGTCCGCCCGCCCGGGAACGCTGGCCTCCGTCATTTTGTGCACGCTGCTAACGGCCCCAGCGGACCCCCAACCTCCCCCCCCTCTCCCTTGTGCAACAAGCAAGGAGACCCCCAATCTTGGGCTTGCCCTTCTTCTCACCTGCCGCTGGCGGTCAGGACGATGATGGCCGCTGCGCAACATTTGAACGAGGCCTCCACGGCCCCGATGGCGGTCACCTCGGTGGGATCTTGGCTTAAGGGCGTCAGCCTCCGCAACTCCTGGAAGAGCTGGTGGTGGTACATGGCGGCTTCGGCCTCTCGGGCGATCTGTGCGTTAAAGGAGAGAAAAACGCAGAAAAGCGTGTTGTCGTTTTTCCCCCCTCCTCCCTTCTTTCTCTTCTGCCATGCCCAGGCCAATCTTTGGCTAGTGAGCTTCCCATTCCCATTACCGCATGCTGCATCCGCACAGCCTCCACCACGTAGGCCCCCTTGGCTGTCTCCCCGGACAGCATAATGCAGTCGGCCCCATCCAGGACGGCGTTGGCCACGTCGCTGCTTTCTGCCCTGGTGGGACGAGGTTTTTTGATCATGCTCTCCAGCATCTGTCCAAAGAAAGTGGCATCTCAGCTCCGTGAAGTCAGACTGGGGCGGAGGGTGCTGGCTGGGGGATTCTGGGAGTCGAAGTCCACCCATCTTAAAGCATTCAGGCTATGGAATTCAAGGAGTTGGGAGTCCCCCCCCCATCTTAAAGCAGGCTGGTTGGTGGATTCAGGGAGCTGAAGTCCACCCCTCTTAAAGCAAGCTGGCTGGGGGATTCTGGGAGTTCAAGTCCACCCCTCTTAAAGTATGCTGGCTGGGGAATTCTGGGAATTGAAGTCCACCCATTTTAATTCCAGCTGTCTGGGGAATTCTGGGAGTTGAAGTCCACCCATCTTAAAGCCTGCTGGCTGGGGAATTCTGGGAGCTGAAGTCCACCCATCTCAACATTTCTCCCTTACTTGCAGGGCCAATGGGAGACCGTCCTCTCTATCCACCTCCAATTATCCCCACTCGCCCAGCAGAGGTCCTCCTTTTGAGTCCCTTCTATGAAACAGCGCCACCTGTTGGTTGAAGGAGCCTAACCCGCCAGGTGTGGCATTTTGTGCAGCTCACCTGTGTGGCGCAGATAACCGGTTTTCCCGCACGGTTGCACCGGCCAATCATCATCTTCTGAGCCAGGAAAACCTTCTCGGCGGGGATTTCAATCCCCAAATCCCCACGAGCCACCATGATGCCATCGCTGGCTTCCAGGATCTCATCAAACCTCAAGACAAGATCAAAGATTACAGCTGAAGCTCAGCCTGCTGGAAGGCTACAGGTGGTCCTCAATTTACGACATTCGTTTAGCAGCCAAGGTTACAACTGCACCGGGAAAGGAAAAAAGTGGCATGTGACTGCTCCTCGCACTTACGACCATCACAGCATGCCCCACAATCCGGTGGTCCGATTTTGGGGGTTGGCAAGGATGCATTTACGATGGTTGCGGCATCCAGAGGGTCACATGATCCCACTTTGTGACCTTCCCAAGCTGGCTTCTGATGAGCAAAATTCACGGCGGGGGGGGGGGGAGTCCGGAGTTGCTTAGCGATGGCAAGACTCACTTAGCAACTGCGTTGATCTGCTTTAATGACCACGCCATATAATGAGGTATGACTCTTTTTAACCATCACCTGGCTTAGCAACAGAGATTCAGAAGGAAGGAAGGAAGGAAGGAAGGAAGGAAGGAAGGAAGGAAGGGAAGGAAAGCAGAATAACAGTGTTGGAAGGGATCTTGGAGGTCATCTAGTCCAACCCCCTGCTCAGGCAGGAGACCCTGTACCATTTCAGACAAATGGCTGTGCAGTCTCTTCTTAAAAACTTCCAGCGTTGGAGCATTCACAACTTCTGGAGGCAGGTCATTCCACTGATTTTTGCCCTAATTTATGACCTCTCTTGCCCTGGTTGTTAAGTGAATCACTGCAGACAGAAAGTTTGTCACACGGTCGTTAAACGAATCTGCCTTCCCCCCACTGGCTTTGCTTGTCAGAAGGTCGCAAAAGGGGGATATCTCTCTCTCTCTTTCTCTCTGTCTCTCTCTCTCTCACACACACACACACACACCCCGGATACTGCGACCATCATAAATACGATTCAGCTGCCAGGCTTCTGACCTTCGATCGCGTGACCACGGGGGAATGCTGCAACGGTCGTTAAGTGTGAAAAGGGGTCATGCGTTGCTTTTTTTCAACGCTGTTGTAAGTGTGGTCACTAAATGAAGCGTGTGAGTCACGGACTGCCTGTAGGTCCAGAAAAAGAAGCTTTTGAAGGCTACCTCTTGACCCCCTCGTGGTTTTCGATTTTGCTGATGATTTTGATGTGGTGGCCGCGTTCGCCCAGCGCCTGCCGGATGCCCATCACATCGCCCGCCTTGCGGATAAAGGAGGCGAAGATCATATCCACCCCCTGTTGCACCCCGAACTCCAGGTCCTCTTTGTCCCGCTGGGACAAGGCTGGCAGGTCCACTTTAGCCCCCGGCAAGTTGACTCCCTTCCGGCTACAGAGCATCCCGCCATTCTCCACCTCGACCGCACAACTGTCGGGACCTAGTGGTTAGCGAACAGACGAGGGTGGGCGAGGAAGGCGGGGACACAAAATAAGGAATGAAGATTTCAGTTGGATCTGGAAGAGCGACGCCCCCTTTAAAACCATACTTTTTTAAAGTAACTTTTTTTTAAAAAAAAATCAGCGTGCTGGCTAGGGGATTCTGGGAGTTGAAGTCCATTCACCTTAAAGCAGCCTGGCTGGGGGATTCTGGGAGTTGAAGTCCACCCCTCTTAAAGCAAGATGGCTGGGGGATTCTGGGAGTTGAAGTCCACCCCTCTTAAAGTTGCCAAGGTCTAAGGAGCTAAAGGGATCCACCCGCCCAATGGGAGAACACTTACGGAGTTCCTTGACCAGTAAGGAGATCTGCCCGTCATCAATGAAGATCCGTCCGCCAACCTTAACCACTTTCGGCAAGTTGGCGTAATCCACCCAAACTGTCTGCGAATCACATTGCTCCCGATAGGCCGGATCGGTGGTCACGATCAGGTGGGATCCTTTGACCAGTTCCACTTCGTTGTTCTCGCCCTGGAAAAAAAGATCCAGGAGCGGGATGCAAGGAAGTGTTACTCCCGTAACAATTGGCCTTCCTTAACAACACCGGTTTGAGACTGGGGGAAAATAAAAGAAGTTTTAAATTTATCCCTCCATCTTACCCCTTTAACCAACCCTGTCCGGATTTCAGGGCCTTTGGTGTCCAGAGCGATGGCCACGGGCCGGAAGAAAAGAGGATTCCTGGCGAAGCTTTGGGTTGCTTCCCGGATATTTGCAATGGACTTTGCGTGGTACTGAAATGAAATGCAATTGAATTCAAGGTCTGCACCACTTTGCCCCCCTGGTTGCCATCTCAGAAATCCCTTCCTTCCCTCCTTCCCCTAATTCCTCCCTCTCTTCTTTCCCCTGTAATTTCTTCCTTCCTTCCTTTCTCCTTTCCTTCCACTTTCTTCCTCCCCTCCTTCCTCTCTCCTTCCATTCTAATCCCTTCCTCCCTGCCTGTTTGTTCCTTCTTTCCTTTTTCCCTTCCTTCCTTCCTTTCTCCTTTCCTTCCACTTTATTCCTTCCATTCTAATCCCACCCTCCCTGTCCATTCCTTCTTCCTTTCCTTTCCTTCCTTCCTTCCCTCCTTCCCCTAATTCCTTCCTTCTTTCCCCTCTAATTTCTTCCTTCCTTCCACTTTCTTCCTTCCCTTCTTCCTCTCTCCTTCCATTCTAATCCCTTCCTCCCTGCCTGTTCCTTCCTTCCTTCCTTCCTTCCTTCCTTCCTTCCTTCCTTCTCCCCCCCCTCTAATTTGTTCTTTCCTTCCTCTCTCCTTCCCTTCTAATTCCTCCCTTCTCGGTACCTCGTGCGATCCATGCGAAAAATTAAGCCGTGCAATATTCATGCCAGCTTTGATCATTTCACGCAGCATCTCCACCGACTGCGATGCTGGGCCTACAATGGAGAGAGAGAGAGAGAGAGAGAGAGAGAGGAGGAAAAAACTGCTTTCTGGGGAGCCTCCTCAGGGCAAGACAGACCCTCAAAATTGTCAGGTTCCCCTGCATTCTGCCAATTCTACAGCCCTTTCGATTTTGCCCAAAGCATCCTTCTTGCAAAATCGCACGGGGACCGCCGAGGGAGGGGTGTGTGTGTCGGTCCCTGTCCTTCCCCACCCATCTTCCCCATCCCTTTCCCACAATGCATTTCACCTCAAAGCCACACACACACACACACACACACACCCTCACCGATGGTGCAGACGATGCTGGTGCTCCGGGCGGTGATGGGCTCGGAGTCAATATCCAGCAGGCACAGGTGCTCCAAAAAGGTGTCGGCCATGGAGGAGGGCAGCTGCTGCTGTTGGAAGAAAGCTGTGCCCAGCTCCTGGGTGAGGGCAGCCATGTCGTGGGGCTGGATCCCGGCACCTGCTGGTGAGGGCGGGAAAAGGATGAAGCTGGGCTCACTTACCGAGCCGCACGCAATTATGGCAGAATCACCACCTCTGTGTTCGAGGTCCAGCTTTGCACGGACCGCCCTTGGGAGCAACGGAGAAACCCGCCGACCCCTTTTCCCCCCCCAGGCCCAGCTTGGGACCCACCGTCCATCTTTCTCCTCCTTCTAAAGCTCCTTGCCAGCTTACACCTGGAAGTCCGTGCTGACTTTCCTAGTTAAACAGTTACTATCTAAGTCCCAAGTCCACGGCATCCGCCATCAGGGACGCTGCGGAGCTTCCAAGCTAATCTCTCGCAAAAGTGCCTTCCTTATTCTGTGGTCCGGTCATGCTTTTATCCTAACTGCTGTATGCCTCTGGAAAGAATGGAAGGATTTCTCCTTTTGTCCCGAAGCTGCAGGCAGGAAGCCCTGCTGGGGATTCCCCCTCCCCCTTTTTTATCTTCATCGGAGCCCTGTGAGGTAGGCCAACCCAGAGAGAGAGAGGGGGGGGAGGGAGAGACAGAGAGTGCCTGGGAACAGGCAACATTCCTTATGCATTTCTTTGGTTTCCACGGGGGGGGGGAGGAGAAGAGAATAAAACTCTGGGGAAGGAAAGAGAATAGAGTAGAAAGGGAAGGAAATAAATGCCAGAGGGAGCGAAGGGAAGGAAGGAAGGAAGGGGAGAGAAGGGGAAAGGAGGGGAGGGGAAAGGAAAAGATAAAGAAGGAAGGAGAGGGAAAAGAAAGGAAGAGGCAGGGAAGGAAAAAAGGAAAGGAAAGGAAAGCAAGGGAGGGAGGGAAAAGGGAAAATCAAGAACACAGCAAGAACTTTTGAAACAAATC